>NW_008246064.1:3534863-3621401 GCF_000691975.1 Corvus brachyrhynchos
AGCAGGAGGACGGACTGGAGGTTCCTTCAAACCTAAGTGATTTGTAATGTTCATTTGACCCTGGGAAAGAATATTTCCGATACAGAGGGTATCTGATACTGCAGTAGGATAAGGACTGATGCTCCAAGACTAGTATGGAACATGTCCCCCGTTGATTGTAGCTTTGTGAGCAACTGAGTTACAGTGAAGGGAAACTGTCCCATCTCCCAGGGTGCCCGAAGTAAATGTAAAGCTCGTGCAACACTGTTTTCTGAATCCTCCTTCCATGTGACTACTTCAAATCACTATTGCATGTGGTAGGAGAATACTATCCTAGAGCCAGGATTTGATGCTTGTCTTGTGACGGTTTGGCATGACTGTTCCATTGCTTAAGCGGATCTCTCTGCCAAGGGGATCTCTGGCTTCAATTGCATTTGCCTGGGAAGAGGCATCGGTGCAGTTCATCCCAGTCTTACTGGTAGAGCTTCAGTGTCCTGATATGGCTGCAAAAATTCAGTTAAATTGGAGACAAAGTGTACAGGAACATGCTGTGTCCTCTGGTCAGTCCCCTGTCTTCCCACTCCTCCAATTAGCCTTGAAATAATTGATTTCCATTAACTTCAACGGAGATCTCAGAGGGTTTGTCTTCATTTTCAAAAATGGAAGCTTCATGTAAGCTGTGCAGCTGTAGAAGAGATGGTGTCCAGCATGCCTTAAAGGCTGATGCTGGGCTTTTATGGGGAGTTTGTCTCAAGGAGAAGTTCAGGCTGGAGCTGTGGGTGCTGAAGGTACAGGGAGCATGGATCCAGGGGTCTAGAGGAGATAACCTGAAAAATCACGCTTCAGTAACTGAGTGCTTGGGGACTTTTTTATTTGGGTTATTTTAATCCTTTCAGAGGTTGGTTTTATGTCAGAAAGAGCCATTTAATCGTAGAAACATGAAAGAAGCAGGGGTTAGAAAGGGTATGTTTTCTTCTTAAGGCGGTGTTTTCTAAAGTAGGTCATGACCCTCTTATGCAGGAATTTTGCAGCTGCTATCCTAGGGGTTGGAACTATATCTGGGAGCCTACAGAGGCAAAAGCAGAGGGTATTAAGCAGATCCTAATAACCATTCCTCCCCATCACCCTTCAATGAAATGATCTCCTGCTTTTCAGGAATAAAGCAGCAAGCATTTGGCTGTGCCTGGTTTTCATTGTTTTCCTAAGCCATTATGTTGGAAGAGATTAATCAGGGAGCAAATTTTCTCCGAAAGCTGATCTTAAAAGAGGCGGGGGAAGAGCCTCAGCACTGACCTTGATCAGAGTGTCTTGAGTGAGTGGGGGAGTGAGCAGGAACCCAGCACAGGAACACTAACCCCATGCTGCCCACCTCATTGGGACTGCAGTTGGCTCTGAGCGCAGCAGATCTGTGGCTGCTGGGAGAGTTGGTTTGTCTAAGTTGTGCTACCCTGGCACAAACTGCCCTTGGGGTTTTTCCTCATTGAAGGCTGTTCACAGCAGCCCAGGAAATCTCTTTCCATGTTCCCTATATATTTGTTAACTGCTCTTAAACTTCACAAAACTTTCTTGGTGAGCTTTTTCTTCTTCTGTCTGTTGGTATCATCTCTCCCTATACTTGTTTTACGCTTAGCAGTGTGTTCAGCATCCTGGCTGCAGCTTCTCTCCTTTCTTTCTCTTGCCACCCTGGCATTTAATAAACAAACTGTGTGGCTGCAAACCCTGAAGTGCCCGTGTTGCCATGTTTTCTGAACTCTCCAAAGAAGCATGGAAACCTGTCTTTGTTTGGTCCCAGAAGCAAGGCACGCTGCTGCTGCTGCCACCAAAGAGCAGCTTGCTTGTGGCACATCGTGCTTCAGCTTGGCTTAATCCTCGCTTGATACGCTTTTGAGATTTCATTGTTTCTCTATAATTAGTGCTACAGAGGAGCTGAAAGAAATGACGAATTAGCAGGAGAGGGGGGAGTGGGGAGAGCAGGTGGTGATCGAACTAAAGAGAGCTGCCAGAAAAGTAGGAGCAGCAGGGAATTAAATGGGAGGAGTCTCGAGTTCAGATGGTTCCCTGCCATGTGCCCAGAAGGATTTAGTTTGGGATTTCATTAGTGTTCAAATAATGCCATACACTCCTAACAGATCGGGTCCTTGTAGGCTGGGACATTGTCCAGCACCTAGTGAAAAGCAGTTTTTGCCCTGAAGTCCTAGTGAGCATTGATCCCACAGACTTGAGGACTGGAAAGGAGCTGTAGCATGAGTGGTCCTGCTTTTAATTAGCCTGTATCTATTGTTTCTGGTAGTGACATCCTGAAAGAATAAAACACAAAGCTCTTCTTTGAGTGGTGACTTCTATAAAGCCCTGGACTTCATCTTGTGAAGGATTTGGTTCATAGTAGTGATGTTGCATCTGGATTGTGAGAAGCACCTCTGCCAGTTGTGCTTACACAAACTGGGTTTAACTGGCACAGAAATCCTGGGGTGTCATGCAGTGGGGGGAAGCAGTATGCTGACACTCTTGAGTGTCTGAGATATCCAGAAAGAGTCTTTGAACACAGATACCTATGCTGATGAAGACAGGTAGCTTTAGAAGTAAAAATACACACTACAAAACTAACTGGGGAGTGAAAAGGGTTCTGGGACAAGACAGTCCTCCGAGGTGCACAGTCATATTCTTCCAGCATCTGGCTTGTGTTTTCAGCCTCTATTACTATGCACCAAGACATCCAAAGAAAGAAATCATAATACTGGTGCTTTGAATGTGTCAGCAGCAACATTTCTTTTGGGATCTAACTCTTTCCAAAGAAATGATACAGTGTTTGTTTTTTGTTCTGACTTCCAAAAGGCTATTGCTGTAGGGAGACCAGCAGTTCTAGGAAGTGCAAACTCACTTCTGCCTTTTGTCACCACTTCTGTGTGCTCTGCTCTCTTTGTCTTGAGCCTTTGTGGTTTTACTTTTTTCCCCCCACCAAAGAAGCAGCAGAAACAAAACGAGACAAACAGGTATTGGGTGGAGAGAGTAGGTCAGTGCCACCCAGGATTCCCAGTGAGTGGGAATTAATTTCTACTGGGACTGCTGCTTTCATGCTGGATTCCTGCACCTGCTGGGCAGAGTGACTACAGGGAGTGTATGTGGAGGTTTGCTTTCAGGATGTTTGTCCTGTTTTTAATGTTGTGTATTTCAGCCCTGCTCCTGGCAGTCTAACCAAACTGCTGTCAAAACCTCCATCCCTTGCTCTTTCTGAGCACTTTCTTTTAAATATCTGCATAGACCTCTCCATCATCTTTCATTTGCTCAAGAACCTGCTTACAGCACTCAAACTTTGCTTTCAAAGCCCCTTGTAAATATTCTTGCTGTTATTGCTGTCCTTTTCCTCATAACTTTGTTTTGCCTTGTGCTGTGAATAGTCTCTGAAAAACATTATGTGTGCAAGTAATAAATGGCCTTAGTCTTGAACTTCTTAAAAACCCATTTGCTTTGTGAAATAATAAAGCTTTAGCAACCTTAGCATTTTGTGTTCTGCACACTTTCACTTTCTGCCATTAAAATATAAACTCCTGAGTACAGGGACTCCTGGCAAGCTGATGCTGTTGTCCAGGGTGCACTGGCCATGCCATATAAAGTGAAGTCAAAGTCCTGTAGCTCCACTGCTCCACTGTAGCAGGTACTGGTTGAAGATTAGAGGAGCAGAGTCCCACAGTTCAGGGCTTCTCAATTTATTTCAGTGTGATTTGGAATGGAGCATTTTTCCTGTATCTTTCAGGGCTGGGTTTCAAGCTCTTTCTCCCACATGGAACTTCGAGTTGGTACAACTTGGTGTGAGAAGATTCTTGATGGTGGTTGTAGGGAGCTTCAGTAGCTTTTGTTTAAAGATGAAACTTTTAGCCCCCAGTTTATGTGAATGTACTAGAAAAAAAATCACAAAGCTTGCAAAACGTGCTTTACCTGAATTGCAGATTCTGGAAGTAGTTTTTATAGTGTTAAAAATAGGAGAATCTGCTAAAATAGGTGTTACTCCAAAATGCAGAATAGTTGTTCTCATTTCTCTCAGCCCAAATGGACTCAAGAGTTATGCCTGGGATAATAAATAAAATAGCTGTGGGTTTATTTTTATTAGCATTTTTTAGGTATTGGCAATAGGCACTTTGGAGCTATTTTTCACACATCCTACCCCTTTTTTTATTAATTTGGATTTACTCCTTTCCAATGAAATGTGTAAATGTGGGGAACCAAGATGAAGGTAGAAGGTAAAGCAACAAGGTGTCCTATTGATGAGAGGTGAATGTTGCAACAGCTTCTGGAGGCCAGCAAAAATGAGCATCAAATAGATTTTATGTCTCAGCATTGCAAACTCCTTCTCATGTCAAAGGATATGATGTTGCTGAGCATGTTAAATCCAGAACTCCCTACCTGTAGCAGTTTGAAGGACTGTATGTTAAAATACGGTATTTTTTCCCCATTGGAATTTAAATGTTCTCTGGCTATGGTTTTCAACCCAGAAACTGAGGCAGTGTGAGAGCTGGAGCTGAACCTGCTTGAATGAAACCTACCTCGTGTCTTTGCATAAAATCAGGAGAGATGGGAACAGCAATTAGTGTCTAAAAATATTTGAAAAATCTCATTAGTGTCGGCAGCAAAGAGTGGCTTGTTTTGACACTTTGGGTGAACACATCAGGTTAAAAGTCTGTGTGACCTCAGTGGCATATCTTTTAAAAATACATGAGTAGAATCACTCTTCTATAAGGAAGCTGGAATCTGGAGAGGGTTTTTGGTCTGCAGAGCTGTAATGATCCCTGGAAGGGACCATAAAGATCTACTTGTTTTCCTTCAGTTTGCCCAGTTTGGATGTGGCGGCTGAGCCAACCCATGGAGCTGCACAGTGGGGAGTGCCTAGAGGGCTTTCACTGGGTTTTTACCTGGCTCTGCTGTCTTTACTACCTGGCACTCAGAATTTTGTTGTCTGGCCTCCCTCCCTTCCTGGTGAAGTCTGTAAGGTGTTGGTAACTCTCTCTTTTTCCTCCCTCAGGGAGTGGAGCGACTGCAGTGGTCCAGGCAGCCTTCTGCGCTCCGAAGAAAGAGAAGGTGGCGATTAAACGGATCAATCTTGAGAAGTGTCAGACAAGCATGGATGAGCTCCTGGTATGCAATCAGAATTGTCTGGGGAGTTGTATTTCTGTTATTTCTGAAATACCTCTTTGCCAAGTGCCTTAAAACCTTTCTTGAGGTGGAATGAAGGTTTTGGAACTTGACTGACTTCATTAGAGGCAGCTTAGTTGTCCTGGTTGTGGGACATGGTACTTAAAATGTTAAAAAGATCAACTGTTGCAAAACTTCAGACTGTTTGTTTAGAGCTCAGCACTTTGTATAATCCCTTTGTTTTGAACTGAGTTAATGTGCAAGTGTGAAGCTCAGATGTACCCACAAGAGCTCTGAAGTTTGAGGGGGATCCAGAACTGCTTTCAGAACATTTCAAATTTAAGGGAATGGCTTCGCTTTCTTTTCCTTTCCTTCAGTTCTTTACATTTTTTTCCCTTCACCTGTAAAGAGAAAAACTGAATGAATTAGCTGTTGTTCCTAATCTCTTTCTGGTACTGATGCCAGCTAAAGAGATCACTGACATATTGCAGGCTGCCGTATGGAAATCCCCGTAATTCTGAGTTCAGGACAGGAGACAGAATCCTTTGGAGCTATGGCTCTGTCATTTTCTGCTGCTCTGTGCCTCTTTTCTCAAGGTTATCTCAATGAAAAACAGATTTTTGCAGTAGCTGTGGTAACTGAAATTTCCCTTTCCTCATCTGGCCCCTGTGTTGATGGGCTTGGTTTTCTTCTCTTTGTGTGTGTGTGTGAGCTGGTGCCTCTGCAGTGCAGTGCTTGTTACATTCGCCTCACATCTGGAAGGTCCCTGAATTTAAACCAGGTAGAAATAGACATTCCTGTGAACACTGAGTTGTCTCCACTAAAATGAGAAAGCTCTCTGGGGGCAAAGCTTTTCCACAGTAAATATTGGCATTACGGAGATGAGTCTTGGTACTATCTTTTCTTCTAAAGCAACTCTCTAAGATTTTTATAATCCTACCTTGTCTGTCTGTCCACTTGCATCTCGACAGCTTCTGTGGTTTACTTCAGGCACTTTTTTTGGTGCTTGCAATTACAAGGTAGAACAGAGAGAATTTGAGAGTCCTGCTACCTCTACATTTGTACAATCTTCAGCAAATCACCTGAACCACAGTTCCAGTTTCTGTCTAATGCTATTTTTGTCATTATAGGCATCTGCAAATCTGCCCTGGTAAAGAGGTAAAGGCTCCATTCAGTCTGTCATAGTGCTCCTGTGGAGGGTTGCATGAAGGACTCAAGATGGCCTGTGTTCAAATCCTCTTATGGTTCATGCTAGTGTAGGAGTTCAAGATCTCCTCTCACAGTTGGTCTTTTTGTCCTTATACCAACCCTTGGTATCCTTTTCGAGCCTCTTACATGTCTTGCTCATACTACCCTGCCTCAGTGGTATTCCTGCCTGCATTGTCAGGATGTAGTAATTGAGACTGAGTCTTTGAGTAATTGCCAATTCTGGCAAAAGAAGGTTAGGTTCAGAAAGAGATACTGCAGAGATACGATGTATAATTTTAGATAAGTACTTCTAATTGCACGTTTTGGGTCTCTGGCTGACGTGTTCATCACAATGATTTTTCCTGTTGTGGGTAGGCCTGCAATGTATTGCTGTTATCAGCTCTCCAGAGCTTCCAGTTTTGTGACCAGATCTGGTGTGGGTCCTTCGCTGGGCTTGGGTATGCAGCTGTAAATATCCTTGAATTTAAAAGTCACAGAGGGGTGGAGGGGCACAAAGATGGTTCTGAGCTGTAGCAGCTTCCTGGGGCAGCGGTTGCTGAGGTAGATGTGTTGTGTGAAAAAGTGTTTTCCCTGGGCTTGTTCTGAATTTGTCAGTCTATTGGATCACCAGTGTTGTTTCTCAGTGCAAGAGCCAAAAAGAATGGAAGTTCCTGATTTCCCAGCTCTGTGTGCTCTTACCTTCACTTATTTTTATCTTGTTTCCATATCTGCTTCTACTCTAAAGTAAATATCCTCAAATTTCTTGTAGTCTCCCTTCATGGCAGTTTTCCCAATTAGTTTAATTAACTTTTTTGAGCAACTGCTTCTTATTGCAGGATTGTGGTGTTCCCTCCCCACCAAAAAAAAAAAAAAAAAGGTAACTGTAGATGGTTACAGTTGCTTTAAGAAAAAAATGCAAAGACAAATATGATGAATTCACACTGGGGTATGTTACACCCCCTCCTTGCTTTCTCCTTTCCCCCAGTACAATTAGAATCACAAACTGGGGCCTTCAGGAGCTCTGTTATCCTTCTGTTGCATTTGAGCACAGCAGTCAGCTTAGGGTAAACTCTGCTTTCCTGCCTGGGGTCAGGAGAGTGCTCTTGGTTTACAGCACTGCCCACTCATTGGGCAGTGTGATAGCAAGGGGGAAATTGTGCTTAAATTATTTTATAATTATTTTTCTACAGACCTGTAGACTTCTCTGTTGAAGCAAGCTTCTTTCATCCCAGAATCTGCCTAGCTAAGAGGGTAGAACAGTGTCACATTGCTCATGAGAGACTAGGAAGACCAGCAAACAGTTCTGTAATCCTTAAAAAGATGATTTGATTCTTGTATATCTCTTTCAATGTCTGTGCTGCTTAGTGGCTGGCACTTCTACTTCTTGGGACAGAGGAGAAGAGGAAGGTTAATATGGAGTGTGAAATGCAGAGCAAGTGGCTCTATGACCAGCTGGATGGGTGAGTGGCCTTGAGCTTCCTTTAAGCCTAGCAGGTGTCCAGAGGCCAGGAAATCTGGGACCATGTCCTTGCTTTGGAGATACTCACTCTAAGCAGAGTAAGTGCTATGACTTGGCTCATTAAAGATACTGATCTTGATCCTTTTAGCTCAATATACATTTGAGCCGTGTGGGTGATCAGGAATAAACTGCACACTTTGCATATACTGTGTGACATTCTAGGTTAATGCACTGTATTTATTTATTGCTGCTGTGGGGTATGGAAAATGCAGGAAGGCCCAGTTTTGTTGAATCATGAGTAAGCCAAGTCAAGGGCATTCAGCTCTTCAGCTGGAGTGCTAATTGCTGTAAAGAATGTAGACAGCAAGAGTAATGCTGGGCAGAGATGTACCTCTTTCTAACCCAGCTGCTGAATTAGGGGTGATGTTTGTCAGGAATTTATTTCCATGCTTCATTTTTACTTTTCCCCTGTATGTTTTTGAATGCTCCCAGATCCTTCCTAGACTGCCTGTGGGATTCAGCTGAGAGGGAAGTACAGTGTAGCTTATAATGATTCTTGCTCAGGGGTGTGACTGGGAGTGGAGTGTAAGGAGAGCTGGTCAAATACAGTGTTTTCTATAAATTATCTTGGACTTTTTGATTTATTACTGACGTGGAATTTATTCAATTCCAGTTTTTACTTGTCTTGCGACCCGTGGTAGTTAACAACCACACTGGTGTGGGTTTGCAAACAGTCTGCTTGTTCATGTGTTGTATGTCACAGCTGCACACCATTCAGTGCTGTGTTTTGCTCTTACTCTTTTCCATTGTGGGATGCTGGTTGCTTTACTGCTGTTGCCAATCCTTGAAACAGTGGTGAAACATCTGCCTCAAAATAACCATGCCTCCAGCCTTTTTTCTTGTATAAGTGTTTTCTTGTTTTAAAGAATTACTGATGTAAAAGGCCTTAAATCCCCCCTCTGTCCTACAAACTCTGCTTCATTTTCATGCAATTAAAGCTGAGTTTTCTTTCATCCAGATGGAGACTTTTTTCTCCATGAGTAGCAGATGACGTGGGTTGTCAGCTTAGCAGTTACCAGGAATGTTGAACAGCAGAGAGGGAAGCATAAGCTATGGGATATTTCACATTGGGCTTTCCCAGCTAGGGCGAAATGCTGCCTGTTTATTCCCTAAGATGATTCAACAGGAGACAGGCTCAGGAAAGAGCATGGGGGATGTGGTGTTGCTGTTCCTAGAAGGAGATTCCAAATTCTTCCCACTCCAGAAAATGATTAGGACTGGGTCTGACAGGTCTGCACTCAAGACGTGATGGTACTACTCTTTTACTGCTGTGGCCAGAGGGCAGTTAAGGAGGCTGAGGGAACAAGTTGAACTGCAGTTAAACAGAAATGTCCTCTAGAATTTCATGGAAATAACCTGGGGAACTTGCTGCCAATAATGGAGATCAAACATTGTGTGAGATTAAATAAATCAACCTATAGTTTAGAAGGTTAAATTAGATAGGATTTAAAAAAAGGATTATGAACTCCCCTGGTTTAAAGCGTAAGCCAACTGTTAACTGCCCAGGCTTAGTAAGAAGTCTACCCTCTGGGCAGATAATTGTGTAACTGCTTTTTATAGGGTTTTTACACCTTCTTTTGAAGACTTGGGCAGGATATTGAACTGCCTTTGATCTGATGGAGCACTTCCTACAAGTGGATTAACCAGACTATAAGGTTGTTGGGAACAAAGCAGCAGATTGCTGTGGAAGTAGTACAGATGTTTCATCCATGCCTGTCATCTGATGGGAATTGCTCTTATAATTCCATTTCCAGGCCTGAGGAGCTTTACACTTACTCCAGGGGAAAAAAGTCCCCAGTGTCAGTGCCAGGGAGTCTTACGTATGATACGTGGTTTCTGCATGGTTATTTGATCTGCTGTGTTACATGTTGGGATTGCATCTTAAGACTTAAACCTATGCTGGGTACAGCTTGGTTGTATTGTTTATCAAAGCAGGAACAACAGAAGTCTTAATTACTGGACTGGTTTAGGTTTTGGTTTGGTTTTGTTTTGGGGTTGTTTTTGTGTAGAGTTCACTATGATCATCAGTGTTAATGGTGGGTGAAGTCCTGAACACAGAATGTCTTCCTTTACTTGGACTGGATGAGCATGAGATGGTGCATGTAAAGAACTTTAGAGAGTTTGCAGCTGTCTGTGGGCACTAATCACATTGAAAGCATTGTTGAGCTGTAAGCACTGGCTATTGATCTGAACAACTGTAAGGGTCAGTAATAGGTTAGTTGGTGATGTGGGTAAAGCTGGCTTGCTTGTATCTGTGAGAGGAGGCATTCACTTGCCCGTTCGCTTTTTGGCTGAAACCAATAAAAAATGGCCATGTAGGAATTGCTACACCACAATTATAAACAAACAACAGTTTATAAACACCTGCTTCCTTCAGTACATTTCCACTAATGCTGAAGACTTTGAAAGAGGGAACGACCACTGACTGAGGCTGAAGACTAGCCATTAAAATGGGCAACTGCTGAATGACTTGCCATGGGACTGTTTTGTTCCCGTCACTGAAGATTATTTAATGGATGAAGTGTGTTTATCCCTTTCAGAATTGTTTCTCTTTCACTGTTGTTCTAGGGCTAATCTAACCCCTCTTTACTCGTGCCAATTTAGGTCCTGTAGCCACTTGAGGCAAGGAGTTGAACTGGATAATCCAAGGAGTGGGAGGTGAATCAGGATCTCTGATTTTGTGTTTTTTCCCCACCTTCTTAATGTCTCTTGAGTTAATTTTGGTAGAAGAACATGTTTGGTTTTGTTTTTTGTTTTTAGTTATGTTGCCACCTCAAAAGGCAAATGAATTATTACTGTCAATTTTCCAACCTTTTAGCTAAACGGTTAAAATTCCACTTGGAGCAAAATATGAATGGTTATGGCTGCTGTAGGACTGGAGCTCTAAATCCTGCTTTAAAAGGATGAAGAGCAGCTTTAATGCCTTATCTCTCAGCTGAAATCTCATGGTGTAAGATCTTTACCAGCCATACTTGAAGCATTGATGTTTTCAAGGGGTGATCACACCTGACCTGCTTTGATTTCTGCCTAGCCATGCTTTCCCTCCCCAGTTCTCTTATGGTTGTGATTGCCTTCAAACAGGGTAGCCACGTTGACAGCTTTCTGGACTCTGAAGTTGCAGGTAGCCACATGAAAGCACTCCGCTGCTGTGCTGTATCTCTTGAGTTCATGTCAACATGTAGAAAGTAAAACTAAATAAAGCACAATTTTTGTCCCTGTATTTGAGAGCATCTCTGAAGAAAGCCTCAGGGGCAGACGAACAGAGTAAAAGGTGATGATGTGAAAAGAAAATACCATTAAGAAACTTGAGCTGGTAGCTAAAACACAGCCTTAACTGCTCCCATTAATTCAAACTTCAGTTGTGTGTCAGTGGGCAAATAAACCCTCATCCAAAATAGCGGATCTCCAGAAGTATGTCTGACTTACAGGAGACTAGCAGGTTGCTTATGATTCTAGATTATACTTCACTGCAGTTTTATTGCTGTTTTGCAAGCCTTGAAAAGTTTCTTTTATTGCCTGTAGAAGTACTGAAAACATTTGTCAGAACCCTTAATGGAAGCCATGGAGGCATTTAGAGCTAATCCCAGTCTATTTGCTTTTGGTATTTGACAATACAGATATTTTTAATATCTTGCCCAGGGTGAGCATGTAACCATTTCCAAACCATTGCCTGTGTCTAGACATGTTTTTGTTGGGAATTCATTCTCCATAGCTAAACAAAAAGCGGAGCAATTTATGGGAATTGGCAGGAAGGCTGTCTCTCATCACTGAAGCCATGGAGTGTGAGGGGTGTTGGGTGGAAGAGCTGCTTATCACCCACTGCATCTGTGGATGGCGTGGAGGTCTGTGTCAAATGACCCATGGCTGTTGGCAGAGAGGGAATAAAGCAACCTTTCCACCTTAATGCTTGTATAGAGCAGCCCAAATAAATTATTACAGAGGTGTGGATCACTGAGATTTTTTTTTTTAGCAGTCTTCCAATATAGTTTTCATGCTGGGGAAAATATGGGAAGCACAGTTGTAACTCAGTTATCTGGGGATAGCAGTCTTATTAGGGAGGTACGAAGAGGAAACCCTTGCCGGCTATGACTTTGTTGTGTTTGAAGAGCAGCAAACTCTCCCAAAGGTTTTGGGAATAGTATTAAAGCTGAGCTTACTACACACAGAATGGCTGTTGCTGCATTTTATCCCCTCCTTCTGTAAGTATGCTTTTGAGGAGAGCTTCCCAGTGATCCTTGAGTGGGATTCCTGCTTTAGCTACAGCCCTTCAGCCGCTGCATTTGTACTGCTGGAGCAGACTGTGGATGTATGACAGAATTGGCTTGGTTTCAGTTATGCCAGGAAGCATTTTAACCACAAAGCCCCTGTGATTTGCCACTATCACTTATAACAATTGTATGGGTTGAGCTTTCAGGATGTTGGTACCCTCTTTGGGGGAGAAGAAGAACCAAGCTTTGATATAGCCAGTGTGAGATTAGCCTAGAAAACTGCTGAAAATGGAGTGGGGGTTTGTGGGTGGAAGGGAAAGTCTGCTGCTCCTTCTGATTGGTAATAATGTAAAAACACTAAAAATCGTGGGCTGTGATGCAATTAATTATTCAGAGCTGTGCTACACTGTGTGAGAAATGGATTAATCTGCCTGTGTTATACATCCACTGGCTGACAGAGGTGTTTAATTGCACAGATCAGGTTTGTGATTATTTATTTTCCCTCTTTATGCCTTGGTGCACATGACAGACTTGAGCTATTTTTTTTTTTTAAGCTGTGCTTCCCAGCCCAGGGAGCAGATTGTGGTAGTGAATGAGAGAGGAAGTTCTTCAAAAATAATAAAATGGTAACTAAGTGTCACAGAACGCCTGAAAAATTCTGAAGTACAGGGCTGCTTAAATGACAAAGATCTGATCCTGGTCTAGGCTGTTAAGTAAACTTGGTCCAGGCTTTGTCTCATTGCCTCCTGTACTCCAGTAGGATACACAAGTGTGTATCAAATATGCAGTGTTTGAGTATATTTCTCATATTACTCTCTTGATCTCCCAGGGAGCTGCTTCAAAATATTTTGAGCAGTCTAGCTGAGAAAATATAAAACCAGCTCCTTTGGATAATTTCTGAGAGTGGTGGGTTTGGGGCAGGTCTGGCTGAAGAGATGGATTACCAGTCCTGCTTGCAGCTTTCCATCTTGGCTTCCTCTGGTGCCACTTGTGCTCATGTAGTATATTTTAATTGTCAGAGAGAGAACTACAGAGAGCCACAGAAAACTCTGAAGTTGCTGATTTATTCCTTTTTGAAAAATGACTTGACACAAGTGAAAGTTTGCAAGGAAGGGAGCTGGAGCTGTCAGAGTAAGCAGAATATATTGTTTTAGGCTGTATTTATTTTCACAGAGTGTTTTTTATTC
Organism: Corvus brachyrhynchos; assembly: GCF_000691975.1. Classification (NCBI taxonomy): domain Eukaryota; kingdom Metazoa; phylum Chordata; class Aves; order Passeriformes; family Corvidae; genus Corvus; species Corvus brachyrhynchos. The sequence continues at coordinate 3,548,069 of NW_008246064.1, forward strand.
AGAGTATGCTACATGGAGATGAATAGCCTATTCCCCACTCTTCAAATATGCTTTCCTGTTTAGAAGGATTCTTCTTTAATCTGCTTGTTAAGTTTCCTGGAAAGCTGGTGCCTCTCCTGGGGAAGCAGAAAGAGGAACCAATTGCTTTGGATTCCTCAAATGCACCTACTCCCTGAAAAGCAGTGCTAAGTGGATAAATCAACATGAGCCTGTTCCTTTGGAGCTGTGATTGCCAGCTCAGGCCTTGCCAAGGGGAAGCAGTGGCTTTACTCTGAACTCGGTCACAAGCAGAGCTTTGTACAGGAGTAGGAGGAAAATGTGCTGCATTTGTGGGGCGTCCTAGGCATGAGTGAATTCTTCTCAGAGCTCTCTCTTGTACTTCAGTACCAGGGAAGTCTTGTGCTTAGAGGGAGGGAAGGATCAGGGGGTGAAGGGCCCGTGCTCTCCTCCTTCCCTGCGTCCAGTGAAGGAATGTTGTAGTTGAGAGCAGAAGTTCAGGGTATGAGGGGAGGAGTGTCTGGGGTTGGTGCTGCTGGAGGGTCCAACTTGACAGTTTGGGGGACTTGGCTGGAGCACAAGGGCTCAGCTGGGTGCGGTGCAGGGTGCCAGGCTTGGCTCCGTGGATGGCTTTTGTCTATGGACAGCCAAGAAACTGTGGGTCTGCCTGTCCAAACTGGTGATTTGTGCTTGCATAATGAAATCAGTCTGTGTTTTCTGTGGTGTTCCCTCCATAACCTGGGAAGCCTCAACCCATAACCTGAACCCATAACCAAAACTGAGGCTAAGCACAGTCAAAACTCTAAACAATTTATATATCTCAACATATTTCATGTTGTCCTCCATCAGTAGTAGCTACTGACTTTCTAATCTCAAAGTGGTCTCCCTCTTCTTCCAGTATGACAAAGGATACAGCTGTCCTTTGTGCCTTCAACCTGATTGAGCTAAGCCATCTGCTTTCCTGCTGGGAAGAAACATTAGGAATAAGAGGCCTTTTTTTCCCAGAGGCCAGTATTTCCCTTTCTCATCCAAATGATCGTCTTCAACAGATTAAGCATCTGTTGCATCGTGTCTTACTGAAAGGAGAAGTCGGCATGAACTTCTTAGGTCACAAACTGGAGTGAATTTTTGGGAATATTCTATTATAGCTGCATGCAGGTGTTTCAGTTGCCACCACTTTGATGGTGTTACCAAGGGTTTTTTGGGTAACTTTTTCTTCCTCTAGACAGACAGGAATAACATCCTAAAATACCTTCTGGCTCTAGTATGATGCAGCCTGAGTGTTTAGAGTATTTCTGGATTTTCTACATTTACCTTCTAGGTATCCTTTTTCTTTGCACCCTCTTTGTGTCTTGAGGGAGATAACCTCTGTGCCTGAGGAGTAATAATCACTGTGTGTGTCCAACTGCTAATGTTTTTTTTTTTCCTCTACAGAAAGAAATTCAAGCCATGAGTCAATGCCATCACCCCAACATTGTATCTTACTACACATCATTTGTGGTGAAAGATGAGCTTTGGCTGGTGATGAAGTTACTTAGTGGAGGTGAGTGGTCCAATTTCTTTACCCTAAAAGGCAGCATAAAAACCTGTCTTACCTCCTTCCTCTCTCCCTTGTTTACCTCTTAAGCATCCCACCTGTGAATTAAGACATTTCATAGAATTGTAGAGTTGTTTAGGTTGGAAAAGACCGTTAGGATCAGAAAGTCCAACCATTACCCCAGCACTGCCAAGTTCACCACTAAAACCCTGTCCCCAAGTGTCACATCTATGCATCTTCTAAACCCCACCTCCCCAGGCAGCCTGTTCCAATGCTGAACAACCCTTTCCATGGAGATATGTTTCCTACTGTCCAATCTAACCCTCCCCTGGTGCAACTTGACGCAGCTTCCTCTTATCCTACTGCTTGTTCGCTGGGAGCAGAGCCTGACCCCCACCTGGCTGCACCCTTCTGTCAGAGAGTTGTGGCAAGTTAGAAGGTCCCCATGGAGCCTCCTTTTCTCCAGGCTGAGCCCCCACAGCTCCCTCAGCTGCTCCTGGTGCCCCAGCCCCTTCCCCAGCTCCATTCCCTTCTCTGGACTTGCTCCAGCCCCTTAAATTCTTTCTTGTAGTGGGGGGCCCAGAACTGCACACAGCACTTGAGGTGCCTTAGCAGTGCCCTGGTCCTGCTGCCACACTATTCCTGACACAGGCCAGGTGCCTTCGGCCTTCTTGCCCATCTGACCACACTTTGGCTCGTGTTCTGCCACTGTCAACCAGCACCCCCAGGTCCTTCCCCACCAAGCATCTTTCCAGCAATTCCGTATGAACAGTAATAATTTGATTTCAACTCATTCAGGTCAGAAATAGCTTCTCATGTTATGTCCATCAGTAGTAACACCTAACTAGCTTTTTAAAATCACTGTCTGGTTAACACAGAGCCAGGGAAACTTCCCTTTATTCTCTCAGATGCTGGAGAAACAGCTTTTTTTGAGAGACTTGAGTTTGAAAATTTTGTATCAGTAGTGTTTTATTTGATGTCATAATATTTTCCAGGAACCCTGTGTAAGTTACAGTTGAGACAAGAAATGGAATCAAGTTCTGGATGATAGCACAAAGGGTTGTTGCTAAATCCTGGGCCTGTGTTTAGGAAGACTTCATTTTCCTGGCACTGCAGTGAAAAGGAATTGAAAACTGGGGGGGGGGAAAAAAAAAATCCCTATTTTCTTGCTTAAAAAAAAAAACCCAACTTGGCTTCTCTGTTCTTGGCTTAATTTTGAGGACTGTAAAATGCCAGAAGATGATGTGGAAAAATCTGGCTAAACCTGTTTGCTTTTTACTCAAGAGCTCAACAATGACCATAAAACATGTCTCTTTGAAGGTGTTCTTTAGAGAATTTTAGCAGTCCTCTTGGGGGAAATCAAATTCCATGCCAACCTTAAGTCTGTCTTAAAGGGTTTTTAATGTCTCATGTGTCATTAAGCAATACCTTCTGTTTTCTTAGAGGGACATGTAACAGGCCATTAAAGATACGATGACTATGTGTGTGTGGAAAAGAATCCCCTGACAGCTTAGAGCAAGCAGTGTTGCTGTGTGTATAAAAGGTGTATCTATGGGAAAGTTTCCACAACATGAGGAAATGGCATTTCAGGGGGTGCTGGAGAGGCAGCAGCAAGGGGTTTGGCCTTTTCCAGGAGAGGACACAACCTTCTTGAAGAAAATGCACAGCTGCCTCAGTCACTTCACAGCAGTTTTCTGTCAGAATCAAGTCACAATGAGGGTCATCCTTGAACCTCCAAACGTTGTCTCTGTCTGTTCTCAATTTTGTGTGGAGGTGGGGTTTTTTTCGTTGTGTTTTTTTGTTTGTTTGTTTGGGGGTTTTTTGGTGTTTTTTTTTTTTTTTTTTTTTATGTAAAGCTGGGAAAAAGTCAGACCATCATTATCAAGGCATCACAGATGTAAAGACTACACTGGAAAATTTCTGGAAAAATAATCATTGCTTCAGAACCAGCCTCTTGCTGGTGAGAGTGACAACCTGCTTCTCATTTAATATTCCCTTTGAATGGGCTTTTATGTTCTTCAGCCTGATAATTGACCCATGTGCAGCTCTGGCATTTAGTGGGGGACTTGCAGTAAAGTAGTGCTAGGAAATCTCACTTCTTATTCTGTTGTATATGTTGAAGAGTAGGGTCATACAGTAGAAGACAGACTAGTAAGAGTAATTCTTCCCTCTGTCCAACATTTCTGTGAGTCAGTGTTACATTTTCTCACTTAAAAGGAATCATTTGAAGGCTGGAGGAATTGCTAAAGTAAATAGAAAGACTTTCAGAATGACCTGTCACTTTCTAAGCAGGAGGGTACCTCGTGAGGTATTTTTCAGCTGTTTTCTTTTACATACTTTTTACTTCATACTTTTTTTTCTATCTGTGCTTCAGGAATCTCATATCTCAAGGCAAATTCTACAGCACAGTCTTAAGGATGGGGGAAGAAACTTGTGATTGGCACTTTCTGACTGAAGAGCTTTTCCATTCACTTTTAACGAGACTATTTTCAGTTGGTCTTAGACTGAGTGATTTATGTAACAAGAGACACTTCTGAAACTGTCTCTCATTCCTTTGAGCTTAGTTCTTATCAGTAATAAAGTGGCTCGTTTTGCAGTCATCTGTCATCCAGTGGGAAAAATAATGATCTGTGTTCCTCAACAGGAAAAACCTTTGAGCTGGTTTTTAAACCAGAAAACAAAACAAAAAGCAAAGGAAAACACCCCCAAAACAAAATCAAAAACAAACAAGCAAACAAAAGCCCTCCACCAAAACAGACCCAAACCAGAGTACAGCCTAACACTTTAATTTTGTTTAGATGTTCAGAGAGATTTGTACATCTCAGTAAGTACATATGAAATACATTCTGATGTCCATTCTGTATCTTGATCATGGCTTTTGTACTTGAGAATTTGTTCTGGGTAAAAGTTCAGAATTTTATTGCGTCTTTTCTGTCAGTGTGTGATTTCAGGCTGAAACTGGTTTTAATTTCAGCCTACAAACACTGACCTTACTAATTTGATAAGCAGCCCATAAGACAGCCCAATCCATAATGCAAGCCTTTTTTGCTGTTGTTGCTGTAAGTGCAATTTAATTTATTTTCTGGCTGCAGTCTTTCTATGAAATCCTAAGCTGGTCATACATGCAAGAGTTTTAGGAATGTCTCCAAGGGAAAATAAATCCATTAATTGCTGCTGTCTAATAGTGCTTTGCTCCTCAACAACCAGAGGGTGCACTCAAAGGTACCTTAATTACCTGACTGACATTGTCACTGAAACGGAACTATTTGTCTCCACAAGTACTCTGTTGATGGGAGATTTCTGTATTTGAATGGTGTCAGCAGCCAGGAGGTAATGGGGAGCTGATGTGCATCAGAGCCCAGCCAGGCTGGTGGGAGTCACTGCTCGGAGCAGTCTGAACTGGCAGCACTGACCCCAAACAGGTGTGGAGTTGCTGATGGCAGAAACGTGGCTGTGATGAGATGCAACTGGTAGAGACAGGAGGTGCTGGTGTGTCCAGTTACTGACACCCTTTTGCAGGTCTCGTGACGTGTGTCTGTGTCAGGTTTGTGAAGTGTCTGCTGTTTCTGTTCCCTTCAGTAGAAATGGCAGACCCTTTTCTCTAATGATGGAAGTTTTGTAGGGTTCTAAGCTTAGCAGTGTGAACTCGACACCCCAGCCTTTGGGTCTGGTGTTACTCCAAACTAAACTCCAATGGCTATTTCTAGACAACTGGTGACCTGCTCTTTGCCTCCCTGGCATTCTCCTGTCATGAATTTTACTCGTGCCTTTTTAAAGCCTGCTGAAGCCCAGTCCTGCTCGCAAGCTCCTGTGGCTTTTTAGTAGGAAGAGGAGCAGCTGTGCTTTTGTTCTTGTGCTTTTACTGACTGTGACCTGTTTGCTCTTCTAAATTCTCCCTGCTTTTAACAAGAGCTCTCATTTCACAGGTGACCCAAGGCTGTAGATAACGCTATAAAACAGTTGCTCCTATGAAACAGCTGGCTCTGGTGGCTTGCTACATCACACAACAATTTTTTCTGTCCTAGCCTACAGCAGTGGAAACCACCAAAGTATTTTTAAACTGTGCAAATCCTTTAAATACTGAAACATTTCCAGACAGGGCTCTTGGATATTCTGCCCTCTTGAAGGCTCCTAATGAAATCTGCTAAGGAGATTGCTGTATTGAAATAGTTAAACCTTTTATTTTCCAGAAGTTTTTAAGATTATCTTATCAACTTCTAGCTTCAACCTTTGATCTGAAGTTCAGAAAGCCAGACCAAAAGAGGTAGGCAAGTCTTAGTTCTCTACCAGGGAGTTGGGACTTCTTGTTCTGCTTCTGCTGTGTCAGTCTCTGATCTGGCCCCTCCTAATTCCAACAGAGAGTTATGATCAAAGCATAAACCACAGGTTTTTAGAAATCCTCATGTTTATGTTGAATTATTTTCTTAGGAGACAGATATGCTATTTTTAATTCATCTGGAGGAGTTTTAATTTGATTTGTAGAAACACAATTTCAAACAATTAAGGATGGGATAAGTCAGAAGCAGGAGATGGCAGGGACTGTACGTGACTGCAGAATGCAGTCTGTAGATACATTGCCATTCCTAACTGTAATAGGAAAAGCATGAAAAATGAGTTTGTCCTTCAGATTTTCTCCTATAAATGTCTTGATCACAACAGCAATAGGCTGTTTTGCTCCCTTTATTGTATTACTTAGTTTTCTGCCTTAATCTTTTCATATTTCTTATGCATCCATGCACATGCCCTAGAGGGAAGGAGGCAAGAAGTGGAAGTTTCCTTAGCCTTCCCTCTGAGGTTTAACCCGGGTTAATGTCTTTTCCTTTGTTTTGTATACGTTGTTGTTTCCTTTGCTATTCTCCTGCTGTATCTATATTCCTCAGTCCCAGAAGTACTGAATCCAAGCAGCTCTTCCTTCTTCTGCATTTTTTTCATCTGTTTGCCAGAGACTGACAAGGTGCAGATTTAATTCTTGGCTCTGATGAGAGTCAGATTCACTGAAACCACGGGCTAATGCTGTGATGTCTTGAAAGAAGCAGCAGTGAATCTGCCAACACCCCCTTCTCAAAGGTTCAGCCTGTTCAGCATCAGTGTTTGTCAGGTTTGGGGCAGATTTTGGTTCTCACAAAGTTGTGTAGTGATCCCCAGCACTGTTTTCCAGCCTATCAATGCAGGTACTGTTACCTGCTTTTTTTTTATTTTTTTTTTCCCAGGTTGGAAATTAGAGTATTAAATTTTCCCGTTCTGCTTCCCAGACAAAGTTAAAGGAGGAGGTTTTTTTGCATTTAACTTAGAGTGTATCTTGGTTCTGTCACTTAAGTTATAATATAACATGCAAGATATGGTTCCCACAGCAACCAGCTCTGCTGTACATTTTTTCTGCCTCTGGGGGCATGTAAAATTCCAGCTGGAATACTCCTGCATTTATCTGTAATCTTGATCCAAACAAGCTTTCCTTTCTGCTCAGGTTTTCATGCTCTTCTCTGCTTCAGCCCCAATGTGCTGAAGCACTAAGCAGTGTCAGTGATGACTGTGGATGTTTTCTTCCTCTGCTGAGGAGAAACGTCAGAAACAGGCTTCCTAAATGCCGTTCCACAGGCTTGCTGGTGTAGGTGAGGTCAAGGAATCGTGCTCTGGATTTGGAACAGGAAGCCTCAGTGTTTGTGGTGGTTTGCTGTTGAATCAGTGGAACAATTAGGACTCCTTGCCCCGAGGGTGTGATTACACGGAAGTTTTCCTCAGCAGCAAAGCTGGTTTAAGGAGTTCCTGGTTGTTTGGTCTCCACCCTGCCTGGAAAACTGGATTTCCAGTTACTGCAGTGGTCCCGTTTACAGTATGGCCTCGTAAGTGGGTGCAGGGGCACGGCAGTGAGGTGGTGAACCGTGGAACTCCAATCTCATTTTCTTGCCATAGGTAACCCAGTATCTTTGGAGAAACACATAGTTCATGGTGTTGAAAGAGTCAGTTTTACTGGATATGTGTGTGGGGTGCAAGACAGGACTGTCCATTGCAAGTGGTCTGCCTGATGTCAATATCCAAAAACTCAATATCCTTCTCTTACAAGTAGTTACAGGTTGGGCTCTCTCAGCTGAGGTAAGTCTGTGTACAGGTAGCTCCTGCTGACTTGTGCTGTCCTTAGGAGCTACTGCATTACCAACTTTTGGAGCAGACTAGGAAGCTTGTGACTTTGAGCAGAAAACCACTCCCCTCTCAAGTGCTGTGCTGAGAGATTGCTCTTTGCTAAGTAGGTGCCTTTCCATGGCCTTTGGTGTCAGAGTACACTGAGACACTTGGATGATGAATGACAAGTCATGCTAAATGCTTTATCAGATTGCACAGTATCTTGTAGGCTTCCTGTTGATGTGCTGCAAAGTGTATATTTGATGGGCAAGAATTTGTTTTAGCTGCATTTTTTCCATATCAATCACTAAATGTTGTCTCCTTTCCTTTGTCTTCTGTTGGGGTTTGAGATCAGTTGCTCTTCACCAGCTTTCTTTAAACATCCTTGTTAATGACAGCATTATTTATATTTATGGTTAGACTCCAGTTCTGAGCCTTTTGTCTGTGTCTTGTTTTGTCTTTTCTTGGTATGTGGCCCCTTCTGGGCTTGGAAAAACCTTCCAGTCAGCCTCAGCCAAACTTAATTTCTTTTTTTTTTTTTCTTTCTCTGATTTAGGGCTCACCTTTCTGTACTGTGAGTCTGTACTTGCTACTTGTGCATTTTTAGTGAGAAAAATCATGAGGAAATTGTGTAATCAAGCCTAATGCCATGTATAATACACACCAGAGTGCTTCATAGCATTATCTAAAACAGAGGTTTTATTTTAGGGAGGAGTCAAAGATATTTTTTTCTTTTCTGGAGACATTGTAGTGGATTTGTTTTCTCCTTGAAAATCTTGTAACTGTTCTTTAATACAGAGCTGGGTGCCTTATTTCCAGTGTGAACCTCATCCTGTGGCCACTAGATTCTGTCTTACAGTGAGACTGAGCAGTTTGCACGTGGAGCACAAATCCATAGTGAAACTGCATTTGAGTAGAGATCCAGCTGTGTTTGGATGTGCTCTCTCTTCCCCAGTTACTCCTAAACTGCTATGAGGCTGGGTCAGAAGCTGGCAGTATCTGCAGTAGTGCTCTCTCTTCCCCAGTTACTCCTAAACTGGTTTGAGGCTGGGTCAGAAGCTGGCAGTATCTGCAGTCATGCTGGTGTTTTCCAGCAGTGTGGTCAGTTTGTAAAGCACATGCTCTGGTGTGGTTTAGGCCCTGGTTCCAGTTCAGCTGAATTCGTTTCCAGTTAATTTTAGCAGTTATTATATTGCTGGATTGGGAACAGGTCACTGTGCAAAACAGTCATTTTCCCCTTCAGATTCTGATTTGCTGATCTCTTGGTCCAGTATAATGGAGTTGGTGTGAGAATTTGGCTGTATCCTGAGGCAGTGGATGTCTTACTTAGTGAGTGTGTCACACACTTAACTGAGATCCCTGGGATCAACATTGCCTTGAATTTATCAGCCTAATGCTGAAATCCAATCCTGGCCTTCAAGCAGGAGGTGTTTTCCTTAACAGTGAAATTCCCATGACTTCTGCTTTCAAAGTAGCTTCTACCTTGGCTGTGGGTTTCTCTCCAGGGATTTGGTTATTCTGTTGCTCCATGCCAGGCTTCCTGAGCCAGAATGCTGGAACATGACATGGAGCAATGCTTGGAAGTGGAGCTTGGCTTTGTTCTTTGTATTCCATGGTGCTGTGCTTAATTAAGTTGCAGTTGAGTTGTGAGTCAGAACCAACTCCCAAACTTACTGATTTGTGAGGTGGAAAAATCACAGCTTCATGGTGCTGTGGTGCCAGTAGTCAAACCCTGAGCAGACAAAGGGGGATGATCCTAAGAACACTTTCTCCAACAGAAAAGTGACTCTTGGGTTGCTTTTCTGCTGTTATGTGCACTGAGCATTTTGCTGATCCCTTTTTGCTGTTCTCCTTTCTGCAGAGGACTGGCAAATTCCCCCACTTCAATGAACATCTCAATGTGAAAGTGGTTTTAAAATAAATGTGCTTAAAGAGTGGCAGGCAGGACTGGGAGCAGATATAGCCTGGGTGTGAATCAGCCTTTTCACAACCAGGGCTGGTTCTGTGCGTGCGCTCTCGTCTGTCTACCCTCCACCCCCTTTTCAGGGTTAAATGCAACCTCTAACTTGGCTAAATAGAGGAATTTTGACCAAATGAATTTGAGCACCATATGATCTGCCTCCTCATGTTCCCTGAACCCTTTGCAGGAGAAGGGAAATGTTTGTGAACAAAGTCTGCTAATGGAGTCGTGGGTGGAAAGAGGACAAAATGAGTACGTGAAGAACCACATATTTTCACTGGACTTCTAAAACAAGTGACAGTTTGTTCTCCAGATTAAGGCACATTTGAGAGGAAAGACCTGAACAGTGGAAGTGGAGGGGCTTTTTTGGTGGGTTTTTATTTTGATATCACAAAAATTCTCATTCAGAATAAGAACCCTCAAAGTCTGTAAGCATGTACTCATTAAATGTGAAAACGTGATAGGCTGAAGGCCAGGTGAGTCCTCAGGAAATACAACAGAGGATCCTTTTCTCAGAACATAAAGGTGAGATTTCAGTGAAGGGGTTCATCTCCAACATCTCAAATTTTAGTTTTCTTCAGTAAAGATACTCTTGCTCTATTGCAGGAAGTCCAGTGTATGTCAGAACAACCTGAGTTAGCCCTGGGTGAAACCTTTGGCTAAGACCCATGTCAAAATTCACTAAACATGAGTGTGTTTCTCTGCTTGGGTGGGGTAAAGGAAGGCTGAACACTGAGTATTCTTGCATAAAATGTTGGGGGGGTGTTATGTAACCTCATTTCTATTTTTTTTTTCCCATTTTCCTCTGGGTTTTTTTTCTATTTTTGTTAGAGTCTGCTGTGTTAATGTTGTGTCCTTTGCAAATATATTGAACCAAGCAAAGATTATTTTTTTGGTAAGAGGATGCTGAAGTTGCCATTCAGGCCAACCAATTTATCCCTCAGTTTATTTCCACTGGGTTTATTGGATGTCTTGGTGTCCAGGTGAGCTAATGGCCAGTGGGCCAGAGGAGATGGAAAGTCAGAAATGGTGTGTCTGCTGGCTGCAGCAAGCTTTTAGATGAGCTCAGCATAAACTGCTTTACACAAACTAAGGGACACTGTGCACCCATGTAATTGTTTCCTCTGCAGTTTGAATTGTGCAAAATGAGCGTTTCCACACGGTGTTTGTATTCAAACCTTGCAGCCTGTGCTTTTGTAGGAGAGTCCAAAAGGAAAATACTCTTCTAAGTGAAAACTGATCTGCACAATTGTTTTGGCCTAGAAATTCAGTTGGGGTAGTTAACAAAATAACTGTTAAAAAGGAGAGGGTTTTTTTGTCTACCTGGACCTGAAGGGTGAGAAGAATATCAAACAAAAAACCTCCATTGTATTTTCCACTTGCTTCAAGAATTTACAAGGTGAAACTTCTAATTCCCCCTGGCCAAATTCATGAGAGGAAGTTTCTGTTCTTCAGATCCAAAAATAATTTTCTCTTACTTTTTTTATTGTGAGTTAGGAAGAATGAAGTTCCCTAAGCTTTTCTAAAACTGAACCCAGCTTCTCTAAGCTAGCTGAGTTTAATACTGGGATATTTTTTCCCTGTAAGTTTCCTGTTCAAAGACAGGCAAAGCTGCAATTTGTGCTGTGCAGTTGTGCCTGCTTTTCTCATTCTCTAAGAACTTCCCAGTACTGCTGACACTGCTTTGTGCCCGTAGCTGTAAAAACCATGCTAGTCCCTATCCAGTCATTAAACCATAGAAACCCAAGTTTGAAGGGGCTAAATGGCACAGGCTTTGGAAAAGAGGCTTAGCCGTCCCATGCTGGAACAATAAAAGTTCTGAGAAGTGTCTTCAGTCCAGATGCAAATACAAAGAGGGCAGTACCCAGTGCCTATGAAAAGCAGGGCCTTGCACAAGAGGCCTGGTGCGAGTCACGGGTTCCGTTTATTCCTGGGTGCAGTTTGAAGAAGTGGTTTGCTCTCTAAAGCAGGGTTTGTCATGGAAGACGATGTAATTCACACCATGCTTGGGGGAGAGACTAAACATGCTTCTAGGGAAGGATCTAAGCTACTCCAGTTTTGTGCACAGTGAAGAAGTGACTTACTGTCAGAATTCAGGCTCATTTGTTCTCTATTTAGTGATTTTCACTTTTTTCCCTGTTAGGGTTGTACCAGCCCTTAACAAATTAGATTTTTCATGCTATTCCTCTGCACAGAATTTGTAGGAGTTGAAAAAGAGTGCTTAATTTTATCAAGCTTGTTGCCTTCAGCTTGTGAGTCCTGGCAGCCCCCTGCTTTTTCCATTTCCCCCTTCAGCTTCTCCAGTACTCAGCACTAAACCAGCTTGTAACATCAGTATTTACCGAAAAACCTTCCAAGAGTCCTGTGTGTGTATATTTTACATTTTGGCTTTTTCAAATAACTTCTCAATTACTTGTGATCACAGGGGTTTTACAGCCTGCCTTGAGAATCTGCACCCGGGGGTGCATTGTTGCCTCTGCTTTCCTGCAGCAAAGGCTTCAACTTCTGACTCTGATCCTGACTATCATCAGTGAATTCCTTGTATATTAAATGATGATAAATTACACTTAATTTTGAATCAGTTCTTCTAGTTTAAACTAAGATGTTTAACTCTTCTCTAGGCTCTGTTTTGGATATTATCAAGCACATCGTGGCCAAAGGAGAACACAAGACTGGTGTCCTGGATGAAGCCTGTATAGCCACAATCCTTAAGGAGGTGCTGGAGGGACTGGACTACCTGCATAAAAACGGGCAAATCCACAGGTATTTTATGTTTTTCTCACTTTGTCATAAAATGTTATTGAAACAGAGTAGCTGAGCACACACAGTCTCATCCCACAACTTGCTGTGAGGGCATAAAGAGAGGAAAGTAAAGGTGGGAGCTTAATCAAAATGCAGAATTCAAATGTTTATATTCTATATACTATGTCTATATTCTGAGTAGGCCAAAGTTGGGTGAACTTCGGGGTGTTGAAAATTCTAATATAGAGAATCTATTTCTAAATGTCATCATTCAGCTGCAAAGTGTAGTTGATGGAAAGCTGGAAAACTTCAACTGGTTTTGTTTCTTGCTGAGCTACAAATTACCAAGAGCAAGGCATAGGCAGAGTGGAGCAATTTAATAAAAAGTCCTTCCAGCTCTGATTTTTTTTTCTTTTTTTTTTTTTTGAGGTTTAACTGCAAAATCAACATCATGAAACTCGAATTTGAGTAATTTCTTACCAAAAAAAAAAAAAAAAAAGGGAAATAAAAATAATGGAAAAACTTCTTCTGTAGGCAAAGCCCAGTTAACTAACTAATGGCCTGTGATTTGACAGATCACTGAAATTCATGGGTTTCTGTGCTGCTGTCTTGTTTGGGATATGTTTTTAAATCATATTTTCCTCTCTCCTGGTGTCAAGGTGTGGTGTAGTTCAGTACGAGAAGATCCTAAGTTGGTCTGTTCTGTGTTAAAAAGACTGAGATTTGCAATCCTAAATATGTGCTGAAAATAGAATATGCCGCTTGTGGTTAATATACACAATCCCAGCCACAGACTGCTGCTGGAACAGCCTCTTCTTTCTTGGGAAATTGGTGAGCTTGGCTCTTTTGGTACAATGCCATTATAAGCATTGCTGCTGCTGTGCTGGAGTAAGTTTCTGTCCTCTTATAGCTGCACAAGAAGAGGTAATTTTTTTGCCAGCACATTATTTTAATTAGAAAATACAAGAGGTATTTATTTCATCTTTTCAATCAAACTGACTGGCTTTTGTAGGTTATTTTGGATTAAAAGGAAAGAAACAGTTGGAAATAATTCAGGTGGAATTCTTCTCCCTTAAAGAAGTCTCAAATTTCGGTTTCCAGTCTCAATTAAAATTCTGATTTAACAAGAATCATTGTCTTCATTGGAGACAGCTTTGATTTCATAGCTGGTTGCTTAACTTTGTTTTTTAGAGATAAGACTTGAGGCAGCTCTGGGAATTTAGAGTAAAGTAATAAACCACCTTACTTGCCGGTTGTGGTAACTTTTCACTTTGCCGTAAGTAACTGACAGAACTGTGTTCATCTGTGACCTGCAGTTGGCTTGCTTGGCTGATTTAGTTATCTTCTGGTCTAGTGAAATTGAAATATATATGTTAAAGCAGTAGAAACCTGTTACATCTCAGTTTCTTGGAAGATACTGCATCATGTTTTATGCACTGAAGAGAGGTGGTTCACTATTTGGCTGGCTGGAAGACTAGTAAATGTGGTGAAGATTAGAGAGAATATTTATGTGTGTGGTGTGGGTTTTTTTTTTTTACTGCACTCAGCAAAAATACTGTGTTCACAAAATCCAAACTGCTTGGTCTGAAGAAAATATGATTCATACTGAATCCTTTGGAAATGAACTGGATCAAACCTGCTGTGACCATTCTCATCCTGCTTCAGCAAAGAAATCAAAGCTGTGTCATTGCTGCAGCTTAAGGTTGTGGTTGTGCATCAGCTCCTTTGCATGTGTTTCATCCCTGTGTTTTGGGGCTGCTCCAAAAATTGTGTAAAATTTTAGCATAGAAAAGGGTTTGGATTATCTCATTGTGTTGGACACAGCGGTTTGGGAAATCTGGAGAACTGGGATACAGAAGGAAAGTTGTGTGGTTTCCTACCTGTGATGCAAAGCTGTTTTGGCTGTTGGCAGAAGGCGAGCTGACATGCCTTTGAGGGATGAGACATGTTTCCTTAATAGAGTTCCTTTGCTGCGTTCCATTTTATCCAGATGTGTGTGTGCTGCTGCTGAGGAAAACACAGTTTAAAGTTGTAGTGCAGCTGGGACCTTTCCTCATCTGTAGGAATATCTGTATGGTTTTCCCATTTTGCTTAATGCTAGGGGTCATAATATTGGTCATGCCTGATGGGAAAGGCAGGTGGAAATCTTGCAGCCGTGCCTGAGATGCTCTGAGAGGAAGTGTTTAAAATAACTGAACTTTGGTCCCACGGGTCAGCTTAAAGTTTCTGGCTCTAAAGGAAAGCACATCAGGTGATGGCTGAACTGCAAATATTGTGTCTGTAGTGTGGGGCAGCTGTGCTTGGGGTGAACTTCAGGCCAGAGCAAGATCAGCTGTGAAGGGCTTGATTCAAAATTGAACGGCTTTAGTTAAGACCTGGAACAGCCAGCCCAAAATAAGCAGCCATCCAGCAGAAAAAATGTTCAGCTGGTTATGCTAAATATCCCAACTCAGCTCATGTTACACCTTGGAGAAAGCAACTTGATAACATTAGAGAGACAGTATGAGTGAATGACTGTAATTCCCACATCTGAAGTTGGACAGCCAGGCCAGTGTCACAGCCCAAAGGATGAATATTGGGTCCCAAATGTAATTTTGTGGGCACTGTAGACCAGAAGTGGGGCTGTAAATCATTGGTGAGATCAGAGAACATATTTCTGTCAGCAGAGCTGCTCAATACTTCTAAATTATGCATCATCTTAAATGGGTAAATGAAGTTAACACGTGAAAAACTGGCTTAATGAAATTTTGCTGCTGCTGAATCTTGCTCTGCCTATGCCTGCCTTGAACTTAATGCCACTTCCAATTAAGTTTTGGGGAGCTGGCTTGGCGTGGAAGTGTAAATCCCTGCTTTGGACAGGAGAAGAGTTTGACAGTATTCTCTAGAGGAGATTAGAAAGCCAAATATCTAGTGAAGGCTTAAATAATGATTTTTTTCTTGTTTACTTTCCTAATTAACAGCCAGAGTGAGTCTGAGACTTGAATAGACACCATTGTTCAGGAACAAATGCTGAAGTCTCCCACATTGCCCAAAGTGATGGGTTTTTTTTGCTTTCATCTTGCAAGGGCTGTTGGGAAGTGTCTGAGGCCTTAGGGCAAAGACAAAGGACAAGACAAAACCAGTTTTATTTTCATGAAACACTCTATACCACAGTAACAATTGATTACAAATGGGTCCCCATCTTCCTCCAAAATCACCTGTGCCTCCGTTTCCTGGGAGTTGGAAGCTCCCTGCCTTCACTGCCCTGTGCCTGTCCCTGGCCGCCTCTCCCATGGCAGCTGCTCCTGTCCCTGTTGTGGTTTCCTGTGTAGCATGGTGATCCCAATGAGACTTTGAAATCCCAGTGATCCGGCTCATGTAAAGTGAGTTAAGTACCTGGGCACCAGCCAGGGCGCTGAGGACAGAGGGCCACACTCGGAAGCCTTCGGATGAAGCTGTCCTGCAGGAATCTGCTCGGGCACATTTCTTTATGGAAGTCAAGCACGGCTGACATGCTATGAGGGGTCACTGCTGGGCTAATATGGGCTGGGTGACACTCAGGGTATGTTGTACCTCTTCCCCATTTGGATTCTGATTCCTCTGTGTATTTGGGGATTAGCAGCAGTTTGATGAATGACTTAGAAATAAAGCTAAAGCAAAACCAACCCAAGAGGTTTTATTGCTTAAAAAGATTTATTGGAGGGAAGTTCGGGGCTTTTTTTTTCAGGTGGTGCTGTGTATGGCAGGCTGACAAATGAATCATGCTGATTAACTGTTACAAGGTCTCTCTGTCTTTCTCCCTATTTTTATCTCTGAGCTTATCTTCTGTTCATGATTAGCTGTTGTGTAACTGAATATTTTAGTTAGTCCAGGTGAAATAATACACTGCTCAAATATAACCAGATTCTTCTATTGCAGGACAATAAAAGTGATACTGGCCTGTCTTTTTGTAAAAACAAAAAAAGCCTGGAAAGTGGTTTAGAGTTGCATGCACTTGAACTGTTGGCATGGCAGCAATCCAGCTATTAGTTTGTTTGCTGCTCTACTTCTTACAGGGTGAGAGGAGCAGCAGCATGTTTGATATGCTGAGTTAGATCAGCTTGTGCTTCCATACACAATGTTTGGGGGAGTTTTGGTGTCTTTTCAAAATCACAGTGTTGGCAGCAGGGTGCTGGGACAGCTGTTTGTGGCTTTGAAGAGACCCTGGAAACAATATTCTTCCTGTGGTTTTATGCCAAATAGATTCACTCTTTTTTTTGGACCTTAGCATGATTTTGACAGAGAATCAAAAGTTTAATTCTTTGCCTCTTTACCCATAATAAGAGTAAATATAACTTCTGAAAAATGGGTATGTCTATGTGAGTACATACACATCACCAATACTTGCATGTGGGATTTTGGAGGAGCTCACCTCCAGCAGCAAGGTTTGGATTTAAGATGAAGGAGCTGATGGATATATTTTGGCAGAACTTGGCTGTCATACAGGATTCAAGCTTAATTTTCATGTAGCTGATTAATGCATTGATAGCCATGCTGGCAGGTATTGTGGTTAAACTGGATTCCACTGTGCCTCTGAAATGCTGTACTTTCATGTTTCTGTAGGAATACTGTGGGAGAACTTCAGCCTCTCCTCCCCACAGTGCTGTAATCTTGCTTTGGGGAGTATGTTTTGGAAGTGGAGTTTGGTAGGGGAGGACTGAGGAATGGATAACAGGATGTGGAGCCTTTCCACCTCTAATTGCCAGTCTGATTTTAAGTCAGGACACCAGTAATTTGAAAGTTGTCTATTGCTTAGCTGTGGGAAGTGGAATTTTTTATTCAGAGAGATACTTTAGTCTCTTCTATAGTGTGGGATGGGTAGAAATAACCTTTAGAGCTGGTAGTTAATATGAATTTTAGAGCTTTAATTTGTAAACAATTCAGAAGCCAAAAGAATAGAAATGTTACTGTTGTGTGTCTCTGTGGGAAGGAGGACAAGATGCTGCTCTAGACTCTGCTGGGTGATTTGTTCTCCCAAATAAACACCTTGCTGTGCAGTGGCAAGGGCCCAAGGACCACTGAACCCCCACTCTCTGTACAGTCCAACTGGGGTGTATTGTGGTGGTTTGGCAAACCAGCACGTTTTCCTGGTGGCTGTTTCTTCCACTGCATCATCCAGAAATTCATTGTTTAAAAAAAAAAGAAAATTCCCTGTGGTTGCAGAGAGATAATATGAACCAGATGTAAATCCCAAACCTGCAGACAGCCAGAAACAATAACTCCTGTGGAGACAGTTTTCCTCAAAGTGGATAAAGACAGTCTTTACTCTGAAGTCTAAAAACCTGGGATTTCAACCTCTGATGGTAGATATGGCTGCTGAAATCACAGGGGTGCTGGGGGCCTGCAACATCTCCAGGATATGCCCCAACTCTTGGCAACTCCCTGCAATGCAAGGGTCCAGGTGGGCTCCAGGGGGATGCCTGAAGGTGTGGCTGTTGCAATCAGGTGTTTGCCCCACTGTCATTTCCCTCACACCCAGGTGCTACCTCTGAACTTTATCACTGGGTGTCCTGCAGTTACTCAAAGTAAGTTTGGCTTAGTCCAAAGGAAAATCAGCTGTTCGGTAGAACTACTCTGGCCTTTTATAAAAAGGAGGGGAGTTTTTAGGTTTTTCTCTCTGCCTTGCTACGTGGAGATGAGAAGCAGGAAAAATACAATGAAGAGTGGGAAAACAGAGGTTGGGTGATCTAAAGGTTCAACAGCACTGACAGGTTTTTTGGTCAGTGATCCATAACTGAGTTGTATACTCAAATAATGGTGGTTTCTAGCAATTCTCAAATTGTCAGGAGTATTTGAATTTGATGTGTTTCCAGGGGGAATAATTGTTCACTGTCTGCAGCATTACATGTATCAAGTGAAAATGTAACAGACTCTTAGCTTTTACTCTGAAGAAACCAAGTGCCATTCACGCATGTACAACACTGTTTGTGACATCTTTCTCGTGTCAATGCCTTAATCTGGTGTAGATTGCTGAGACTAGGTCACCCAGTACAGGCTCTTGCAGCATCTCTCCAGCAGCAAAGTAATTGTTTAAATTGTCTTGTTCATCTGTTCTACTGTGAATAATACATGATGTGAATATAACTCACTTCAAAAAGATGCCTTTGGATAGTGTTCCCTGTTTTGGTGCACCAGGATTTCTGGCCTTCATAGATCCTAAAAGCTGCATATGTGGAAATGCTTTAAACATTTCTTCAGACCACTGCAGTCTTTTCATTTGCGTGTTATGCTAAAGCAGGAGAAAAGGACCATTTGCTAAATTTGTGTGGTAACATATTAAACACACTTGAAAACTTTGCAAGGCTGCATCAGAAATTATTTTTGTATGTTTACTGAATTGAATTATATCCTGCCTTACAGAGTTCTAATAAAGCATTGATATTAAAAGGTAAAGCAAATACTTTCAAAAACAAAGGTGAGACAAAATCCACACACATTTAGGACAACAAACAAGGAACTGCCATAGAGAAATCTATCTCTTCATGGTAGTCTGGAAAGCATCACCAAGGGAGACTGGGAGTGCAGAGAGGACTTGTTTCCATTGTACAGATACCTGATTTAATAACTGCTTTCTCCATTTTATGGGAATAACTGGATGAAATAGAGATCTTTCTTCTTATGCTGGTCATGCTTAAAACTGTCATATTACAGATTTTGGAGAAGGAAGTCTTGCTGACAGGTCTTTTGTGAGCTCTGGCTGTCTTGACTTTCTCCTCCTGTGTCACGTTGCAGACATGGCTGAGCAGGAGCTGTGGGTGGCTATGTAGATAGGGACAGCTCTTGGCTGCATGGGGAATGCCTTGGACCTTGTGTGTATAGAGATATACTTACTGCTTCTCCAGAACAGGGTGCTTACTGCCTTTGGGAAATGGAGACCTTTTTGAGCTCCCCTATGTCAATTTTTTGGGGTCTAATTTGATCCAAGTTGGTTCTATATTTACCAGAATGACCTTTCATCTTTCCGTCATGGAGGGGAGATATGTAAATCACTGACATTCCTGTTTCTTCTGCCACCTGATGCAGCTTGTACTCAAACTGGGGTGATGTACACATGGTAATTTTTTGGAAATTGCTATTTCTTAGAGCACTAGGAACATGTTAGACGTGCCGAGACCTACTGCAGTATGGTGGTGTCACTGGTATTGCCACGTGAAGCAAACCCACCTCCTTCCACATGAAAGAATTTGACATGAAATACTGAAATAAGACCATGTTATAACTTGACTATTTCTTTCTGTTACCAATGACTAAGGCAGGGTATCCCAAAAATATCTGGGCCTCCAGGGGTAGGAACAGACCTTGTGACTCCACAGCTTGCTCTGTGTGTTGCTTTTCAGGCAGCAGCCGTTAAAGGGTCTTTGTGCCTTGTCCCCACTGCAGTCCTTAGGAGGTAGGATCAGGAAATGGAAGGGCTGAATAGATGAATTTGTGGAAGAAGTCCTGGTACATTTTTAGCTGCTGTTCAGTGTATAAAAGCTTGATTTCAAAGCCTGCTGGGCAGAGTCTTTTCCTTATACAAGAGAAAAAACATGAAGTTCTGACAGAATAGGGGAAACTTTAAATGTGGTGTATGGAGATGTAGCTTCTCTCTTGCCTTAACTGCTGAAGGTTATCAGAACCATGGGCTGTGTGGCAATCAGAAGCATGGGCTGTGTGGCAAATCCTCCTTGCCATGAGCTGATGTTACAGCAGTGATGTGCTTTGGGGTGGATGGGTGGAGCAAAGGCCTCTTTTGCAGGAGGAAGAAGTGGGGCTGTGAGGATTGGTGTAATTAGATCATCTCCACGTTTGGAGGTCCAGTGCTTGTAGCATTATTTTCTGGCAGAAGGAGCTGATGTGTTTGAAAACTGTTTTTTAAGGGTTTGGATTTAGCTGGAGCAACTTGCCTCACGTTGAGGTTACCTGAGCACTGCTGCTGGGCTGGAGGTTTGGCCATGGATAGGAGGTGGAGTCCAAGGCAGGCAGGATCTGGCCTTAAACCACACCTCTCTTTAATCCTCTGTTAGTATTGAACCACGTGGGAAGAGAAGGAATTAATGAGAGTGCCAAGCCATCAGAAACAAAGTTGGCACAGGAACGAGAAGTGTGAGCTGGATGTAATTTGCTGAGATAAAGGAAAATTGCAGGCGCTGCGATAACAGTGGCTGTGTGATGTGACACACTGCTGCCTGTCTCCCTTCATAACAGAGGCTTGCACCAAGTTAGCCCAAAGTCTGCAACTCTTTCTGTACTGCCTCAGCATCTTCCCAGCCCCCATAGCTATTCGGACAACCAAGATGACAGTGAATTTCAGGCATATCTCCTGCAGCTTTCTTTAGTGAGTTGTCCCTTGTCTGAGCTGACACAGCGAGTTAACCTAAAGGAAATCAAATTTGAGTCATGCTTTCTTGGGCCCCAAACCCTCTACTTAAAGCAGCAGTCCACTTCTACAGCACTAAAGGGCAGAAAATTGAGAGGGTTTGTAGCAAGTAAGCACATTGTGGAGCCTCTGAAAGATGTTTTATGTTTTTACAATGAAGTGCAATGGGAGATGAATTTCTCATGCAGCCCTTACTGGGGTTTCTGTTTGCCTATGCCAGGCGACAGGATGGAGTTATCTCTCCCAGGAGGTTTCTTGGCTGCACTCAGAGCGATCTGCCTGGATCTTATGGGTAGGGCAGGGAGAAAACAAGTACTTGCTGTACTCATAAAGCTCTCTGTGACAGAAGCTGACAGTGCTTTCCAGTGGGCTTTGTCTATGCATGGCTCTGTTTGCAAAGCCACAGTCTGTCTGTCAGTCACTTCTGCCTTTCAAGCCTTGCTTCAGACTGCTTTAAAAAAAAAAAAAAAAAAAAACCAAAAATTTTAATATTCCCAGTAACATTGGATTATTCTTCTAACTTTGTCCAGCCATTAAAATGATAATTCAAAAGCCTTTAATTATTTCCACCTATGTAGCCCCCATGACATTGCAGCTTCATAAATGCTTCTACTGTTTGAGCCTTGAAGTTAATTATGAGTTGCCTTGTGCTACTGGCTCAGCTCCTGTGTCGAGGTCCTGGTCTTTTACCACAGCCCAGCAGCTGACAGAGCAGCTCGGAGAAGAGGGAAGAAGCAGTCACTGTGCTTCCCTGATCCTGGGCAATAAAGCATGTCACTGGGCTGGTCCCTGCTGGAATTTATGGCAGCCTGTCAGCTGCTGCTGGGCCGCTGCCAGTGGCCACGAGGACCTGCTGAGAGGGCTGTGGATGAGCAGGGATGAAGCAAGCTGTGGACTTGGCCCTCTCTTCCCTCTATTTATGCCTGGCTCAGCAGGGAGTATGGAAGCTGCTCTGCCGGCTCTCTGCCATTGGAAAACCTTCAAGCTCTGGAAGATGTTTCCGAGTCCAACTCTGCAGTTACGTACAACACTGTAACAGGCAGTAATTGCACCTCACCCAAGAGTTTGGGATTTTATGTTCAACACTGTGGCATGAAAATGTTGGTGCACACAGCTTTTCTGAGCAGGAACAAGGACATGCTAATGTACAGCACTTCCAATACAATGGCTTTGAATGCCTTCTCCTATGTTGTACTGAACGTGCTGACGTTTGAGGGTGTAAAAATACTGATCTGCCTGCACGCTCCAAGCCTAGTTTACATTTTGCAGCTCTAAATGGTAAAGCTCTTGCCTGTCACCAGCTTTTTATATCTTTGCTTATAAGGCAAAGGGAAGAGGTGACACAGGTACAGCATATTATTGAAGGAAGAGGAATGTTTGCTGGTAGAGAGACAATAGCACTCATTTGGTTTAAAATGTCACAGATTGCCTCATATTTAACTGTATGTAGAGATACTGTCCTGGAAGTATTTTACAAATTACTCAGAACCATGTCAACTCCAGCAATTGGTGGCATTCAGCATAAATATTTTGAGTTATTCATTACCATTAACAGAAAACAGTAATTGTTGCATCTTTCACCTTCTGTTTTTTTAAATGAAACTTGGCAGGACCAACCACTCCTTCCTCATGCCAAATTATGCACTATAGAGTTCAGTCCATGAAAATTTATTGTTGCAGTTGATGTAAATTGCATCTAATGGGCAAATGACTCACGGCTGTGCTTACAGCCAGCTTTGTGCTCTAAAGGCACATGCCAGCAGGTTGGAAGCAAAGATAGAGTAAACAGCTTATCTGTTTCCCCTCTCCTGTGACAGTTTTCTTCTCACTGCTGGGTTGCAGAGCTCCTGGGGTTGACACTCTTTGCTCAGGTCCCTTCTATTGTGTTTGCAGTGGCTGTAACAACCACTATGGTGTGGGGCCAAGGATTGAGGGCTACAGATGAGGGCAGATCTGATAATTTAGGAGGATTTTAAGGACTCTTTTTATAGTGGGAACAAGCCACCAGGATACAATTCATGTAGTTTCCCTGTGCCCCATTGAAAAATTAATCGTGGGGAATGTGGGAACATGGTGCTTAAAACTGGGGTGCATCATCTCATTGCCTTCCTGTGCTCCCAAGTCTCCTGTAGCTGGAGCTCAGCTGTAATTTTGTTGTTGGGATGAGATTTGGTCATACAGCACCTCATTCCTATGGCCCAGCCCCAACCTGGAGGCATTAATGTGATGTAGCTCATGTCTGGTCAAACTGGGACAGTTTGGAATGCAGATGAAGAAGGGTTTCTGCCCTGCTGTGGAACTTTTCAAGGCTGATGTGGGGAAGCCAGCTCTGCACTGCAGGCTCTTCCCACTCTGGCTGTGGAGTACAAGGTAAATAAAAACATAATGGTTATTTTGTGGAAGGGTTCTTGGAGGCTTTAGAGGAGAGGAAGATGACAACTGTGGAGCAGGAGTGCCCACAGCTACTGTAGCATTTGTTAAGCTATTGACAAGAAAGCTTACTCTGGCCTTCTGTAACTTCATTTAAAATGTGATATAATTATTGTTTACGCTAAAGCCTAAAGCTGCTTCCTGTTTCCACTATAGTAATTATGCCAGAGGCAGACCATCAGTGTATCAGCCCAGGATATGGCCATTACCACATTAAGGGGAAGTGCCTTCAAATTGTTACACTTGGCAATAACTGTATCCTGGAGTAACAAACTTCTCGCCATTCACCTCACAAGTTTACAAGCATCTCCTGATGAAAATAAACCGGAAAGCACTGATCGTCTTTCCCCTGCCCCATTGCTTTAAATGCAATTAATTAATTTTAAGTATGATTTTATAGGGGAACCTACTTCAAAGATGCTGCCACTGCACCAGTATATGCTAAAAGAAAGGGATTTGTGCCTTTGTAACGCCCTGTTACACTGGGGTGGGGAATGGGAAAGCTGGGAATTGCTTCTATGGCACAGTGACTCCTCAATGGAGTCAATGTCCACAGACATCTTGCTGCCCCATGAGTTTTGCTGCTCTGGGGTGGAGTGTGCTGGGCTGGGATGAGTAATGGCCTTTGCAGAGGGCTGATCACTGGGAGGAAGTGCCACATGAAGCGGTGATTTAATTCTGCAGTTTGACTTGGATATTTGGCAGTGCTGTTTTGGCCTCCCGGATTTCATATTGTGGCTGTGGCTTGTTTTAATTTCTTGAACCAGCTTTAAGCATCATATTTACTGACTTTTGTTTCCAATGAGAAAATATGTGAATTTTAATTAATCCAAGCTGACATTAAAAAGAAAACAAGCCTCTTGATTTGAGGGGGTTAAGGGCCTGGAGTCCTTGGGCTCATTTTTTCTATGGGATTCAATTTGAGTGCTTGTTTCACTACTTCTGGCATTCTAAGCCTGTCCAGCTTGCTCTGTTGTGGTGGGATGGTTTTGTGATAGGGAATGCCTGCTGGTTTCTGGCAGCTGTTACTGCACCAGGGAGACCTGCCTGAGTTGTTTTGGACTGTGAAGTGCATGATAGTTGAGACTTCATCCATAGTTTTGCTTAAAATCTTCCCTGGCACTTCCTTCGTGGCTGAGTGGGGTCGGTTGTGGGGGCTTGGTGAGCCACATGTGCAGTTCTGCCAGAGGGGAAGTTTGGAAAGGCTACACAATACTGCATGGCCCAGCTTACTGGGGAAATGCTCCAGCATCCTGGGCTGCCTTGAAGTACAGATGGAAGAGGAAATTACTCTTACTCCAGTAAGACAATTAATAACTTCAACAGGCAACCTCGTGCATGCTGTTTCTTTCCCTGTAACCTGGAACTGGCAGGGCCTCGTGCATCCTGGCTGTCACAGGAGAATCAGCTGTGGGTAAACATTTCCAGTAGGATTGGAGAGTTTCCTGAACGCCCTGTGTTCCCTCTGAACTAGGACTGGTGTTTGGGGGATTCCTGGAGGTGGCTGTGCCTGTGCCAGGCACATTTCACACTGTGAGCCAGCTCCTTGCCTAGGACACAGCAGACTTTGGCACTGTGCTCCTGGGGCTGGATCCCAAAGGCATCTTCTACCTAAATATTGGCAGGGAGCTTTTCCATTCCTCCTGTTATGGTCCATGAACACTTTGTGGGAGTGCAGGCTCAGTCAGGTTTGTGTCTCTCATGACAATTAGTTCAACAGCACCAATTATATTGGATTTGACCAATAGATGCTAAGGGGGTGGTGTAGCCACCTGGTGACTTCTGCATTTAATCCCTTTAGGTCCTTCATGTGTTTAAGAGCCTCCATCCACGGATGCTGTGCTGTCTGCAACAGCTACAGGTGCTGGTTGCAGGAAGAAAGCAAAAATCATGCTTCTGGAAGGGAAAGTCAGCTTCTTGAGGCTATCAGATCTGTATGAAACTGTGAAGTTATATGACACATCTTCATTATCAAAGCAAATTAGAATTTTTCCTGTACTTGCTCTCACACCTGTTCTTCAAACTGGGATTAGGCTCCAGGATGGGCACTGGTAGCAAGACATGTACATTTGGCAGGATTTGAAATACCTGTTAGAAGGCTAAAGGTGCTGTCAGCTGCAGTTTGCTGTTCATCTTTAGTGGGACTGTCTTATGGACAGTTTTTGTTCTGCAGTGTGCTGGGGAAAAGCCTTGTCATGCCATTGTCCTAGACTGAGTATTGGGAAGAATCTGACAAATGCTTGTGCTGGAGAGGATGTGTTTAAAATTATCCTGGCCTGGAACTGGCAGTGACCCAGCCTCCTCTTCAGAATAGCAAAGCCAGGAAGGAGGAGATTTCCAGGGCCTGACTGGAGCTCTTTGGCCAGGCCATCTCACCAGTTCTGTTCTCATGATGCACTAGGGAGGAGAGGAAAAAATAGCTTTGGACTTTTCTGTATGTGAAAGGATTTGGAATATTTGCCAAAGGCAGTGGAGGGAAAATCTGCTTGTTTTGGGGTTGTTTTCCTCTTTTTGCTCCTGTTTCACAGGGGCTCCTGGGCAGTGCAAGCTTAGCAACCATGCTGATGAACAGGAGTGTCAACTATGAAGTGCTGCTCTTGGCTTGGCGTGGGGAGCAGCCTGTGAAAACAAACTGGAAAACTTCAAAGTGTTTGCAGTGAAAGTAGCATTCCCCTCAAGGATGGAAAAGTGTTGCTGTTAACCTGAAAACCAGAGCTTCTGGCTAGAAAGAGGATAGTACAAAACATTCATAGCACATACTGGATGCTCTTGGGTGCTTGTTCATTAAAAAAAAAAGATAACATGGAGACATTTTTTCACTGACCAGGCTAATGTGGTTCTGCTCATTAAGCTAGGAGCAAACAACATTTTTCTGCTCTCTGGATTTTGACTAGTGTATGGGGCTATACTGATTTCCTGGGCAGGGCTGGAGAGCAGTGAGATGTGGGGCTGGGGGAGAACAGGATGCATTCAGTGGAAGTGAGACAAGATCAATTCACTGTCTCTTGAAGTCTCTCCTCCTAAAGGGGTACATGAGTATCCAGCCAGTACTAGGTTCACTTTTCACTTTTTTAGCTAACTCTAAGAACCTGGGACAAACCAGGTTTCCTTGCATTTTTAAGGGTACCTTCTGCAGTTTTAATTTTTTTTTTCTGTGTGTAGTACCTGAAGTATAAATCATACAAATACTACTTAGTGCCTGTCTACTGAAGTTACAATTGATGTTAAGTCCCTACTATTTCTGCATTATTTGAGGCAAGAAGTACTAATGTCAGAAACAAAGTATAAGAAATAATAACCTTTTAATGTATTTTTGTAGGTTGAAGGAAAGATTTAATGACTTAACACTTACTGTTGCTTTATCTTTTTGCAGGGATGTGAAAGCAGGAAATATTCTTCTTGGAGAAGATGGCTCAGTGCAAATTGCAGGTAACTTTCCTGGTAGCTTTGAGTAAACTTTAGGCATAACTGCATATCTAAAGAAATAGTTTAATGATCAAGGAGAAACCTACATAAAAACGTTAGCTTCAAAAAGCTCCATGGTTCATAAAACAAACAAAAAACCCCAACAATAAACAAACCACAAACCAAAATGAAAAACCAACCCAGAGTGTATTATGTCTTGTTATCTTAAAATACTATTACTTGGAATAATGACAATCAGCAGATATAAATCATTTGTCTGTGAAGTCCTCAGAATCAATAGATCAGATAAAGTTCTTGGCATCAGCTAGTCAGATTTTTGTATCAGCAAGTTTATAGGCTTGGAAGTGGAGTGCACAGACCTCACCGATTTATCACTGACGTGTGAGGTGGTTTTTGAAAGGCCTCTGGTGAAGGGTGGACAGATCCATCAGAAGGAAATGGGCATATCTGATGGTAAAAGTCATTTAAGGAAAGATCAGCCGGTCAGACTGCTCCTGTGGATGCTCCTTGCTCTGCTTCAGTTGAGCTGGATGGCAGAGAGGGTGTTTGAGTGGCTGCCCTGGCCCAACCCAAACTGGGGTGAGCTGGAAGTCTTGGAAGCAGTCATGCAAAGAAAAGCTGTTAAGACAGTTGCTTTAGCTCATACAGATCTGTCTGGAGATGTCACTGACAGGAGCTGCAGCAACAGAGGTGTCCTGGAAACAGTCCTGCGTGGGGACAGACCATGGGGAAAAGGGTACTGTGTGGTGTGTTTCCCCCCTGATCCTCTTCCAGTATTTTATTTCATACATGTTCCTGCAGACTTCACTCTTCTTTCCAGAAATCAAGAATTATGCCCCATCCCTGAAACATTCAGGGTTTAATGGGACTCTGAGCAACCTGTTCTGGTTGAAGGTGTCCCTGCCCATGGCAGGGGTTGGACAAGATGACCATTAAAGGTCCCTTCCAACCCAAACTATTCTGAGTTTTTGATTATTACTATTATTATTGCAGATTATTAAGTAAGCCAAGACTTTTAGAGAGTACATTTAGAACTTGTGATATTTGTTTATCCTTCTTTTCCCAGTGTGCTGTTTTCCTATCCTGAGTACAATTTTTCTCCAGTTCTCCTTTCCCTCAGTATTGTGTTCTTCCCATGGATCTTGTAGTGCCTTTGCTGTGGATCTTGTAGTGCCTTTCCAGTCCTTTGTGCCACCTCTAGCTGGGGGCAGAGCTCTTGTCCAGTCCTGCCAGCTTGGCAAACATCCCTATACATGTGTAACATTTTCAATCCCATATTTAATTGGGAAGAGCCGTATCTCTGTGTGATGACGTCTCTTCTTTAGTGCCCTGTCCTGCTGGTAGAGGCACAGCAGTGGGTCAAGCCAGTGTGCTGGGAGTTCAGGGATGAGGCAGTGACTGTTGTGTGAGGGAGGAGTGCCTGTAGCATTGTTTATTACTTTGGAATATCTATGCCTGGCATTGCATCTTGGAATGAAAGGTGTCGGTTTTCCACCAGGAGGTAGAACATGTTGCAAGCAGTATTTTCTAGGTAGCTCTCCTCTCTGCAGAGGACAATAAGCCCTTTTACAGGACATAACACCTGTTTCTGTTTAAAATCTGAAGTTGCCCTGTTTCCTTTTTTAAGTTTCCTGGTACCCTTAATGCCTGCTGTTCTGTTTCAAATGAGGCGTAAATAATTCAGTTGTGTGGCAGCTGATGGAAGGTAGGGAGCGGCTCCTAAAACGCTCAAAGGAGCAAACTTTATACGGTGAAATCCTACAGTTTTTTCCATAATGGGGCCAAGATAACACTTAGGATTTGTAATTGCATGGAGCTTTTGATGCTGTTCTGGGAGAGGCTGCAAATAGCTGTAACTCCAAGTGTTTCTGCCAGCCTAGAGAAAGCTGCTTGTGTTTCTCTCCCACAAGGATGCCAGGGATTGGCTTTTTTGTATTAAGGCTCACTGGCACTAGGTACCTGTTGGTGTATTTTTTCTGCTGAGCAGTTTTTAGTTGATAAATAGATTTAAGGTTGACTGGTCTATGAATTTCAGAGGATTTATTTTGTCTGTGATTGTACACATTCCCCTAGACTGAACTACTCGTGGTTTATCTGTGCAACATTTAAATGATGAAATCCATCTCTCTGCAAATCCTGCGAAAGCAGCGTTGTGAGATGTGCAAAATTCTCTCTTTACAAATTCTTTCTTCCAACATGCAGAAGGCCCAACCCTACACCTTTCATCAGCCACAGCAGGGCCACTAAACCTAGGTCAGAGCGTTCACCACGGTGGCAGGAAGCACTTTCGTTTCTGTAGAGGCAGCTGATGACTTGAAGAAATGGAAGTAAATGAATGAATAATAGAGAAGAACCTGACCTGGTCGTAACGTGAGATTTTGTTTCTGTGGGAATTTCTGACACTTAAACTTCATTGCCTCCTGACCCAGGATGAAGTAGCAAAATTTCTTGGGAATTTTTCGAGGAGAAAATGCTGGAAGCAAAACAAGCCAAATAAAAAGAGATTTGTTTCAGCGAGATCAAAGCACTTGCCTTTGACAATAATATTAATGCATATTATGAATAATTCTGTTGATTGTTGAGTGCTTCAATTATGAGCTGGATGACATCACTGCGTTCCCATGAAACAAACGCTCCTAAGTTTCGCTGGAGAGTTACACCACGAGATAAAAAACAAAAGATTGATCAGCTGTGGAATGTAACCTGAGGGTTGGAGTGAATGGGGCACCTCCCTGCAAGGAGCTGGTTTGGTATACATGAAAAATTTAAATCATGTAGCAGGGAAGAAAGACTTCCATTCTTTTATAATGACTCCTTCCTGTCTGCCATTCCTCTATCTAAACTGCCTGTGAACAGTTGTTAAGAAGGTCTTATTCAATCTTTGACTTTCGTGACCTTATGTTCCTGTGTGTTTCCTAGTGCTTGACACAATTCCTGTTTCTTGTTCCAGATGAAATGTAATTCTTAAATGTAAATGAGGAATGTACATCTCAATCTGGACATCCTTTGAGGAAAAAAGCAAAGGTGCATTTGAGATTGAGTGGTGGAAACGGCACTGCAGGACTGTACCTCCACAGCGTGTCAGTGAATTTAATTGCTGGAAACTTTCACTGTATGGAATTCATGGCAGTAATTTTGCTGCAGTATTACACCATTCTAACCAGTGAAAATTAAAGCCTCTTTTGTGAATTTTTGGCTGTGCGATTTCTGTTAAGGCTAAACAGAAGAAGCAGCTTGATGAAGGTGTGTCAGACTTTTCTCAGGTTCTGTTTGTAACCCTGAATTTGTGGTTGTGCATATGGGGAAAGCCACTGTGGGAGCACTGTGAGCTGAGGCGGCTGCAGGTAAAGAGATGGAGGAGAAATCTGTGAGCTTGGGGGCATCTGCTGGAAGTGGGAATTCTAAAAATTCCTCTAATGGCCTGCACAAATTCCCAGCTTGGAACTCCTCCCCAAGTCTTATTTTTACTCATGACTCTATTTTTAACTCTTGTCGCTCCTTTGGCTTTCAAAAAGTGCATCCACTGAACCAAGGAGAAAATTGCCTTTAACAGATCCAGCTGAGCAGCCAGTGAAAATTAAAGCCTCTTTTGTGAATTTTTGGCTGTGCGATTTCTGTTAAGGCTAAACAGAAGAAGCAGCTTGATGAAGGTGTGTCAGACTTTTCTCAGGTTCTGTTTGTAACCCTGAATTTGTGGTTGTGCATATGGGGAAAGCCACTGTGGGAGCACTGTGAGCTGAGGCGGCTGCAGGTAAAGAGATGGAGGAGAAATCTGTGAGCTTGGGGGCATCTGCTGGAAGTGGGAATTCTAAAAATTCCTCTAATGGCCTGCACAAATTCCCAGCTTGGAACTCCTCCCCAAGTCTTATTTTTACTCATGACTCTATTTTTAACTCTTGTCGCTCCTTTGGCTTTCAAAAAGTGCATCCACTGAACCAAGGAGAAAATTGCCTTTAACAGATCCAGCTGAGCAGCGAGACCTAAAGTGAGGCAGTTTGCTTCTATCTTAACATTCCTCTTTTTTTCCCCAAGGGCACTGGCTTGAGCTTGTGGCTTGGCACCAAGTTTTTGGAGCCTGTTACAATTCAGAGTGTCGCTTTCTCAGTTTGAAGTGTTTTCCTGCACACTGCATTAATCTGTCTTCTGGAGAGAGCAGGACTCTTTTCCAGATAAAACAGATACCGTTGTTCTGGCCTGTGCTGACAGTGGTTGCAATGTAAATGGAGATAGCCATGTTCTTTTGTGTTCCAGCCTCTCCATGGCAATTACTTCATTTCTTTTAATCAGAGCATAAAACCTCTTAGCCGTGGCATTTATCAGCTCCCTGGAGTCTAAAAGTGCACGGATAAAAACACTCTGTCAACATAAAACTGTATTGGCACCAATATTGCTGCATAAACCAGGAGATGGCTTCTCACAGTAAGCAAGGCTTTGCATTTGTCAGTTTATTTAATAATGCAGGACCTACAAATTAGTGTGAAATGAAGTGAATGTCTTGATAGACTGGGAAAGGATGGGAGAGGTTGAGGGGAATCTCTCCCAGGGTGTATGAGACTTGCTCAGTATGAGGCATGCTCCAGCCATGGCGTGATGTGAGCATCCTACTGAGACTGAATGCAGATGAAATCTTTTTTTCCCCCTGATTTTATCCACGGAGATATTAAATAATGCTGTCACCCACCCCTGTGGGATTGAATGTGACAATAGAAGTGTCTGCCGAAGGCTGAGGCATGCATCCCTCCGTGTGTGGATTTTTTGGTTGTGGAGACAGTCACACAATGGCTTCAGGATTTAAAACCAGAGAATTCTTAATGCGCACTCCCGAGAGGTGCCTGGAGGGTCAGCCATGGCCTGGGCAGGCCATGTTGCCAAGCAGTTGAAGTAGATTGAGATTTCACTAAGTCGTTCAGGACTTGCTAATTGATCCTGGGCAAAGTGCCTAACCCCTCTCTCTTTATCTATTTATAAAACGGGGATAGTTAAGGCCAGGCAAAACTTGTGTAACTGAATTTGTGTAACTTTCCACAAATCCATGCCAGCTTGTCACCGGTTCGCTGTGTTCCTGACTGCTCTTAATTCATTGTACTAAAATAGCGCTCTACATAAACATCGAGCTATGATGCAGGCAGTGTCATTCCCCACTTTCCCTTAGGAAACTCTTAACTTTGGGAGATTAAATTGCCTGAACAAGGGGCAAGGCACAAATCTAACTTGGGAGGGAAGTGTTGATTGCAGGGCTCACTCGAGGAGTCTGGGTTGTATCATGAACACCTCAGAGCCTCTTCTCCCTTTCAAAAAAAGGGCCGAAAGTATTTTTCTCTGTGATTGGTGGAGACTTTTAGGATCTGCAGAAGCATGTTGTGAAATAACTTTTTCTTTGTGTCACTTGTACTATCTGTGTTTCCTGAAGAGATGTTGCACTATTTGATTGTTGAAACCACTTGTGAATGTCTCAGAAGGCGATGGGTGGCGTCACCCAGCCTGGGCTTTGTCATCCTTAAGTTATTTTGCGAAGTAGGAGGACAAGTGTGCATTTACAGATCCAATACCACTGTGTATCCATCTAGACTTTAAAAGGAAAGAAGCCTTTGATTCTTGTTCTCCACTAATCTTCTTTTTATCTGGTGTCCTACCACCTGCTGTGTTCTCAGCACAAAATTGCTATTTATCACTGCCTTCCTCTTCTTGCTGCCAGTTTTATTCATCTTCAGTGCTCTAAAAGCTTTAAGATTTGCAGGAAAGCACTAAGTACAACTGCAGGTATTTTCTGATGGTGAACAACTGAACAAGAAGGAAGGTGACCGGTGAAAAAACCACTTAGTGCTGTCTTCTGAAATACTTTTTGTTTAAAGACAGCTCTGAGTGATTTTGAAGTCAAGATTGAATTATTATGTTTTTCTGCCCCTGTTGGTTGAAAACTGCTTTAGGGTCTGATCCAAGCCCGTCAAACTCTGTAGGAGCCCTTCTGATATCAGCAGGCTTTGGTCCTGGCCCTTAGTCCGTATTCTTCCTTTCTTTCCCTTCTATGTACCTGTAGGTAGCTACATGCAGTAGCAGGTACTTGGGCTTTTTAGAATTAAGGTAATGTTACAATATGAGATGGCCAAGGAGAGCTGATTTTTAACAGCTGACTTCTAGATTTGGATAGAACAATCTAGAATACGGTAGAAATGTATGTTCCTGAGAGACACACCTGCATTGGCACCTGTTGTGATGTGGTCCTGCCACAGCATTCTTGTGTTGGTGAGTTGTTTGTACTGGGTGTTTCTTTCCATCTTCTATGTTTCCCGAGTGGCCAGAGTAGTTTTTAAGTTTGACAGTTTGGTTACCTTATTATCAGGAATTGTTGCCTCATACCATGCTTTTTCAAACACTACTCTGCAACTTCATTGCCACTGTAGAGCATCCTGTAGGGTATGTAGTTTGCAACACATGTTTCTGCTGGAAGAGACAAAATTGGCCATGTTTTGTGCAGAGCCTGCATCAGCAAAATTGACATTCCCATCCTGGATTGGTTTTGCTGTGATAGGAGAGTCTGGAGATACACATCTTTGTGGGGGTTTTTTTAGTAGTCTTTGGTTTAAATGACTGGAACAGCTCCAACAGATGAATCTTTTCTACATTGCTTCAGAAAAAAAAAAAAGATCCAGACACCCTGGAGGCTTATTTGCTATCAGATTGCTGGAGGTCTGCAATTTTTGGGCTCCTTTAGGATATCTGACAGTTGGTGGATC
The DNA here is from genome assembly GCF_000691975.1 of Corvus brachyrhynchos. Classification (NCBI taxonomy): domain Eukaryota; kingdom Metazoa; phylum Chordata; class Aves; order Passeriformes; family Corvidae; genus Corvus; species Corvus brachyrhynchos. The sequence goes on from NW_008246064.1 coordinate 3,581,389, forward strand.
CCCAGCAGTGGTGGTTACTGGTATTGCAAGCCAGGTCCAACCGTTTCCAATTCCTCCCTGTCTCTGGTGATTCAGTCCTTTCCAGTTATCACTGTAGTGAGCCAATGTAAACTCCGAGCTGCCAAGGAAGAGTATGAATGTGTAAACACTTCAGAGCTATCCTGAATTTCACGGATTTTCCCATTTTCTAGAGTTAAATTCATTTGCAATAACCTAGTTCTGTTTTAACCTTTCTGGGGGCAGAGAGACTGAGACGCAGATGGTACCAAGTGCTCTGAAGTAGGAATTGAACCTGAACTTGTGGTTGGGGTTGTGTTTTATTGCTTTGCAGATATTTCCTGAGAGCAGGCGCATTCTTATCTGAATAGCTGGGGCTTGGATAAAGTTAGTAAGATGACATTTGAGAAGATGGTCTCAAAGTTATTCCTTACAGTAGAATAGCACAGGCTGTGTGAGCCTGTTTTAGCCCACTGGAAATGAGGGAAATTAATTGGGAAAACATTAAATAAATCAACCATGTAATAAAATAAACTTTAATTCCATTTAAGCTTTCTTCAGATGGCAGATGTAGGGGCCTGATTTCCATCTGGAATTTATAAACCCATGTTTGATGTGAGATGTGGTGAATACTGTGTAAAGGACTTGTGTTTTTACTGCTGGAATGCTTTTGCTTTGAATGGCATTTCCTTTCCCCTCAAAATGACTGCATGGAAACTTGAGGTAAGATAATATGTGCAAGTTCAAATACAGCACATCACAATAAAATGCTGATGGCACTTGGACAAGTTTCTATTAGTATTATCTTATTTAAAAGAACTTCCAATTGCTCTTGTGTTTAGAACAATAGATCTTGCGAGACTTCCTGTAATGAGCAGTAAAAGGCAACTTACTCTGAGTCTTTTAGGAGGCTCGTTCGGTTTCTGAGAAAAGCAAGGGTCACATAGAAGATCTCAAAGCAAAAATCATTGTTGCAAAATGTGGGTTTCCAGAAAAATACAAATTGCAGTGCTGATGGGGACAGTGATCCATCTAGGTGTGCTAAAACTTCAAGGGTAGCAGGGAGCCAAGGATGCCTTTGGGAACAGGAAAAGAACAGGACAGCACATCTGGAAGAGCTAAATCCTAATGATAGGCTTTTGTTAGTGCTGGTTTTAACCCTGTGATTTCTATGCAACTTTCTTTAATGTCACCTTGCAGTTACCCATGCCTAGTACTTGAGTAAGCACTAACTTCCTGTCCTGGAAGTCTCTAACTGAAGTGAGCTTTCAGCATCTTCTTCTGAGTGATAACTTCAGAGGTGTTTCTCAAATATTGAAATACTGATGAGAAGTGACTCATTGAACTGCTGGTGTGATGCAGAGGGAAACTTGGGACAGTCCTCATAATAATGCCATGACTTGCAAATTGTAAGGAGGTATCTTATGTTGCAGTTAATTCTTCAATATAACATCCTTAAGCCATGCAGTAACTCTGGCTCCTCTGGCCATAGAGGCAAAGGCTTTTACATTTACAGTTAACTGTCAGCAGAGTTTCAAGAATTTTCAAAGCAGTTGTGATCAATTATGTTCTGATTTTATGTTAAATAGCCCTGGAGTTTCAGAGATTTGCCCCCCAAGCCTGTCATCAGCCTCAAAAGTGGCATTTGAGATTTTGATTGCTTGTACTGTGTTAAAAAAAAAAAAAAGTATGTGTGGATAAAGTTATGAGGAATTGAGTTATAGGCCTGTTGCTGGCCTGTAATTCAGCAGTGCATAAATAATGTAGTTTGGAGCAGATTGGGAAGAAATACTTACACAGTTCTGTGTTAACAGTTTCCCTGTCACTTGATTGTTTTCTTCCTCCAAAGTGCCATCCTCTCTTGAATGACCTGGGTGCCAGATCTTTTGTAATGCTCTTCTCTGAACAAACATACTTTATCCCATTGCTATCCCTGTATGCTGCTGCTGGTGACAGATGCTGTTTTCCATGTCATTCTTAATTGCATAAAACATGAGGTTACAGCATAGTTTTCACATAAAAGAGTGATTTATTCCAAGAAATGCAATTACCAGTGAATGCAAAGGGCATCTTTGAGCATCCTGGTGTGTGAAAGGTGTTTCAGGTGGAGTGATTCTGTGCAGGGTGTGAATCACTGTCTGTGAGGCTTCCCTGGGATGCTGGTGCTGGACTGTGGCATGTTCAGTATCATCAGGAACCAGTCCGAGGTCCTGTTAAAGCACTGAGCATTTGGGTCATGGAGGATTATCAAATAAAGCATATTCTGGTAATAAAGCATCCAGACTAAGGGGCTGATACCTCAGTTAGGACAGTGAAATGTTCTCAAGGGCCTTTCTCTGCACCCAACTTGATTGCTGTGGACATTACAGGATGCTGCTTGAGGGTCAGTACAGTTATGTGTGCATGCAAATGTAAATAAAGCTCTGGCTGGCAGGGCAGGTTTGTACAGCAGCAGGGCTGCTGGGGGAGTGTGGGCAGCCTCTGCTGTGACCAGTGGGCTGTAAGGGAAAGTGGAATTTTCCTCTCTGCCAGCCAGGGCTGAAAGCTCTGCTGTCCCCAGGAACTGAATGGTGAACTGCTGAATGGCAGTTCATGTACCAGCACTCTTAGCTAACTGTTGATCATTCCTCCTTTATTAGGAAACCCCTCATGCGTGACTGCATGGTCTGGTACTTAATAGGTGGCTGGGAATATGAGGGGAAAGAAGGGACAGCCCTTCAGTTTGCTCAGGATGTGTGTTCTTAATAAATTCTGCTTTTGTTTTCTTTTCAGACTTTGGTGTTAGCGCGTTCCTGGCCACTGGTGGTGACATTACCAGGAATAAAGTCAGGAAAACTTTTGTGGGCACACCTTGCTGGATGGCACCAGAAGTTATGGAGCAGGTGAATTGTTTTTCCCAGTGTCCTCTGAGATGATCTGCACCTGGAATTCCCTGTTATCAGCAATGACTATATTTATTTCAAACTAAGATGATAATTTGACATCCTGAAGGGTTTTATTAAAACCACAGGATTTTCTTTGACTTGCCTATTACAGCCAGACTAGTACTGGGGAATGTTAAATGTTCAGTAGGTTTGTGCCCCATTGCTTCTCTTCAGGCTCCTGCCTAAGGTGAGGATGGGACAGCTCAGCTGTTGCATAAAGAAGATTAACCTGCCCCTCCCTTTTGCATAAATGTGAGATAGAGTATAAATAGTTTCACACGTGGTAAATATGCACATACACAGCTCAGTGAGGTGCTCTTCTGCATCTGCAAACATAAGAATTCGGGGTAGTTAGTTGTGACATGTCAGAGTGGGGAGTTAATTCAGTAAAATAGCATTCATTTGACTTCATTCAGGTTTTTAACTTCACTTGGCTTGTGAGTATCCAGGCTCTAAATGCTAAGGAATGCTTGCATTTTCCCCTTCTTCCTCTGCTCTTTTGGCTCACTAAAAGATGTCGTACTTCTTCTCCTTGCATGGAGAAATGTCATTTTTTTGTCCTCCACTGCTTCTAGACTAAACTACAGAAGCTTTGTCTGTGTGACTTCTGATGAAGGACACCTGGAAACTTTGTTTAATGTAAAACTGCTGCCCATTGCTGAGGAAGATCCACAGAGAAAATCACACCACAGTCTTACCAAGACATTTGCAGTAGCTGTCAGTGGCATTGATGTTCAGTGCCATGAGCATTCCAAAATTATCCATCATCCCCTTAAAGTCAGTTTGACAGGGGGGCTGGGTTTCTGACAGGTGTGCTGTATAACTGGCTGTAAATAGGTTTCCATTTTTCTTTCCAAATTTTTAAACCAGAAATATTTGAGGAAAACATTGTTTTATTGCAGTAAATCCACCTTGATGTATTTCTCTTTGCTATTGCTCACAGTAAAATATTCTGAAGCTTGGAAGGAACTTGAATAAGACCCTCATGGATATCTTTATCTAAAATTAGGTGCAGCTAAATATGAGCGCATTAAAGTTCATTTTAATGCATTTTTTCCAGGATCTAAAACTTCCTGAGGAATGGAGATAATTTTGGAGTAGCTTAAATATATTATTGGTGAAGAGCTTGTTCCATGTTTGCCCTTTTCAGTGGCTCCCCATGGTGGCACCGAGGGGCTGGTGCATTCCAGCACTGCTGCAGCCTCCTCAGAGTGCAGATCTAACAGTGCAGAATAAAGCCACACTTCCCAAGTCAGGATTGTCTTTGCAAACTTGATTCTGAACTGCTTTGCTGTCACATTCTTCTGGATTTTTTAATTTAATGCTGATTTAAAATAAATAAAAATAGAGTACGTAGTGTTTCCAAAGCTAGATCAGAGCTGTCCCTTGCTTTTCTGTCCTGTGTGTTGTGGCCAGGGCACAGCAGCCTGGCCAGGACCTAATGGTGCTGCTCCAGGCTCTTTGCAGCTGCAATGCTCAGGACAAAAGGGAAAAATATCTTAAGGAGGGAGCTAAAAAGGGGAAATAAAGTTTTCAGTGACAAAGTGGGGGATGGTTCCCCACAAACGTGTTTCCAAAGGAGGTAAGTTTTCTGGGGAGTGCAGTACCTCCGCCAAGGCTGCGCACATCTAACCCGTTGCAAGTAACCACGTTAAAGCAGTATTCGGGACGCTGACGATGTTGATGTGAAATCCTTCAATGTCCATTAGGTCATCTTGCTGCCTTCCAGCAGGTGTCACTCTGAGCCACTGGATCCAGCCGGGAAAAGGGATAGAGGGCTTGCTCTAGGTTGGCCTTTCACATGTAGATATTGTCGACCCAATTCCATCTGGTTTACTTCAGCACCATTAAATTCCTTTAGAATGTTAATATTTGATAACTCAACGTTGTCTTTTAATGTATGGTCACTTGATTTATGGCGAAAGAAAGAAGTTGATGAGAAAAGTAAATGTAGTTGATATAAACTAACTGCAGGGGGGTGACTAATGTATTGGACAGATGTCAAGATGAACTGCTGCAGACAGTTTTGAGCTTTATAGCTTTCACTTGCAAGCAGGATTATGTGAAATAATTTTAAAAAATCCCACACACTAAACAGTTAAAATCTTGTCAGGGAATGGAGAGTTGTACAGTGTCTTGGTGTGCTGCAAGAGTAACTAAAAGATGGAGCTAAGAAATGCCCAAAAGTTATTCTCAAAACCTAAAATTAGTGTGAGAGGACTAAAAATCACCCTTACAGCCTATTTCTTTGTGCCCTGTGCTCTTTTAAATTGTATTAGATATCTGTGCTTGTTCATTTAACTGACTTGAAATCTGTTCAAAGTCGTGGCATCCATAAACTGAGGCACTTCAAGAAACAGTTCAGACTTTTAGAGCTCATGAAAATTATGCTTACACGGTGAAAGAAATCAGTACAAGACATAAATTCCTGTCTCTATAACAAGTTACAGTCCAGCTCTAGTATTACATGACAAATAGTGCAGGAGGGGTTTTTGTTAGTTTGCCAAGATTCAAGATCATCTTTAAGGTAGTTAGGGAAATGCTTTTTGGCTTCATCACAATTGTCTCTCTAAAGCTGGCTAGGTTAGCTGAGCACAATACCCCTGTTAGCTCTGCTCTGATTCAATTTTCATTTTTCCATAGTGTAGCGAGAAGAAACACAAACCATCCTAAGCAACCAAAACGCTTTGATTTTTGGAGCTGCTCTTGAAGTTAGTACATAATGTCTCTCCCCTGCAGCGGAGAAAGCAAGTGCCAAAGTATTACCTAATGATAATGAGGAAGTAACCGCTTTGGCATACGAAATATTTTTTCCTGTGCAGGAGGGGAAGTAAATGCTATAAATTTTCTTGAACAAGCCTGTGTTTAATGTCAAGTGCAGAAGCTACTGTTAATTAGTGGAGGGAAACATTAGTCTGTAGGCAGGAATGAGGGGCTTTTCCTGGGCTGGTGTGTCGTGAAGTTCCAGGATGGAGCATGTTTGCAGTCAGATTGATTAAGTGGTTGACTAAAAGTGTAGTGAGGCGGGTGTCCCAAGGGGTAGCAGCCCATCTATTAACTATGAGAGTTTTATTACACTGTGTAATGACTCTCTGTGTCTGTGTGTAGAAGTCAGAGCCTGGGTTAGCCCAGTGCCCCTTTATGTTCTGCAGCAGAGTTTTATGGCAGAGCAGTCCTGGTTGTACAGTGCACAACCATGATTTTTATCAGACTGTGACTTCTAAAACACCTCCTTGAAGGTATAAGGAGCTGGGGGAAGAGGAGGGGGAAAGTGTTCTTTCCATCCCTATAGTGCTGGTCTTTCCAAATTCTAGGGGAAGGGTGTGTGAAAGGGATGGTAGCGTAGGACAGTAAGAGGCACATAATAACATCCTCTAATGTTTTTCAGGTCAGAGGATATGATTTCAAGGCAGACATCTGGAGCTTTGGGATCACTGCTATTGAACTGGCCACGGGAGCAGCTCCTTACCATAAATACCCGCCGATGAAGGTGAGCAGGTTTCCAGATAGTTGTGCAAGATAAGGGATCAGTGTGTTCTGTGGATGTTTCCAAGAATTTGACTAGCATGTTACACAGAAGAGTTTGTCCTCTCAACTTAGCATGTTGCATAGAAGAGTTTGTCCTTTCAACCTGCACTTGTGGATCATGATGTTCTTGGATGTATCTTGAGTCACCTTTTAAAAATACGCCACTTCATCAGCATTATCTGAACTGCAGTTTTTATTTAGATCCTGAGTCTCATCGTTCTTAAGGAAAGTGCTGTTTTAAACCTCTGAAGTCAGCAGATGTTTTTAGGGTTATAAATAATGATCCAGAATGCCTTATGGGCATCCAGTGACACTGGGATGGCGAGTCATTCTTTCTCCTGTACTGATAATCCTTCTCGATACCTTTCAGAAATTCTCTTGATACCTCTTGTGTTACCAGTTATCCGAAAGAATGTTTAATTTTGTTTAACACTGACACAGTCCTGTCAATCACTGATCCAGTTCAAAGGACCACATCAGTATGAAACTGTGGTTTTGGCAACAATAGTATTTTATTAAGGATGAAGTGAAAGAAATGTTCTTGTTTAAACCTTGACACTTCAAAATTCTTTTTCAAGTATCTTGAACCTTAGATTGCCTTATGAGTTTGGCTAACTTTCCCTGTTTCCTGATGCTTGAACCAGGAGCTGCTTCTAACATGCAGCTCTTTCAGGGGGAGGGTACATTTTAAAGTTAAGAGCTGACACCCATCCATCAGTTGAGGTCTGAAGCATCCTGTCCTTCTACTGAGCTTTGAGATCTTTTTCCTTATCTCCTCTGTAATATCTGATGCGGCCTTGTCTCAATCACAAAACTTTAAGCCCCTTTGGCCCACCCTCTTGAAGGTCACTTTGGTTCTCCTCCTGGGGTGTGTGGTTCTTCGGATCAAACACAGGGGGGTGGAGAAGCCTGTTCTAGCCCCAAAGCTAATGCTTAGAGCAGTGATCTGGGATATGAGGCCTGTGGGTGTCAAGTCCCTCAGTTTTTTGCATTGGGAGAGTGATGTTTTACACAGACAGATAGTGATAGGACAAAGGGCAATGGCTGTAAACTAAAAGAGGAGAGATTTAGATTAGATGGGAATAAGGAATGCTTTACTGTGAGGATGGTGAGGCCCTGGCACAGGTTACCTGGAGAAGCTGTGGGTGCCCCATCCCTGGAGGTGTTCAAGGCCAGGTTGGATGGGGCTCTGAGCAACCTGGGCTAGTGGCTATTCCTGCCCATGGCAGGGGGATTGGAATTAAGTGATCTTTAAGGTCCCTTCCAACCCAAACCACTCAATGACACTGTGGGTAAACTTCTGTTTTCTGAGTCTTAACTGCTGGAGTGCTGTGGGAGTTGGGAGTCACTTCAGGACCTGGGTGTGTCCCCTCCCACACCACAATTACAATGGCATTTGGAAATCCAGCAACTCCTAACTCAGAACAGGCACATCCATGTATCCCTTTAAATGCCAGGACTTGCACAGGTTTAACTCTTGTAGAACAGAATTACTTTTAAGACTTGTCATCTACGTGCAGGGACTGTTGAGAGGCTGAGAGTTCAGAAAAGCCATTAAATTTCCTTCAATATCAGTGGCTGTGGAAGAGCAAAGAGCAGTTATGCGGAATGTGTTGCTGATTTAGGTGCTGCTGGTTTCATTGATATTTTCTTCTGGGCTGTGATTATTGGTAGCATTTTGCAGCAGCTTCTGCAAGTTGTACTTCTGTTTATTGTGGTTTGAATGCATGGGATGAAGCTTTGAATACCAACATGACCTATTTACTATCAACAGCACCTACTTAGTGCTGTCATATGCTAGATAGAATTGAGTCCCCAGTTCTGTGAGATTTGGGTTCCAGTCATGCAGCCGGCAAGAAGACTTCTCTATTTTATTTATTGAACGTAATTGTATTGCACTGCAGATTAATTTTGTTATGCAGCAAAATTACTCATGCATTAAGTGACCCTTCAAGGAGTGGGGAAGAAAGCAGGGAATTCTGTCATGGGCTGTATAATTTCAGCTAGATTGATGGGCTTTTGCTGCCCTAAGCAATATAGCTGTTGAAAGCTATTTAAATGTGCTATGTGCTGTTTCCTTTTCTAAAAATAGATATTCATCTGTATGTAGGTGACAAGTGGAAATGGAAATGAGTAATTTTCTTCCTTTCCTTCAGAATATTTAAGTGATGTGAGGGAAATCAGTTCGGCTTGATGGGTGCTTATGTGAGGAATGTCTTCACCTGCTGTCACATTGGTACATGAAAGTGAACTCTTGTGTTTTTTTATGTTGCCCTTCTGTCTTTAATTTGATTTCTAGCTGAGAAATACCTCAGGGAGGTATATTGAATCAAAAGCCTTGCACAATGGCTCATCTTGAATGAGGAAGCTCGTAGAAGTTCTGCTCTGCTTGTACTTTTAATTGCACAGAACAGACCTGAAAACACATTCCAACCCTGTGTTTGGCCCACAGACTGCAGGGGGGCCAGGAGATGGGATGGAAAGCAGTAACTTAAATTGTGGGTGTTTGTTGTCAACATATCCTTGTTGACTCAGATGCTTCATGAAAGTGCTTGTCTAAAATACATTTTTCCCAAGGTCTGTCTCTAACAAAGGCCAAAGAAAATCTCTTTGTCAATAGAAATAATTCTTTCAGGTTTTAATGCTGACGCTACAAAACGATCCTCCATGTTTGGAAACTGGTGTGCAAGATAAGGAGATGCTGAAGAAATATGGGAAATCATTTAGGAAGATGATTTCATCATGCCTACAAAAAGACCCTGAAAAAAGGTAAGAATGGATCACACCAAAATAAATTAAAACAAGCAAACAAAACCCACCCCCAAACTCACAAACGTGATTGTGTTCCCTATTTTTTGAAGCTGGTATACTCTCTGCCCCTCCAACCTTTCAGTCACAAAGAGCACAGCAATCTTGCTGTGTGGCAACAAATTCTCTTGGCTGTCCTTATTTTTATGGATAAATGTCTGGCACTGTGCCTGGCCAGGGCACACATCTTCTATTTGGGTTAATGAGAGTGCATCCCAGTCCACTGCCTGGGTAGGGCCATTCTCCCTTGGCCACCTCCAGCAGGTGACTTCAGTTCATGTTTTGTTCCCAGTCAGAACTGCTTTGTGTTTACAGATCAGAAATTACAGGTTGGGCAATACGTGTTTACTTGCAAAAACTACATAAATAAACTTTTTAAAATCTGCCAGTGCAGAGAAGGCTTTTAGTGTAATTTTGACTTGTTTAATTATATGTAATATTTGGTTTGGATGGGAAATCAGGAAAAACAGTGGCAAATTTTACCAACATGTTTTCATCAATACAGATTGCTTAAGTGACCTGATGACACTTTCAGCCTTCCTTGAACAGTATCTTGACTACTCAGTGACACAGGAAATATTACCAAGGGGATGGTGTGTGTGCTGTGCCATTTTTTAATACCTCTTAGGTTGGGTTTTTTGTTTGGTTTTTTTTTTTCTCCTCAGTAAGCAAACTTAATTCTGGAAGGGAAAAAATGCTTTCATAAAATAATAATAATAATAATGAAGACATTCTTCAGTTCCCTCTTGTGTCAGATCCAGGAACACAGGCTTCTCACGCACTGTGCAATGAGTCTCTCTCTTCTAACAAGCATTACACTTGAAATGCTTAATGAATCCAGTGGAGTGCTTGATAAAAGTTGATAGCTGGGTTTTTTTCCAGCATGAATTTTTTTCACCTTTCTAAAGCATATCCTGTCCTTGCAGGCTAGGATGTGTGCTGATCAGATTATATGTAATCACCCTGAATCTGGCACACCCCTTCTCTCTCCTCAAGCACTACTGACAACCACTGGCATCATCCTGACTGTGGGAGCAGGAGGCTGGCATATTGCATGGGAAGAGAATTCAGTGCAATTGCTTTTTCATTATTTTAGGGGTTCCCTTGCTATAAGGAGGATGCCTTTTGTTGGAGTAGTCTATGATGAAATAAACCCTGTGGATGAGGGGCCTTTGCAGGACACTGATTAAACTTTGTTACTATTTAAGCATCATTTGCAGTGTGGGAGATGCTGTAAGCTTTCTCATTTAGGCTTGAGTCTTTAGGAAACTCCTCCTAAACTGACCAAGGGATATCTCTTAGTTTCCAGTATTTATTCTGAAGTCTGACTTGAAGGGGAAAATAGTTTATACTTGTTCATTTTGTATTAGACCAAGACTGATCATCCCACCTATGTTTAATGGAACCAATTACACATATTTAATCAGGTATCTCTGAAATAACTGTTACTTGCACAGGGTGAGTACTGCACTCCAGTGATGATTCTGTGATTTCAATTTTGAGCAAATTGTTTCTGTGATCCTGTTGTTATCTAAGAGTCTCAAGTTCAGCATCAAAACAGGAGCAAATTCTCCCCACCAGTCCCCAGCTACTCATTGCTTTTGAACAGAATAGGCCTTGTTCAGAATACACTGAGTAATTTAAAAGATTGCTGGTGTAAAATTTACTTGGAATACATTGATTTTAGGGGAATTATACAGGAGAAGCTGATGCCCTCACGAGATGTCAACAAGCTGCAGCAGCCTGGAAGACCATTGGGTTGAAAGGGAGCATTTATAATTGTCTTTTCTACATCTGTTTTTATTGACAGACCAACAGCAGCAGAACTCCTAAGACACAAATTTTTCACAAAAGCAAAGGTAAGAAAACATTGATTTATACAGAGGCTGTGGAAAGGACTTCTCAGAAGCAGGATAGGTGTGGGTGACAGCTTTAGTGGCAGGAGTGTGGGCTCTTTCACTTGGAGCCAGCAGAGTTGAGTGAGTTGAATGGGTCATTGTGAAGGAATAGAATAAAATCCCCCTTCTGTGCCTCCTGTGTATGCTGTTGTTAACAGAAATTATCTAGGAATTCTTGAGCATTTAACTATCTTTCAGTGCCTTTTGGGTTTGTTCTTCCCTTGTAATGGTGCCATTCTGGCTGCCTGTCCAACCATAAAGGTCTCTGCTGCAGCAAGTGTAACTTGTATTTTAGTGAAGTCTATAATCAGTCTGTGTGCTAGGGGCTGAATGAGGCCCACTGTGTAAGACCTTCCTAAAGATATTTCACCCTGTTTTGCCTTATGAAAAGTGAAGATCCTGTGATACAAAACAGTAGGAAACTCCCATTTCTAGCCTTGGAGTGAACTGCCAGCAATCATTATGTAATTACTGCCTGGAGATTAGTGCATATGCAGCATGCGCGGTCTTACTGCAGGAGACAGACAGCAGTAACACAGGGGAGGATTTGTATTTCCATGGGCATGAGAGAATACTTTCTCTCTGCTTATTTTTTTCGTGATCAAAATGCACAGGATTTATAGCAGAATGCAGATTAAACTGTCAAAAAGAGACTGCATACTTGGGCTAGCAAAGCAGCATCACCAGTTAATCCGTTTTCAGCTCCCAGATTAAGATGCTTAAGTGGAATTGGCCACATCAGGTATCTGTACAGGAGCTGGATACCCTATTAAAGCTGACAGGAATCTTAACACGTGCAACTGGGGGGAGTTGCACTTCCTCCTCATGAGGAGAAGCAGAGGGGCAAGTGCTGATCTCTGTGGTGACCAGTGACAGGGCCCGAGGGAATGATCTATAGCTGTGTCAGGGGATGTTTAGTTTGGATATTAGGGAAAGGTTCTTTCACCAGAGGGTGGCTGGGCACTGCCCAGGCTCCCCAGGAAATGGTCATGTCCCCAAGGCTGCCAGAGCTCCAGGAGCATTTGGACAAGACTCTCAGGGGGGTTTGTTGGGGTGTCCTGTGCAGGGCCTGGAGCTGGACTCAATGATCCATGTAGGTCCCTTCGACTCAGGGTATTGTGTGGTTTGATAATTCTGTGAACCAGGGAAGTCTGCAGGGTGATCCAGTTGATGCAATGCAGCAGTTTGCTTTAGGGCAAGTTTAACTGATGTCTGGGCTCTTGACAGTATTAACTGGGGTTTCACTGTCCATAGTCGGATTTTTGGCAGCTGATTAGTCTGCCTCTGTATGCTGGATGCACACTTGGTGTCCAAAGTGACAGGATGGTTTACACATTGCTGACCTTTCTCTGTTTGGTTATGTGAGTTCTAGTTCACGTTATACTTCATTGTGTGTTAAATCTCCTTTGTGCTTTCATTAAGCTGCTGGAGAGTAACATATTAGCATGGGTGGTGATAGAAAATTAACATTATTGTAAATGAGGCAATGCTTAACCCGGCATCTGAAGTGCAAATGTGTGCCAGTTCACACTTGGGGTTAAATTACTGTCACACATCAGCCACTGCCAAACTGACAGCTGGAACTTGAGGGCTGAAGAGTGCAGCTTCTATACAGCTATATTGAGTCAGATATTTAAATACCATCTAGGTTATGTAAAAATATGGTTTGATAATGCTGGGAGCCACTTACCAGGAATGACAGAGTGTGTCTTGAGACTCTCCATCCTGCCTGCAAGCAGCCATTCTGGGGGAGTTCTGGGAGCTCTGCATGGGCAGGGACAGCAGAGCTTTCCAGTTGCACTGGTGTGGTATGGAATACCCAGCCAAATGCCAGGGTGCCTGTCTGGACTGTCCTGCTTCCCCTGCTGCCAGAAGTTTGGCCCCACAATTCAGCAGTCAGAAAATTATATTCTCAGGAGCCCATATTGGCCAGTCTGGAGCAGCTTGCTGAAGGGGAAATTTAATACAATAAAGCATCACAGCAGTTTCCCAATATTCAATCTGTTGTGATCACTGCATTTGCTTCCTCTCTAAACATAAATGCTGTACATTTTTTCAGCCACTTCAAATCTTGCTGCCCCAATTTCTGTTTACTCCAGCACAGAGGGATTCCTGCATCCCAACCTGTCTGACATCTGAGGTTTGCCTTTGACAGTTGGACAGGCATAAATTTAGGAGTAAGATAAAGCAAAGGGCTTGGATCCAGGTGGTGTAGTATCTGCAAGTGGAAGAATGCCAAATACCTCAGCAGGGTATCAGATCCTGCAGTATAATATGTATATTTCCAAGGAAATCAGCATAATATCCAACTCCTCAGTTGTTAATTCCATGTCACTTTGCATAGGGAGTGTGGCACTGTTAACTGAAAAGGTATTTAGGATGAAACATCATATACTGCAGCCCAGAGTAGGGGAGTGGTTAATATCTTTGGGGGAATAGGGATGAAACATGTAAACAACTTTCTGCTAGAAACAGCTTAACAGTTTATCAGAGACACTGAAGGCATCAAAGGGCATTTTCAGCAATGCAAATGTTTGTTTGGTATTTTTTCCTTTGCAGAATAAAGAGTTTTTACAAGAGAAGATGTTGCAGAGAGCACCAACAATCACTGAAAGATCCAAAAAGGTATTGAAAACCTCCTGGGCTCTTGCTGTTACAGTTGTACTAATTTTTTGTGCTTGTACTCACATTTTTAATAAGTAGTGCAGTACAGCTTTTTCTAGATAGAGCTATTTATTTCAATAAAATAATCAGACACTGTGGTAGGTGATGGAACCTGAAGACATTCTGGTGCTATTTCTTCTAAAAAGTCAACTCTAGAAACTGCTTGAGGTGTAAGTTCTGTGTCCTTGTGCTGAGCAGGTCCGGAGAGTCCCAGGCTCCAGTGGGCGTCTTCATAAGACTGAAGATGGTGGCTGGGAATGGAGTGATGATGAGCTCGATGAAGAAAGTGAGGAAGGCAGAGCAGCAATTTCACAGCTCAGGGTGGGTCCTCCAACTCCACTGTCCCTGTTTTGTTTTCCAGTTGTGGTACATCTAAATATATTTGGGGAGCATGTGGCCTTAAGCATGATAAACAGCATGTTATATTCCCTTCCCTCAAGTTTGGAGCTGAAGGAAAGAAAGCAGATTGAAGGTTGAAGAAATTGTATTGATCTTTTGTGTCGTTGTGGTGGGGCACAGCTGGTCTCATTCAGGGCTGTTCAGCATAATTGGAAATGTTAATTCAGACAGCCTGCTCCCAGCTCAGCATACTAATTTACTGCAGCTAGGATTCCCTTTAAGGATGCTGACTGCTTGAGACGCTTTCTTCTCGAAGTGTCAGGAGAGGTTTTATCCTACCGCCCTCTCCAGGATGGAGCTGAAATCAATAGGGCCTGTTCTTATGGGTGATTGCTGAAACATGCAGGGTCTGGTTCTGCCCCCCCCAGTTACACTGAAATCAGTCAATCCTGGTAGAAAACCTCACAGCATCCCTGAAGTCACAGGAGTGATTGGTGTAGTGCTTGAAAATCCTCAAGAAAACACCACTTTCCCCTCTCCCAGCACATACACAAAGCCCCCAAGAACTCAAGAGGAGTAGTGCATAATGATCAGCTAAAGATTACAATGGTTTCTCAGGTTGTCTTCCCCCAGCAGTCACCAGTGTGGGTTTTTTCTGTAATGGTTTGCCTGGTCCTTTTTCACTACAGCAGGTGGCTGGAAGCGGACTCTGTGTTATAATCATCCTGTAATTGAATTAGTGAGACAGTGAAGGATTTTTAGAGGAAGCTTTTCAATAGGAAAGGGAAAAAAGTAGTATTGGCTTGAAGCATTTATCCCTTTACAACTTTTCTCATTTGTCTTTCATTAGTCTGGCTTCTGTTGCTGTTGTGAATAGACACTTAAATATTAAATGCAAGATTTTGCATCTTTTGAAATGCTTGGATTTTTAAAAACCACATGATACAGTAATTCCATACTTTGTGACAGCAACTCTTGTGACTTCGTAAAGGGCTTATTTTGTCCAGCTTTGTATTATACATGATCAAGGAAGATCTCTTGGTACCAGGTGGCTACTACTGAAATTCTTTGATGCTTTATAAGCTGAATTCTTCTAAGTTCCTTTGTAAGTTAGAATATGATCACATTTTAAGAAACATTCTTGTAAAAGACCCTAATTCTGTTTCAGAGATTATTTAGAACTTGTTGTATCTTGTCTCAAAGCTCAGGGCACTGTGACTTCACACTGTTTACTGTGTTTTGAACAGTACTTACTTGTTTCATTCCTCTTAGGCAGAAAAAAGCAGATTGACACACATGTTTACAAGCTCCTTTTCAAGACAGTTTTTTTCTTGATGCTTTGATACATTTTCCTTGTGCTGCTGCCTGTCCTGACTGCTTTCATTTGGGCTGTGCTTCGCCGTTGCTTGTAGGTCTCCCATCCAGCAAAGCTTTAGGATGGACATTGGAGCAGTAGGTCTTAATTCAGTTACCTCCCTGCAGATGTACATTACCATTTTGGAGGCAGCCCATGGGTATGTAACACAGTATTTTGGGGCACCTGTATGTTTTGTGATGTCAGGAAGGGCATGTGGCACCTCAGACCTCACTACACGTCTGCCTGGGTACTTGAATCTGACTAATTTTCAAGCAGTCCTAAGACTTGTATCCAAACTGCCAGTTTTTGCCATGAATATGGTGGTGTTACTGAGGACTAGTGTTTGTCCTGTGTTTTTGGCCATATTTCAAACACTGGGTGTAAATTCCACCTGTAATCCCTCTGCAATTTTAACCAAGCTGTTGGATAGAATAACTTGTGTTAACTAGGTGGCACCTTTTTTTCCTGCCCGTTGCTGTAGAGGTGGAGTAGAGGATTTTTAAAGGTCCTTTTCAACCCAAAACATTCTGTGATTCTGTGATTCCATCTGTACCTGCATTTTACTGCTGTCAGCCACAAAGTAAAAGGAGGCCCTGCAGATTGACTTAATGTGCCAAAATACTGAAGTATTAACCTGCATAAAATCATCTACATAAATGGAAGGTGTTGGTATGTTTTACTTGTTTCCACTTTACATTAAAAAATAGGGTGAATTTAATATGTGCAAATGTGTATTTTAAAAGTCTTTTCTGAGGACTGCATCTGAGAGCAGGTAAATATTTATTACACCCAGAGCCAGAAATGTCTCTTCCATTCATTGATTATGGTGACTTCCTGGGTCAACATTACCTTTTGGATATAAAGACCTTCTAAACTTCCTTCCTCTCTACATTTGAAACCTTGAATTCAAATTAAAGCAGTTGCACTCTGGGGGCTTTTAAATAGTGCACCTTCTGTTACCCAATAAATCTGAGCGGTGGTGAGTTGTGTGGTCACATTTCACTGCTTACTCACATCATCTTTGATTACACAAGCAAAAATTAGTTAGAACTAATCCCCGAAGTCATCCTATTTGTGCCTTAGGTAAATGTTTTTTAATGTTTATACTGTCTTCTTCCTGACCATGTTTTTCATAAAATCATAGAATTGTTAAGGTTGGAAAAGACCTTCAGAGTTGCTGAGTCCAACTGCTAGCCCAGAACCACTTTGTTCACCACTAAACCCTGTTCCCAAGGGCCACCTCTTCATGTTTTCTGAACAGCTCAAGAGATGGTGACTCTGCCACTTCCCTGGGCACCCTTTCAGTGAAGAAGTCTTTCCTAATATAGAATCTAAACCTCCCCTGGTGCAACTTGAAGCCATTTCCTCTTTTCCCTTGTTACTGGGAAAAGAGACTGATCCCCACCTGTCTGTACCATCCTGTCAGGGAGTTGTAGAGAGTGTGGAGGTCTCCTCTGAGCCTCCTTTTCTCCAGGCTGAGCCTCCCCAGCTCTCTCAGCTGCTCCTTGTCAGCCTGGTGCTTCAGACCCATTCCCAGCTCCATTCCATTCTCTAGATTTGCTCCAGCCCCTCAATGTCCTTCTTGCCATGAGGTGTCCAAAACTGCACACAGCACTTAAGGTGCCTCAGCAGTGCCGAAGTACAGGGCAAGAATCACTGCCCTGGTCCTGCTGGCCAAACTATTACTGATACAGCCAGGGTGCCATGGGCCTTCTTGGCCACCTGGGCACTCCTGGCTCATATTCAACTGGCTCTCACCACTTGTGTTTCATTTATCTGGATCAGTTGTCAGCTCAGGGGCCGGGCCAGTGTTTCTGTACTCATCTGTACAGTGCTTAGCACGCTGATCTCTCAGACAAGTTCCTTTTACGTAATTCCTTGAGACATCCAGGTACACTTGGATGTGAGCTTTGTTCCTGGAAGAACACTGCAGCAGCTGTGGCCTGCAGATGTGGAGCAGGGCTGTTTGTCTGGGAGGAATGCCATATTTTTCATCCCACCTGGTAACTGTCAAGTGAAGGCTGAGCACACTGAGATGGATTTCAGGCTTTACCTTTCCGGCTGTGTGACTTTTTTCCTGACACTGCCTGCACATAGTCATCCGGAGGGAACTGTTCTGTCTCCCCTGTCCAGAGAGCTTTTTGAAACTTGCTGTTCTGAGAGTAAGACTTCTTAACCCTTTCTCACGAGAAGCCTCTGAGCCATATGTTACAAATTGCTCTGATCTGCACTTGTTAAGGTAGTGGCATTGGTTAGTGCAGAAACTGGCTCAGAGTAGGGGCATGATGGCACTTAATGTTCTGCTGTCCAGCCTGTACTGTCCAAACAGCAACCTGTTAGACCATTATGTGCAGAAGGAACAGGTTTTTTTTTTATTCCCATCATGGACCAAACCGTTCCACTTATCTCCACACAGTAATTGGACTTGTTGGAAGTCAAAGCTGCAGGCTCTCTACGTTGCAGGGCTTTCCAGGAGTACTTGGCAATTCCTCCCTGGCCGTGTGAAACAGTTAGTGCAGTATTATCTTTGTTTTACTGATAAGCAAAGGTTGGTCATGTTGCTTTGCCTGCACTTTCCTCTATGTTCAACTGGTCTTTTTGTTTCATGGCTGAGTGTACACCTACCTGTCAGTTCTCTGCTTTCTCTCACAAAGAGCACAGCAGAATGCAGGGTCCAAGGGCAGGGACAGCAGGCCAGGGATTTCCTTCTAAAAGGCAGCACAAATAAGGCTGATTCCCGCCTCCCACCCTACAAAGGGTCTGTATGTTTTAAGCAAGCTGGTGTGGAAACCACCTCCCTAAGTAAAGGAGGGGAATTTGTTTTCTAGCAGAGTTCTGCCAGGCAGGTCTGTGTGTGTGTTTTTCTGCCAGATTTGAGTAGCTTAAAATGTATTTTCCCCTCTTGGTGCATAAGTAGTTTGATCCAATCTGAGTGATCTTTGGGAGTCCTGGATTTTGCTAAAGGGTAACCGTGATAGCATCTTAGGGTACTGTGTGCCACTGTGGAAATATTGACTGCAAGTTCTGAAATGTGACGGTGTTTCTGGGTGGTACAATATGACAACAAATCATGTGGTGTCCCTTTTATCGTGCATCTTAATACACATATGGAACTTGAAACAATTATGTAGGGTTCTCGTGTTCAGTATGGTTCTGACAAGTCCTCCTAGTCAGTAAGCTTCACTTTGGTCTAGGCAATGACATCTTCTTCTCTGTTTTTCAGTCTCCCAGAGTGAAAGAACCTGTACAGAATTCCGAGGTAAGTTATAATTGCAAATGGCTTCTTGAAAAGATGACTCCTTGTTACTGCTGTTGTTTCAAGGAACATGCTTTATTAGCCTTTGTACACAATACTGTGTGTAGTAGAAGCTGGTATCTAGCTGAGCTCTGTTTGAAGAGCTCCCTATAAAAGGAATCCTTGGCTGTGTAATGCCAAGAGCTCTTCTTGAGGTTTGTTGTATGTCTTGTCAGCTTGCTATGGCAAAAGACTGTTTGTTGTAAGGTAATGAATTGGTCACAAGAATAATCTAAGCAAAACAACTGTCTTCTCATTTCCTCCTTAAAAGAAACCCCAAACAACACAAACCCAACAGAACACAACTTTAGGATGTCTGGTTTGCATTCTCTGATTCTCTGCTTTGGAACCTGTGCTCAGAACTGTAAAAGAAATCTGTAGTAGTATTTGATAGCAAACAAAACTTCAGTTGCAATTTATCATCTTTCTTCAGTTCTGAACTGTTTCTTACATTAGGAATATCAGTATATCTTATCTGTCAGTGATAGGGACTGCTTATCTTCCAGAGGCTGTGCTATGTCTGTCTTTTCCCTACCTGTGTTGAAAGATAAACAGAGCTGTCTCCTAGAAATTAGTCTTGAGTTGGGCTGTCCTGTTCTTCCTTTGTTTCCAAGAAGTGTTTATAAAGGGAGATCTTGAGAAGGACCACAGTTCTGGCACTGTAATTTGGCATAAATTCTAAATTTAAACAAAAAGCTGAAAACCAGAGTCCCTTTGGGGTGAGTTTTCCCACTGGAAGTCTCCTGTCCAGGTTTCCAACATTGAAGATGATTTATATTTCCTACAACCCGTCAGAGTGAGCTGGAGGGCACACTGAAGTGTTGTCAAACTGACAGTTCTTTGGCTACCATGCCAAAATTGGTTTCTCTGTACTGAATAACAAGAGGTAAAAAAGAGATTAAACTTCCATCTAGCTCTTTTTCCCCACCCTCAAATTAGTTTCATATAGAGTTTTTTGGGGGGAGTGGCTTTTTTTGTTTGGTTAGTTGATTTTGTGTTTTGCAAGAGACCAAAGTCAAGTCCAATCCTAAACCTTCTCTAGTGTGATTTGAAGAACTCTGAATTCACTTTCCATCGATACCCAAGTAACTCTGACATTTGCTTGGAAAGGCTTAGTTGTCGATAGTTATCTCACTGCTTTGCTGGGTTTTGTTCTCTGAAAGGAACTACAAGTCAAAGCAGGGTTGTTCTGCTCTGAGTGCGTGGCTACTTGGAAATATAAGTAGGACTCAGACTCCAGGAAAGAGGAAGATTGAAAGATAGGATGCTCTCATCCCAGCTGGATAGGATAGCAAGGCACGCAGCCCTGCCACAGCACTGAATTTTTGTCCAAGATCAACAGCCATGCTGGTATCTTGGTTTACTGATGAGTAAAACTTGCAAATGTCAGGACAGAATGGGTCCCTGGACATAAGGACACGTTAAACCCCTGAACACCAACTTGGGATCAGCGTTAATGTCCTGGAGGCCTGGGAATGCCCTTGGCATTAGAACTTCTCTAAATGATTTATGTGGCAGACAAGCACTTCTGGGAAAGCTGGTGCTTGAATCAGAACTCTCTGAGTTGCTTTTCTCATTAAAACTCCTTTTTGCTTGCAGCTGTTTCCATCAGCTGAGCCTCCAGGTCCTTCACTCAATGCTCCAGCACAGGCACCTACTGAACTACCTCAGGCTGCAGGACAAGCACCTGCACAACCTCCAACTGCTGTACCTCCACCCAGCCAGGCTCCTCCAGCAGCCCCAGCAGCAGCAGCAGCCCCAGCAGCAGCAGCCCCAGCAGCAGCCCAGGTAAGAGCAAACACCCCTCCTGCCAGCTTTCAGGTTTTCCCTTAGCTGTTCTATTCCAGATGTGCTAGAACAATCTGAAACCATGGAAGTTTGACATATTCTTGGCTACATTAAAATGGCTTTAATACTTAAATCAAACCCCTTCAAATCTCTTAAATAAAGGCCGGTGTTTAATCCCTGAATTTTATGCAGCAGTTGAAATACCAGCAGCAGTGAAGGCTGGAGCAGTGTTGGTGTCAGTGACACTTTGGATTTGCACTAGCAGAGTATCTGCCACTAGTGCCCAATACCTGATTTATTGGTAGCTTGTCCTAAGCTGAACTTCATGAACTTATGTCAGTGTGTTCATCTCTATAGCTCTTAGTGTCAGTATGTTCTTCCTCAGAGCTCTCTGTGTCAGTGTGTTACCATTATGGCATTATCTCCTCTGGTTCTTGTTCTCTCACTGGTTACTGTTTTGCAGAGCTCTGGACTTCTCCATGAACCCTTGTTTGTTTTCACTGACTTGGTTTTCAGCTTCAACAGAAACCAGGTTGTGATCAGAAGCCCTGAGCTGCATTGCTGGGCCAAGAGCACCTTGGAGTAAAATGCTAGTCTTAAATGAAAGGTTATTTTTTTTCTCCTGTGAAAAAACAAGTGGTCTAGATGCAAAACACTTGGTCAAGACTTCTATGCTTAAATTATCAGCCTCGTGTTGTGTCTGTCTTGTTCCTGCAGGTATAAAACCCTTGCCTCAGCATGGGCAGTACAAGTGACCGACCCCTCTCTGTTTTATTTGGGTTTTTTTGGTGGAGATTGACTAACACATGGCTCTTTACTGGAAATATCACAAGTGCTGTAACAAGTGCAGGGCAACTCTTGGATCTTCCCTACTGGAAATCTACTGCTGACCAGTATAAAATGCTTTGATTACACATTCCAGTAACTACTCAGAAGTAATTTAGAATTGAAAATAGGCAGCTATAAAACTGCTGCTAGATGCTCTTAAAGTCTTCGATTTCATGGGAAAAAAAAGATAACGGAGAGTACATGCTAATCTGCAAATTAAATTTTTTACTGATAGAGTTGTATCAGGTTTTTAAATCAGGTATTTGGGGCAGGGATTAAAACACAGGAGGTCTTAAAGCTGCCATGAATATCCAAAAACCTTAAGTTTTAATGCAAAGCAAGCAATCATTTTACATTTAGCACTTCTGAAGTCTCCTGCCATTTTGGCGTTTCTCAAAGTTGTGCAGCTTTTACTCTTTTCAAGGCAATTGCAGAGACCCTCCTGTTCAAGTGTGAAGTTTTCCTGGTTCGTTGGTCTGTTGTTCTTCTCACTGTAGTGCCATGATTCCAACGATGAGTTAAACTTTTACCTACAGCTGATCAAGGTTACCTCTAGTTTTAAAGCCAGAGCAAGGAATTGTTAACCTGCTTTAAAATGATGTAATCCTATTGCAGGCTCCACCTGCAGCCCCTGCTGCAGCTCCGGTACAGGAAGACGTGAGAGTCCCCATCAACCTTGTATTAAGGTTAAGGTAAGGGCACAAAACTGTCCTGTTCTGTCAACATGAACCTTTGCAAAGAGGGACACTGGCAGACTTCTGCGCCTTTTAATTAATAGGGTGGCAGTTAAACATTGTTTGTCAGCTTGGATTTCATCTGCTCTTTCCAAACTGGGACCTGGGAAAGCAGTTTATCACATCCACTTCAGTTTGGTAAAACCTGTGTATCGAAAGAGGTTTTCATATTTGTGTAAACATTGCTAAACTCTAATGGAGTGGGAAGGAAATATTAGCTGGGTTCCCTTAAAGGATTCAGGGATCCAGGGGTTCTGGCCTTGTGCTGAACGATCTTAATCTTCATGCACAACTTCAGCCGGTTCTGAGAGTGAAGAGCTTTTACCCAGTTCAGGGAGTGGATTCTGGTCTGTGTCACTAGAAATAGGCAGAACAAAGGATTCTTCTGCACTCATTGCACAAACTGCTGTTTCTCATTAAAAGAACCTGCCTCTCATCTCTGGAGGCATCCTGGTTGTTGGTAGGTGTTAGAGTGGGGATTCTGAGCATCGCTTCCATAATGGGTTTGCATCTGCAGCCAGTGAGCACTTCCCTCCTCTGAAACATGCACTCCAGGGATACCTCTGCTGAGGGATATGAGTTGCTGAGACAGTGGAACAACATGGCCTTGTACCAGAGAGGTGGCACTCACCTATCCTGGAGTGGCCCAGGCTCTGTCAGGTTGGGAGGCAGACTGTGCTGCTTCCACATGCACACCCAAGTGATGAGTTTCTGCCTTTGAGGGGGTAGAATGCAGAGAATTCACTTCGCAGACTGATTATTCAACAACAGCACTTTCTTTTGGGCACCTATCAGTGCCATGAAATGGTCTCTTTTATATAAAATTCTCTTCTTTCCACAGGAATTCAAATAAAGAGCTCCATGATATTCGGTTTGAATTCACCCCAGGGAAAGGTGAGCTGGTGGGAAATTCCAATGTGTGAAGGGGAAGTTTTGTGTTTGGTGTTGTGCGGTTGTGTGAATGTCTGTCCACAGTGCCTTCCTAAAGGGCTGGATGTGGTTGGGCTTGGAGCACTGCTGTAAAACTCATGGATGTGGCCAAAGTGCAGCCCTTCAGTGAATTCAAGTGAATTCACAGCACCTGGTGTGCACCCTGGTATCTGTCTTTTGTAGAGAACACTTTTGCTGTTTGGTTTGTACAAGCTCCTTCATGTTTCTGTGTGGTGCCTTCACCAGCTGGACAACTTCTGCTCTGTGGTGATGGTTCTTGGGTTTCTCCCCAACAGATACTGCAGATGGTGTGTCTCAGGAGCTCATTTCAGCAGGTCTTGTTGATGGCAGAGATCTGGTAATAGGTAATTACAAGGGGTTTTTTCTGCTCTAACCATTTCAGTTACCTTTTGCATGTTTAAAATGATCTGATTAGTGGGTGATAAGAAAATTTCTTGTGGCCTTGATTCTCTACCCCAGTGGGTCTGCCCAACTGCTGTCAGTTCTGGTGACAGTTCTGTGCCAACATGTAGGCAACCCCCAGTTCACAAGGTGATGATTTAGTTGGTAACATTGTGAAGCAAATGTTCCTTGTAATGCAGAAAGAAGTCTAATGATGCATTAGCCAAGTCATGACAGAGATGCATTACCAAACTGCTGCACAAGCCTGTCCTGCTCACAGATCCTGTGCAACAGAGCTCTGGGACTGGAATCAGCCAGGCTTTTTGGGTTTAATTAGGGCTGGGGAAGGAAGTGTGAGGTGCACATGCCCTGGGGCAGCAGCACGAGTTGTATGGGGAGAACAGCTGCCTCAAACAACACTTTGCTAAATAAATGTGTCCTACTGTGCAGTAGGTGAGACTTTTAAACTGTCAGCACTGCCTGTGTATTCCAAGTGCAGCAAGCAAAGCTGTTCCTTGTACACAGGACAGCTACTAGTGCAAAATTAACTGGATTTCCAAGTGCAGTTGGGCATTTATTACTATTGATCCCATCACATCCTGGGAAAAATAACTACCTCTGAAAAAGTAGTGTAGTAACAATAACATTGTTTTCACAGTTCAAAGCTTTAGATTTAAGTAGACTGAGTCTAATTGAGACCTAAATCTTTCCTTATCAGTGTAAAAATTCAAAGTTTGTTACGTAATAGAAAGAGGACTAATGAGTTTGGGATGTTTTTATCCGGCCTGTGCTAATATTTGCCCATTTTCTTTGTGTCTGTGTGATTTCAGTTGCAGCTAATTTGCAGAAAATTGTGGAAGAGCCCCAGGCAAACAGATCCATCACTTTCAGACTGGTATTTATTCCTGTTCCCTAACTGATCGAGTTGTCCCTTGCAAGGAGAAGGCATTGCATGTAGATGTCTACTGCAGGCATCTGATGTATGCACTCTAAATCCTCCCTTCTTTCCCAAAGCTTCTTACTGGTTGTATAACCGTAGGCACTGCAGGCTCCCTGCTTGTATCCTCTGAGCAGCACCTGAGATAAATAAGCATCAGATGATGTGCTAATAAACATGTAAAAATGTTGCAAAGGGGTATTTTTGGGGCTTGGGATGTGCACTTGCAGAAATATTTCAGGGCAGGTGGATGGGCTAAGAATTGCCACAGACTGCTTTTGTGGAGGAAGAGAATGAGGGAGGGTACAGATTCATTGTCCCTGAGGAGGAGATGGGGAAATGAAGAAGAAAAAAGGAAAATAAGAGAGGTGGGCCAAAAAAGAGAGCCAAAACTGAGAGCAGAGCAGGTGAATCTTTCAGAGGTGGTAAAACTCAGGGGGAGTGGCAAAGCAAAGGTTGTAACCAGGTTATTGGGAGTGAAGGAGTAAGTGCTCTTATTTTTTACTCTTCCTGTAAGGAGTTTTCACTTGTTTTGCCCCAGTTATTGCACATAAAATGTCTAGTTGGAGCAGACATTGGCAGACATTCAGTACCAGCCCTTTGTAGCTTCAAAAAAAAAAAAAGGCAAAAATATAAAAGCACTCAATTTTAACTTTGGGTAGTGCAAGCTGCTGAGTACAGTGCAAAGCTGTCCTGTGTCTGCTTCCTCCCCAGGCCGTGTCTGATACACCTGCTTGTGGTTTGTGCTGAAAGGTAGAGCATGGGTGTTGCTATTTGGATCTCTGTTCTTGTTTCAGGCATCTGGTGTTGATGGCTCAGAAATTCCGGATGATGGCAAACTTATAGGATTTGCACAGCTCAGCATCAGCTAAACATTGGTCCCAGGAGATGTTTCCCAACAGAGAACCCACATGTGCATATTCGTAATGCTTCTGTTAGCCTAAAAAAAAAAACCACTACTGCCAAAGAATTGAACTACAGCCCCCTTCCTAGAAGCTTTAACATTTTCCTTAATAGGATCACAAACCTTCCTGAAATTACCGATGACGTTTACACCTTTTGTAAACAACTCTCATGTTTTTGTATCTGTCATCTCAAACATGCAGACCCAACACGTCATTGCCTGCATGTTCATTTTATTATTGCCTTACTTTAAAGAAAAATACTACTGAGTACGAAGCAGGGGGTTCCACTGCTCTGATGATCTTGCCTAAGTGTTTGCTTACATGTGGTTTCATTTTTTTCACTTGCTATTTTTGCACAAGTTTTAATACTGAACGGATTTTTTTTTTTTTGGTTCCCTACCTGCTTCTCCTTCTATTGGAAACACCAATGTACATGTTGTTTGGGTCGCCTGGAGTGCTGAGAAATCTGCTTCTCTTTGGCTGTGTGTTTTAAAACTGCTGGTTTGAATGCTTGCACGTGAGAAAGCAAGCGGAGTCTTAACCCACAGGAGGGAGAGCCGCCTTCCCTTTTGTTTGTGCTTTTGAGAAGTTCCCTGACTTTGAGGTGTTAGAAGTCAGCTTCCCTTTGTAAACTGCCTTAATTTTTTTTTTTTCTTTATCATTTTGGTTCTCTCCACATGAGTGCCAGGCATGGCATGAGGGCTGAACCTTTTAATTTACATTAAGCAGTCCTTCCTGCTGCTTTCATTCTGCATCTTAGATGTAGTCTGTTCTTGAAACAGACCAGCAAGGCATTGCTGCCTGGAAACTGGTCTTTCAGATGATGAACACAATATCCACAGTCACAGGGAGTGGAGATTTGTGTCACTCTGCCTTTGGAACAGATGCACTTCTTTCCAAGTGTCCCTGAAACCCAGTTTGGTCATGCCTGGCTGGCCTCCCAGTGTGTTCCCCAGTCCTTTGTAAGCTGGTACCCGTGGAACCTCCCTGTCATGTTTTACAGCAATAAAGAATTGCCAGTAGAGTGGCCGTACTGGGCAAAAGCGGGCGCTGGGCTTGTCCCTCCTGCACTAAATCCCTTGGGTCGTCGGGCTGCGCGTCGGCCCAAGCCTCGATCTTTGATCAGGATGTCACTGCACCCCTGTACACACGTATTTAGCTTTTCTTTCCATGTGGTGTTGAAGTTGAGTTTCTACATGAATAATATAAATTATGCTCTGAGTTTGATAAGAGACACTTGTAATGCAATATGTGAATAATAAATGGTGTTGACTCTTTTTTTTTTTTTTTCCTACTGTTTCACAGTTGGCCTTTGTAACTGCTCTTGGCTCTGAAGTGTTTTCTACACAGAAATTGTAAGTCTGTAATTTAACACACAGATGGAAACGTGCTTTGTTTCCATCAGACACAAACAATGCAGAAACAGAGCGGAATGACTAGGTTCAATTAGGACTTTTGTTCTGTTGGGTTTTTTTTTTTTAATTTCCAAGTCTTCAGATGAACAATCTGTATTTACATCTTGTTCTCTATGAGCAGCTGTGGAAGCTTCCTGAATTGTGCATGTTCTTTTTATACCGCCCCTGTTGCTTGTAGCCTCTGGGTGGATATTGGGTGTGTCCCCATGGGCTGTTTGCAGCCCCGTGGCTGGTGAGTATGAAGGGAAGGGAGAGGAGGATGACAATTTGGGAGCGAGATCATCCCGAGGTGCTGAGCTGTCGCTCTCAAGAGCCCAGGAAGCGCGTGCCCGATAGCAGGGAGTTGGTGGTGGCCCCCATTGAGCTTCTTGGCTTGGGAAGAGCAGGCTGGCACCTTGATTTTCCCGTCACCCTGTGCTCAGTGTGGATGTGTTGGGAACCTTTAGGATACAGAGACAAGGTAGTTGTGGTACAGTATTATTTTCCGTCTGCCTGCATGCCCCGGGGACCTCCTCGTTCATTTGTGTACTGGTGCTGAGGAAGGTTAGGACTCAAACTGCTCAAATGGAACAATGCAGCATCTATTTATTGTTATTCCCCATTTTCCCAAAGCCAGGACTTAGCGAGCTTGAGCTCACGCTAACCCAAGGTTCCGTAGTTCTTTAATGGAGAAACTAAGTGAGGAAGAAGCTGATGGGTTTTGCTCTCTAGATCTCCAGATCTTTTGGGTAGGGATCCAGAATATTTACTTGGGCTATTACAGTGCTAGACAACTGTCTTTTCTGATGTTGTTCCAGTAAGTGCCAATGCTGTTCATAATTGTTTTCCAGTGTCATTAAGAATTTGGTTTTTGTGCAAATTTCTGATCTGAACCTGGAAGCAGGTGGTAATTTTAAGTTAGTTCCTACTTTTAAGGAAAATGCTCTGTTAATGAAAACGGATCCTCTTCACAACTTTGGTGTATTGTAGATTATAATGAAAGATGTAAAATAGTCAGGCTTTTTTTCCTTTTTTGGACTTTGTATTTTACTGCATGTGTCTAATTTTTAATCAATAAAGAACAAATTGTCCATTGCCAGGTGTTTGATATGTGGTTTGCTTGTCATTGGGTTGGATGGTGTTTCTTGGGGAAGGGGTTTGTCTGAGTGGTGTCTGCAACCCCTGGGGTGTTTCTGTTTGGGATGGTGGGAGGTTTGGCAGCCCCCAGGAGGGGGACAGGGAGATCAAGTCCAGGCTGGATGGGGCTCTGAGTAACATGGTCTGGTGGGAGGTGTCCAGGCCCATGGCAGGGGCTTGGAACTGGGTGAGCTTTCAGGTGCCTTCCAACCCAAACTGTTCCGCAAGTCCAACTCTGCAGGAGTTGTGTGCAGAAACGGAGCAGGAGGGCACTTGGGATGGTGCCCTGAGAGCTTGTCTCCAGCTGAGAGGTTTGTTCCAAGCTCTGCATGCCCTGTGCAGCTGGGAATGAGCCGCGCGTGTCAAGGAATGCCTCGGGATGACACAGGTTGGTGTGAAAGTGGGAGGATTTATGCCCTGACAAGCGGTGAGAGCATGAACTGCACTCCCTCCTCTCTACCTCCGCAATAATTGTTCTTTGTGGGTGCACTGGTCAACCCCAGTGCGGCATGAATGGTCTGTTTTCCATCATGCTTTACGGTGCCCTTCTCATGGATCTGTGGCCAGGAGAAGTGGCCTTTGGGCACCTCATGGACATCTCAACGGGGGCCTCAGGCAAATGCTGTTCCTACATTAGGGATGGGCTGAACACTGATGGACTCATGTTCTTGGTGATCATTTTAGGCATTTGAGCCTCAAGCAGCATTGCCCCATGTCAAAATTTCTCCCATCCCTTTACTCCTTCCCCAGGTCTTCCCTGCATTTAGCCCCCAGCAGCCTGCAGACTGGCCCAGAACTGGTGGGAAGGGGGGACATCCTGTGCCCAGTTTGCTTGTGTTGCACAGGGGAAGGTGCAAAAGATGAAGGAAATGGCAACTCCCATCACCTGGAATCACAATGAACTAACTGGCTGCCCTTCCTTGTCTTTGGCTCTGCCCATCCATTAACCTAGCTCCCTTTATTCCTCTGGGCTGTTCCCAGCTCTGCATCACACTGGGCTTGTTTTGGCCCCTCTGAGCCTTGCTTTCCTGAGTGGTTCAACAAATGCAGCCAGTGCTGTCACTGTGGAGAAGAGTCTCTTCCCTTTCAATGCCACCTGGCCCTGGCAGAGGGGGTGGCCCAGGTTCCCTGAAACAGGGGTCCTTCTGCTCCAGCCAGCACTGGATGTTGGTGGGTGGCACAGGGATGATTAATATATTACATGGTGTACTTGTAGTGACTGCCTATGACTGCAGAGCTTATCTGAGGTTTAAACATTAATTCCAGGCCTCTGGGAAGTCTGTCCCAGCACTGTCCTGTCCCAGACACAGCCTCCAAATGTCAGGTGTCGGGGAAATTTTGAAAGCAGTTGGTGATTTTGGGCGATTTCAGAAATGCCTGGTGCTGCTCTCTGTGATCCCCTGCCTCAGTGTGGCTTTCCACCAGTTTTGCCAACTTTTCATGGTCCCATATGTGCCTCACCACTGTGACACCAGCTGGATCCGCGCCGTCGGCCCCAACCTGACCGAGGAAGAGCAGCTGAACCTCACCCTGCCCCGGGGCGCCGACGGGGAGTTTGAGCAGTGCTCCATGTACTCCCCGGTGGACTGGGACCTCGACTCCATCATGGCCTACGGCCTGAATGACACACAGAAGTGCAGCAGTGGCTGGGTGTACCCCTCAGAACCGCCACCGTCCCTGCTGACCGAGGTCGGTATTTGCCTGCTGATGTGCTGGGATGTGGAAGGGATGGGACACCCAAATGGCTGCAGTTCCCCCAGAGCTGGTGCCTGACCACGGATCAGCTGGGGTGGGCTGACATTTACAGCAGGTGTGTGTTGGGGACTTCGGCTCCACCACACAGCCCCCAGGTGTGGTGCTGGAGAGGGTGCAGGCTGTGATAGAGGTGTCAGTGGGGCCACGTGCAGAGCCAGTGGGGAGATGAATCACTCCTGGTGAGACCTCCTGCCCCTGGGTTACCTACCTCGCTGTATACAGGGGGTAACCTTCCAATTTAAAATCATGGAATGATTTGGCTTGGAAGGGTCCTTTGAAACTCATCTAGTCCAACCCCTAACATCACAGTTGTAACAACTGCTGAGAAAGAAGCTAAATTAAGATGGAGAGTAGGTTTAGGTTAGATATTAGCAAGAAATTCTGCCCTGTGAATGTGGTGAGGCCCTGGCACAGGCTGCCCAGAGAAGCTGTGGCTGCCCCATCCCTGGAAGTGTTCAAGGCCAGGTTGGATGGGGCTTGGAGCAATCTGGGGTAGTGGAAGGTGTCCCTGCACATGGCAGGGGGGTTCGAATTAGATTATCTTTAAGGTCCCTTCCAATCCAAACCATTCTATGGTTCTGTGATCCTCCCCATGTCATTCTTTCCATTGATGCCCTCTGGATGCTGGCAATTGCAGGACATCTCCTTAACTGCTTGTCCCAGGAATCAGCACTGCACTCATCCTGTCTCCTCTGGGAGGTCAGGTGGTCTGAGAGGAAGGAAGATGCTGTTTCTGACCCCAGGCCCACCTAGAGCAAAATTTTCTGACCAGGAGGCTCCCCTGGGTTGTCTGGGCTGGACAAGGGGCACGTCCCAGTGCATGGAAGAGGGACCCTACTGAGTGCCCCAAGGGCTTGTCCTACCTCTGACTTGTGTGCCCTGTGCATTCTGTGGGGATTCACATCCTTGGAAGGGGGGATCCCAAAGCATCTCTTTCTCCCTTCTCTAGTTTGACCTGGTGTGTGACAGGAAAGACCTGAACAACATTGCCCAGGCCATCTACATGGCAGGGCTGCTCCTGGGATCCATGATCTTTGGGCCTCTGAGTGACAGGTGAGGAGCCGCAACCCCCTGCCCAGGGTGTGTGCAAAGCCAGCCCAGCACAGAGCAGGTGGTGTGAGCCCGTCTGGACACTGCACCCTGTGCATTTTGTCACCACTTCTCACTAATAGGGACCCTGACCAAAGTCCTCAGGTCCCATGAGGACATGGCCACACGGGGAGGGGAAGAGAGAGAGACACAGCATGTGTGTACAATGCTTCACTTGTCACCCCACAGTCTAGTCTGAGCCTTACCAGGGTGATAAAAATCACTGTATAACCTGCTGGGCTCCTTGCCATCTCCGTGGGGTCTCTCCAGACACCGATTGTGTCTTCCCTGTTTCTCCCTAGGATTGGCCGCCGCCCAGTCATTCTGATCTCCGTCTTCCTCCAGGGTTTGTTTGGCCTGGGAATTGCCTTTGTGCCCCACTTCTATGTGTACATGGCCTTCAGGTGTGTCGTGGGGGCCTCTGTGTCAGGGATCACCATGACCATACTGGCCTTAGGTGAGTAGTGTGCCCTTGCCCTGGGGCTTCTCAAGATGCAATAGAAAACTCTGCAAAGAAATAAAAATATTCATGTTTGACTAGAAAAACACCGTGGTGAGGACAGGTCTTGCTCTTCACTGTCCTTTGGTACTTTGGCATCTTCTCAGCCCTCAGTCAGAGCTTTGGGGAGCATTTCTCCCCAGCCAGTGCTCAGAGAAGGGCAAGGGGACAGTGGCCCATCTCAAGAGGTTAGTCTAATCCTCACCTCCAGAATAATTCTTCTCCAGGGAAGCACCCTGTTTGCATCAGAGAAAATAATTTGTATGACCATGAGCCTTCCTTCTTCCTTTCAGCTACAGAATGGATCGGTGCCTCCTCCCGGCCAAAGGCAGTGCTCACTTCTCACTGCTGTTTTGCCATCGGGCAGATGATTTTGGCTGGTTTGAGTTATGGGATTCGCAACTGGAGGCTGCTGGAAATCACAGGATCTGCTCCTATGTTTGCCCTTTTCTTCTGCATTGGGTAAGTGGGATGTGAACAGAGCTCCTGCAGACATGACAGCAGTGTGAGGGCATGGGTGAGGAGGTGGCAGCACTGCAGGACCAGGCTGCGTCTTTCCCATTGGCATGCAGATAGTGGAGCTCAGCAAATCTCCCTGGGGCACTGGACTGCTGAGAGCAGCAGCTGCTTTGCTGAATCAGGTCTCCAAATTTGGAGCCTAAATTTAGGGTATTTAGACCCATTGACCCCATGGGCCATTCACTTTAGAGCTGGACTTGATGATCCTTGTGGGTCCCTTCCAACACAGAATACTCTGGGGTTCTGTGATCTGATTCTGTGGTGGCCACGGCTTGCTGGACATGGTCCCAGAGAAAGGGGCTGTGGGGAGCTCAGCAGGTCACAGCAGCATATCCTGGCCTCCCCTCCTGGCAGGGTGCTCCCAGAGTCAGCTCGCTGGCTGGTGACCAAAGGCAGAATCGAGGAAGCCAAGAAGGTCCTGCAGAAGGCGGCCGCCACACACACGAGCCGAGAAACCTCTCTCCATTCCCACTGGGGATGGTTTGGGCATGGACTGGGGGGGACTTCAGCTCCAGTTGAGTTACAAGGGGACAAGGTCAGGGAAGAGGCCCAGCTTCTGCTGAAGCTCAGCCTGGAGCTTTCTGGAGTCCACCTGGGGATTGGGAAGGACTGCAACGCTTCCCTGGCTTTTCTCCTCTGAAGATTCCAGGAGTGCAACTGATGAGCACAAGGTCTCTGGTTAGTCTGTGCATTTCCATGCAGAAAGGCCTGAAGGGGAGTTCCCTCCTTGCCCACCCCAAAGTTCCTACACTGGGGAAGTGTTCATCCCCAGGAACCTTTCAGTCACCACCCCACTGTGCTGGGCACCCAGAGCACAGAGGCACGAGCCCAGCCCCACTGGTTTCCCTCCCTCCCTCCCACAGCACTGGGTGTCACAGGCCCGTCCCACCAAGGCTTTCCATGGTCTGCAGGTGGAAAAGGAGCTGGCCATGGGTTTCCTTTTCCTGCTTTGACTCCTTGACTTTCTGTGTTTTGAAGTTGAAGCCTGAGAAACAGACCAAGTCTGGAAGTTTCCTGGATCTCTTTCGGAAGAAGAACCTGCGGAAGGTGACTTTAATCATGTTATGTGCCTGGTAAGACATTCCCTGGTCCCTTATTTGCAGGCTTCTAGGTGGAGAAAAGAAGGGATTCATGGTTATTCTTAACTAAATTCACTTTGTGCGTTTTGAAAATTACTGATAGGTGTTTCTGCTTCTGGCTGTTTAAGATGCTTCTGGATGTTAAGACAGGAAAGGTTATAGCACTTCCAGCTTTGGCAGGCCTGTGGTATTCCTCTGGTTTTACATCTCCTTGGAAATGCTGTGGCTTGGTCAAAGTGTTGTCATTGGAGATCAATGCTGCATTTCCTCATGGCTAACAGCTGCTCAGTGCCACCCTGCCTGGCTTTCAGGTTTGTGAACAGCTTTGTCTACTATGGACTGAGTCTGAATGTGACAAATTTTGGCCTGGATATCTACCTGACTCAGCTGGCCTTTGGAGCAGTGGAAATCCCAGCCCGTGTTGGTTGTATCTTCACTCTGCAGAGGTTTGGGAGGAGGAAAACCCAGGCCGTTCTCCTGGTGCTGAGTGGCCTGGTGTGTCTGATCATCACCGGCATCCCTGAAGGTGAACAACCTCATCCCATACAGAGAGGACATCCTCTGGGACAGGGAGGCACAGAGCCCCAACCCTTCCCTTGCTGGCCCTGTCCTCCCAGCCAGGGTGGCTCACATCCCTCTAGGCCTGAGCCAGGACACAGGGGCCTGGCTGAACCCTCAGGGCCCATTCCAAAAATATAAACCTTTTCTTGCCAGTCATGATAGAAGAGGGCAAAGCTGAGCCCAGTGGGCCCCCTGTCAGCAGAGCTGTGCTCTGGGAAAATTAATACCTGGGGAGGTGAGATGATGGATGTAGAATGCACTGAAAGTGGCCACCAGGCCAGAGCAGCCTGGTTCATGCTCAGGCCCTGTCAGAGGCAATGGCTCCCTGCAGGTGACACAGTTGTCCCTGCAATCCCCAGTTGCCATCCGTGACTGCTGCTGAGCCCTCCCCCATCCCATAGCGGATGTCTCTCCTCCTCCCCTCAGACCAGCCCATGGCAACCACCATCCTGGCCACCATTGGCAAGTTTGCTGCCTCAGCCTCCTTCTCCACCTCCTATGTCTACGCTGCTGAGCTCTTCCCCACCATTGTCAGGTGAGGTCTTCCCACCCATTGGGGCTTCCCTCTGCTGTGGCTGGCGGTGGTGATGGGGCAGGAGCCCAGTTGTCCCCATGGCCATGCTCAGCCCCGTGGTGGCCTGGGGGTGCTGCTCCCTGCCCACATCTCCCGTTACCCCTCACTCCCACAGGCAGACTGGAGTGGGGCTGTGCTCCATGTCAGCGCGGGTGGCCGGGATCCTGGCCCCACTGGTCCGTCTCCTGGACCAGTACCACCGATCCATCCCCATGGCCATCTTTGGGAGCGCCCCCGTGCTGGGGGGGTTGCTCTGTGTCCTGCTGCCCGAGACCCGCGGCACCGACCTGGCAGATGACACGGGGGATGGCCACCCCCCGGCTGAGGTGGGTTCCTGGTGCTGCCTCTGGGGTGGGGATGTGGGGAGCCCCTTGGTGTTGCATGTGCTGGGGGTTTCTTTAGAAGTTCCAGGGGTGTGAGGGCATGGAATGGGGCTGTCCCACTGTGGAGGGAGGGGAGGAGACCCCCATAATCCTGCCCATGGTGGTCATCCCTTCATTCCTGTCCATGGGATAGAACAGCCAGTGCTCCGCTTTCCTCCCCCTGCCCTCCTCAGGGAAGGGCTGGTGCCTTGTAGCCACATCCTCTGGCTTTCAGCCTCTCATTGCTCCCAGCCCTCATTCCCCATGGGACCAGGTGGAATTGCACCCCAATACTTCTGTTGTCTTGCTGGGAGAAGGGTGTCCACAGGAACAGTAAGGAATGGGATCCAGGTTGCTGAAGGCTGCTTGTCTCAGGGACGGCTGCCCTCAGCTCATCACACACCTTTCCTTGCTTTTACACCCTTTTCCCTTTCACCAGGTCTGCAAAAATGCCACCAGCAGCTCTCAGAATGGGCAGGTGAAAGGAAAAGATGGTGGGCAAGACAATGAGAGCACGAAGACCACGTACTTCTAGCTGAGTCTGCAGGTGGCTGTGGATAAAGGCAGCCCAGTGCTGTGTGGGCACTGAGGACAGGCAGGGTCTCCACCACAGGACACCACCATTGCTCAGGCCATCACTGCCAATTCTTGGGTTTCCTTGTCTTTTTTGCCTTCCTGTATCTTCTTCTGTAGCATGTCCTCAGGCACTTGAGTCTGTCACTGGTGTCCAACAGTGCTCTTACTGGAGAAAATTGGGTGCTTTTTACTTGAGGGAAAGAAGAAATCAAGAATCAGAATGGAGGAACTTTCTCTTTGTTTTTCCTGTCATGTCTCCAGGAAGGTGAGACTGTAAACTTTGTCCAGTGAGACACCCACTAGAGCACTGAATAAACTTGCAACAGAGAACTGGACTCACTAACAGGAGAGCTGGAGCAGATGCAGCACTGAAAATAATCTCACACTTGCAAGGAGTGATTTATTGTGGCTGTCTAGCAAGATCATCCCGTTCTCTCATAAAAAAACACTCCTTTTTTTTTTTTTTTTTAAATTTGAGATGCCCAGCTGAGGAAAAAAAAAAGATGTGATGGAAGAAACAGCATGCAGGGAGCAAGGATGTCTAACAGGCAGCAGAATTTTCAGCTAAGTGCTGGTGGCTTTGAATTGATGCCTGTCATGATGCTGTGGGCATGGAAAATGGTGCTGTTGGGCTGCAGTGTGGGACCAAATTGATTCCAGGAAACTGAGGGATGTGGCAGTTGGTCTCTTAGAAAAAAGTGCAAATCTTTCTGGGAAATGTCAAGTCTTTTCTACTCTGTTCTAGTCTATTCCTTTTTTGCTGGATCCATTTTGTCTTTAAAGATTTAGGACCACTTTTGTCTTACACTGTGAAGAAAAAAACGTGTTTTTCCTCTGCTTCCCTTCATATTATCTCATGTCCCTCAGTCCACCTTTCTTTTCCCACTGGATGGGTACAGCTGAAGCCTGGGAGTTGCACATGGTGGTTCTTCATCTTTAACTGTACAGCTCAAAGATTTTTTTCTGGTAGTGTCAAGAAACTTTTAAACCAGAGTATTTCTTCTCTCCATTGTCATGCCTGTATGTTTTCCATGGACCAAAGTACCTCATGGATATTCAGTTTGATGAAGACAGAGTTTTGGATAAAATCAGTGCCATGTGACAGTACCCTGCCAGGAGGGACTGGCTGTGATGCTGTCAGAGACTGAAAATAGTTCATGCCTCAAACACTGATATAAAGTTTTGCTCATTATAAAGAAGCTACTACCAAAGAAGCCTCCCTGAAGAGTGGGACTTTGAACTGAAAGTCAAACCGTTGGTTAGATAAAGGGAAATGCATTGTTCAGTCATTTCAGGCTGAGGGAAAGGTATGCATCCACAAAAGACCAAAGCCACCAGCTGCGAGGTTGAGTTTGGGGTGGGGGGAGAGAGCACAGCTCACAGAAGCCAGGTTTACACAGACTCCCCCCAACTGAGGGGGGAGGAGGAGGTTTTGGGTGGTGCAACCTCTGGTGAGAGGCAGTAAACACCCATCTTCAAATTACACAAACTGGCCCAGCTGTGGAACCCCCAACCCCACAGGCCACATCCACAGGACATTCATGTGAGAGGCTTGGCCCCACAGGGCTGCACGTGATGCAGCAGACCCAGAGTCTGCCGTGAGAGACTGACCCCACCCCAGGGGGACATGGCCAGACATGCCCACCCAGCCTGAGCATGTACACCCATGGCACTCTGTGCCTTCTGGGGGACCTTCACCACCGAGAGACCAGCTGGAGAGGATCAATGAACATCATTGGGATCCACGGAGTGGTGATACTTTCCTTCTTCTGTCCCTGTCACTCTTTCTGTCCCCCCCACTTGTCTTCTACTTCTTTCTTCCTTTCTTTCTTTCTTTCTCTCTCTCTCTCTCTCTCTCTCTCATATTTACCATAAAATAAAATCCTTACTATTGTTACTGGCATATGGTCTCGTTTGCACCTTAATTCGGGCAGAGGCATTTCTAAGGACCTGAAAACTGGATCATAACAGATGCCATCTTCTCTCTGGCACTGATTTTCAGAGGATTTTCTGTGGTGCTCCTCTTCCGTACCCTGAGAACAGAGGAGCTCAGTCCTTTATCCTTTCCCTGGAAAGGCTGCGGAGTGCCTCCTTCAGGCTTTTATGGAAAACAAGGCACTTAGGGTAAAGGCTGAGGGAAGAGCTTGGAGCCAAAGGTACAGTTATTGAAGGAACCACTTTGG
The DNA here is from genome assembly GCF_000691975.1 of Corvus brachyrhynchos. Lineage (NCBI taxonomy): Eukaryota > Metazoa > Chordata > Aves > Passeriformes > Corvidae > Corvus > Corvus brachyrhynchos. Next base: position 3,618,451 of record NW_008246064.1, read on the forward strand.
AAATTGTGTTCTGAGACTCTCTGGTTTAGCTCATTTCATAAATACAGGCATCCAAGCACAGCTGATGTACTTCTGCTTCCATCTCATTCATGCCTCTAGTGGGCTGAAGATCCATTTCATAGAATCTTGGAGTGGTTTGGGTGGGAAGGGACTGCAGGAACCCAGAGTGCCAAGAATATTTCTCTGCCTGTTTTTAAGGGTTCTTACCCCCCTGAACAACACTGTTTTAATATCCAACCTTGGAAAGAATTACCAATGATCAGACAAGAACTAGAAAATACAGTGGTGTGAATTAGGTGATAGACTACTATGTAAGATTGTCACAGGGTGAAAAATTTAGAGGTTTTGGGCTTCTCTTTGTGGTAAATAGATAAGAGTAAAAAATATCAAAATGGAGGATTGTTGTTGTTCTCTAAACCTTCTCCTCCTTCCTCTACTACTCCATGTTCTGCAGTAAAAGTAGTTTGGAATGACTGGATAGAGAATTCCGCAGTTCCTGGTCATGTTACTGAATAATTGGCAGGAAAGTGAAAATAATATATGTTTTCAGTAACTATTGGTTAAAATATCTTTAAAAGGCTGTGTAAATCTCGATAGAGAGCCTTCACTCCTGCTTTTCTGTGCTCTATGCTGTACCTGGGTCACGCTAGTGGCTCTGTTCCTCTGATAAGACTTAATAAACAACTATCTGGAAGCATTGAAACTCCAGGAAAAGTCTCGGTTTATCTTTGAAACTCCTTGAAAGGACTTTCAGAAAATTCTCTCCCATCAGGAGGGACTTGATTTACAGCACAGTTTAGTGTCAAGGGACCTTAAAGATCATCTCATTCCAATCCCCCCCTGCCACGTGCAGGGACACCCTCCACTAGACCAAGTTGCTCCAAGCCCCATCCAACCCAGCTTTGGACACTTCCAGGGATGGGGCAGCCACAGCTTCTCTGGGCAACCTCAGCCAGGGCTGAGGGAGCCAGGGCCTCACCACCCTCACAGGGAAGAATTTCTTCCTAACATCTAATCTGTATCTCCCCTCTGTCAGTTTTAAGTCATTCCACCTTGTCCTGTCACTCCATGCCCTTGTCCAAAGTCCTTCTCCAGCTCTCCTGGAGCCCCTTTAGGCACTGGAAGGGGCTCTAAGGTCTCTCTGGGGCCTTCTCTTCTCCAGGCTGAACAATCCAAACTCTCTCATCCTTTCCTCATAGGAGAGGTTCTTCATCCCTCTAATCATCTTTGTGGCTTCCTCTGGACTCACTCCAACAGCTCTGTATTACATTTTATCTGCTCTTCTCTGGATCACTGGACCATGTTAGTTTGAATACCCCTGGACTGTACACTTGAAGGGTACCTGAATAACTTGACTCATGTTTCGCCCAGCTCAGCACAAGTAGGAGGATGTCCAATGTTTTTGCTGTGCCTTAACGTCACTCCTAGCCAGCCCACACATGGCCTTGCCCTGCAACGAGTAGAGTTGACAGCATAAAGTGGAGCCAGGAGTACTGGAACAGCTTGTGGGAATGCAAACATAAACCTGTGGGAATGCAAACACACTTTTGCATGCACACAGTGGGGTGCTCTGGGCTCTCATGATTATGAGGCCATGGGCAAAGGGTAAAAAGTGACCTGAAGGATAACTAAGACAAAGAGGATGACCCCATAACAAAGGGAGGGAGCCAAAACGCTAAAGAGGTGGTGAAGACAAAATGGGGTAGCATGGTTTAGCTGGGAAGAGCAGATGCGGGGGCAAAACCAGCTCCTGTTGTCAGAGTAGCCCCACAGGGACCACTGAAATAATCAGCACATTGTCAGTGTCAGTGACACCAACACACTGTCACACAGTGACACCAATCCTGGCTGTGGGGCAGAGGTGTCAGGAACCTGGAAATCCCCCTTTACCCAGAAGACATGACCGTCTCCTTTCACCTGACCCCATGCTGGCAAGCCCCAGGTCAATGAGAAGAGCAAAGCTTGCAGAAGGGGACGCAGCAGGGAATGGCTGAGGAGGTGAGGAGATGAGCATTAAACCTGATCTCCTGACTGTGCAAGAAGCCATAGAATCATTGGTTCATTTAGGGTGGAAAAGACCGCTAAGGCCATTGAGTCCAGCCATCAACCCATCCGTTCCACCACGGAACCACATCCCTAAATGACACAGCTACGTGCCTTTTTGATACCCCCAGGGATGGTGACTCCACCAGTGGCCTGGGCAGCCTGTTCCAGTGTTGGACAACCCTTGCGGAGAAGAAATTTTCCCTATTATCCAATTTAAACCTCCCAGTGGTGCAACTTGGGGCCATTTCCACTTGTCCTGTGCTTTGTTACTTGGGAGAAGAGACCCACCTGCCTGTCAGGGAGTTGGAGAGAGAGAGAGTATCCCCTGAGCCTCCTTTTCTCCAGGCTGAGCTCCCCCAACCCCCTCAGCTGCTCCAGGTACACCAGCCCCTTCCCCAGCTCTTGGGGGTTAGGATTTTTCCTTTTGTTTCCTTCTCTCATGGAATTTTGTCCCATCTGTTGGTAAGAAACAATAACTACCTATACTTAAGAGAACAAAAGATGTGGCTGGTAGGAGGAGGGGGAAGGGTGAAGCTAGCTACTCTCTTACCTGGGGGATTTTCTCTTTGGAAGGTCAGAGATACCCCGAGCTTTTGGCTGGGGGTGAGGGGCTGGGCTCAGCTCTTCTTGCTCTCTCACTGTTGGCATCAGAGGGGAGACAGGCTGTGGGGAGAATTTGCCACCATTTTGAGGCTCCGTCTCCTGCTGTCTTCTCCTATTGTGAGTGAAGCTCTGCTCCTAAGAGTGGCCGTTGCACTGGGATCTTATGGACATCCAGCCTCACTGGAAAGGACCCACACCATCTACTTGGGTGCCTCAGGGGAAAACCCAGGACCCCGATCCCCTGCTGAGGGAGCCTCTCCTGGCTGCATTCAGGAGCTGGGCTGCCGCGGCCCCGCCCCTCC
>NW_008246064.1:3621706-3622312 GCF_000691975.1 Corvus brachyrhynchos
CGGACCGCCCCCCGAGGGGAAAGGGCCCGCCAGCCGAGAGAGGCTGGCGCTGGGTTCTGGCTCTGTTCGTTGTTGCTGCCGGTGTTGTTGTTTGTTTGCCTTGTTATATATACTAGTAAGGAACTGTTATTCCTTGTCCCACATCTTTTCCTGGAAGGCCCTTAATTTCAAAGTTATAATACTACGGAGGGAAGGGGGTGATAATTTTTCCATTCCAAGGGAGGTTCCCACTTTCCTTGGCACACACCTATGTTTCAAGCCAAGACACCAGATCCGTTCCCTTCAGTGCCAAAGCACAGATCTTGCAAACTCCCCACCCCATTTCCAGCCACGGCCAGCCATGTGACTCTGGGGTGATTTTGTGCACCAAAGCCAAAGCACAAAGTTAATATCACCTCCAGGCATGTCTGGCCTGGACTTGGGACACCCCAGCCCTCAAAACACCACTTACTAGAGCACAAAGACATTGGAAACCAAAAGATGCATCAAAGCTGAGTGAGCAGCCTTCTCCTCCTTTGAGAGCAGTGATGTGTTTGAGGAGATGGATTCATCAGAGGGCACTGAAATATGTCCTTTGCATGCAAACAAATGAGCACAGGAGAGGAA
>NW_008246064.1:3622351-3635534 GCF_000691975.1 Corvus brachyrhynchos
AGCTGTCAGCAGCCAACCAAAGATCACTGTAAAAGGCTCACGGTGACTGGGGAAAGCTGTCCAAATGCCCACAGAGTATGCCATGGAATTTCAGCATTCCTGTGCAATTCAGAAAACTTCTAGAGCTGCTAGCAGAGAAAACAAATGCAGATTGTTCATTGGAAGACTTTAAAAAAAGAAAAAGTTCCCTATTGAACTCAGCCACTCTGCTTTAAGACTCTGTTTTTGCATTGTTTGTGTCTGATGGGAACAAAGCATGTTTCCATCTGTGTGTTAAATTACAGACTTACAATTTCTGTGTAGAAAACACTTCAGAGCCAAGAGCAGTTACAAAGGCCAACTGTGAAACAGTAGGAAAAAAAAAAAAAAAGAGTCAACACCATTTATTATTCACATATTGCATTACAAGTGTCTCTTATCAAACTCAGAGCATAATTTATATTATTCATGTAGAAACTCAACTTCAACACCACATGGAAAGAAAAGCTAAATACGTGTGTACAGGGGTGCAGCGACATCCTGATCAAAGATCGAGGCTTGGGCCGACGCGCAGCCCGACGACCCAAGGGATTTAGTGCAGGAGCGACAAGCCCAGCGCCCGCTTTTGCCCAGTACGGCCACTCTACTGGCAATTCCTTATTGCTGTAAAACATGACAGGGAGGTTCCACGGGTACCAGCTTACAAAGGACTGGGGAACACACTGGGAGGCCAGCCAGGCATGACCAAACTGGGTTTCAGGGACACTTGGAAAGAAGTGCATCTGTTCCAAAGGCAGAGTGACACAAATCTCCACTCCCTGTGACTGTGGATATTGTGTTCATCATCCGAAAGACCAGTTTCCAGGCAGCAATGCTTCGCTGGTCTGTTTCAAGAGCAATGGAATTGGACTAGATCATTGGTAGGTGCCTGTCCAGTCATCGCTCGCCCTCTGAGCATCTGCAGACATCCTTCTCCAAGTCCCTGTCATCCTCCCTGGTGTCTCAGAAAAACTCTCCAGTCTTCTGCTCCTGAAGATAAGGAGGAAAGAAGAAGAGTTGAGACCATATTCATCCCTGATTTTGACATTTTTTCTTTGCCATCAATTTGTAGTCTTAGATTTTTTTTTCCTTAAATTCAGAGTTCCCTGTATCTACCCCATCTGGAGGTTGGTCCTTCCCTGTGTCATCTGCCAGGTCAACGCCTTGGGTCTCGGGCAGCAGGATGCAGAACAGGGACACCACCACAGGGATGCTCCCAAAGATGGCCATGGGAATGGATCGGTGGTACTGGTCCAGAGGGATGATCAGCGGGGCCAGGATCCCGGCCACTCTCGCCATAGTCGAGCACAGCCCCACGCCTGTCTGCCTGTGGGAGAGAGGGGCAGTGAGAGGTGTAGGCAGGGGTCAGCATCCCTGGACTGAGTGTGATCATGAGGACAGCTGGGCTCTTGCCCCATCTCCACTGCCAGCCACGGCAGAAGGAAGCCCTGCTGGGTGGGGACTCCTCACCTGACGATCGTGGGGAAGAGCTCAGCGGCGTAGACATAGGAGGTGGAGAAAGTGGCTGTGGCTGTGAGCTTGCCGATGATGGCCAGGACGGTGATTGCCGTGGGCTGGTCTGAGGGGAGGAGGAGAGACCACCACTGTAACCTCCAGGGAGATGGTTCATTTGGGACCAGAACTCTCTGCAGTGGGATTTCTTGGGACAGCCCTTTCTGGTGGACTTGCTAAGCAAACCTACTACCTCACCCATTGGAAATTATCCCCAGCATAACCTTACCTGGAAAATACCCTCTGGCAAAGAGAACTCAGATTTCTCCTGAGGCCTTGGGCATCTTCTAGATCTGCAGCTGAAGTGAGCTGCTGAGCCACCACAGGGGTTTGGGGAGTGCCTGTTTGGAAATGCCACATCTCTGACCTTGAAAGCATCGGGAAACCCCACTGTTTTCTTCAGCCTCACTCACAGCACTGGCACAGCAGCAGGGGTGGTGTATGGACTGGGGCACAAAGAGATGAGGGAGAGTGGGCATTTGCTTTTCCTTTTAATCTAAGAAAGGGAGACATGGTGGCTTTTAAAGCACCTCTTCTGCTACACCTTTCTGCCAGGAGTTGGTGGTGTCTAGTGGGTGGTGGTGTCTAATGGACACTGCCTGCCGAATGCCAGGAGCTGTGGAAGAACCAGGCACAGCCCTGAGGGAGAAGGAATCCAAGGGGAGAGGAAGCCAGCATGCTGGGGATGAAGCACCCTGGGCTGTGGCACTGGAGGCAGCTGAGCCCGTGGGAGTGAGAGTGGGTCTGCCAGCATGGGAGGATGGGTCTGAACAAGGGAAGGGATGACCAGGGCTCTGCCCAGCTCTGCTCACAGGTTGGGAAGATTCACCTTCAGGGATGCCAGTGAGGATGAGACACATCAGGCCAGCCAGCAGCAGGAGAATGCCCTGCACTTTCTTCCTCCCAAACCACTCCAGCAGGAAAATGCAGGAAATTCGAGCTGGAAGCTCCACTGCCCCAAAGGCCAGCTGTGTCAGGTAGATGTCCAGACCAAAATTTGTCACGCTGAGGCTCAGCCCATAGAAGACAATGCTGTCTGCAAACCTGAAATTGATGTGGAATAGAACATGTCACCAGATGGTTTTATGAGGGTCTATCATCAAAAATTAGAAAAGTTAGAGCATACACAACTTATTTAAACTCTCAACAACCTCTATTTTGATTCTAGTCACCACTTGTGACAGTTCTGTGGGACATAGTTGCAGGAGATAAAGCAGAATGGATCCTCATATGGTCAGCAACTTCTAGACTGAACCCAAAACTTCTAGGCACAAAACTATTCCAAGGCCCAGGGATTGCCAAAAGCTGGAATTACTCAAGCCTTTCTAACAATATCCTCATTATCATGGATAATCATCTTCTTCCCATGCCCAGATAAGGTAAATCTGATCCAGTATGTGGAGGTAAAATGAGAGCAGATAAACACACACATCTACATGACGACATATAAAATAGCATTAGGTGAATTTAGAGTTCTTGTCAACAATCAACTTCTTATCTTTCATGTAGGATTGTGGAAAGAATGGACCAGGGAATGTCTTACCAGACACATAACATGATTAAAGTCACCTTCCGCAGGTCCTTCTTCCGAAAGAGATCCAGGAAACTTCCAGATTTGACGTCTTGCTCAGGCTTCAACTTCAAAACACAGAAAGTCAAGGAGTCAAAGCAGGAAAAGGAAACCCATGGCCAGCTCCTTTTCCACCTGCAGACCATGGAAAGCCTTGGTGGGACGGGCCTGTGACACCCAGTGCTGTGGGAGGGAGGGAGGGAAACCAGTGGGGCTGGGCTCGTGCCTCTGTGCTCTGGGTGCCCAGCACAGTGGGGTGGTGACTGAAAGGTTCCTGGGGATGAACACTTCCCCAGTGTAGGAACTTTGGGGTGGGCAAGGAGGGAACTCCCCTTCAGGCCTTTCTGCATGGAAATGCACAGACTAACCAGAGACCTTGTGCTCATCAGTTGCACTCCTGGAATCTTCAGAGGAGAAAAGCCAGGGAAGCGTTGCAGTCCTTCCCAATCCCCAGGTGGACTCCAGAAAGCTCCAGGCTGAGCTTCAGCAGAAGCTGGGCCTCTTCCCTGACCTTGTCCCCTTGTAACTCAACTGGAGCTGAAGTCCCCCCCAGTCCATGCCCAAACCATCCCCAGTGGGAATGGAGAGAGGTTTCTGGGGTGAGCTGAGCTCCAGGGGCTTCTTGGCTTCCTCGATTCTGCCTTTGGTCACCAGCCAGCGAGCTGACTCTGGGAGCACCCTGCCAGGAGGGGAGGCCAGGACATGCTGCTGTGACCTGCTGAGCTCCCCACAGCCCCTTTCTCTGGGACCATGTCCAGCAAGCCGTGGCCACCACAGAATCAGATCACAGAACCCCAGAGTATTCTGTGTTGGAAGGGACCCACAAGGATGATCAAGTCCAGCTCTAAAGTGAATGGCCCATGGGGTCAATGGGTCTAAATACCCTAAATTTAGGCTCCAAATTTGGAGACCTGATTCAGCAAAGCAGCTGCTGCTCTCAGCAGTCCAGTGCCCCAGGGAGATTTGCTGAGCTCTGCAGCAGCTCCTGCAGCACCTACATGTCAGAGGGAAAGACGCAGCCTGGTCCTGCACTGCTGTTGCCTCCTCACTCGCACCCCTCACATCACTGCTATGTCTTCCAGAAGCTCTGCCCTGCTCTTGCTTACCAGATGTAGAAGAAAAGGGCAAACATAGGAGCAGATCCTGTGATTTCCAGCAGCCTCCAGTTGCGAATTCCGTAACTCAAGCCAGCCACCATCATCTGCCCGATGGCAAAAGCCGTGTGAGCAATCAGCACTGCCTTTGGCCGGTAGGAGACACCAACCCATTCTGTAGCTGAGAGCAAAAACAAAGGTTCAGGGTCACCTTTCCAAAACACGTTGGGCTCTCTTTGGTTATTGTGTCTTGAGAGGCTAACTCTGCTGCCTCAGTGCAAGGGTCTCCCACTCACCCAGGGACACCACAGTAATCATAATTCCTGACACCGCCGCTGCCACGACACACCTGAAGGCCGTGTATACATAGAAATGGGGCACAAAGGCAATTCCCAGGCCAAACACACTCTGGATGAGGATGCAGATGAGCAGGACTGGCCGCCTGCCTATCCTGTGGAAGAAGAGGGAAGACACAGTCAGTATCTGGAGAGACCACATGGGGAGAAGGAAGAGCCCAGGAAGGATGCAAAGTGATTTGAGAACCAGAGGAGATTTGGCATCCATGTGAACAAAGCTCCTCTATACACACCCCAAGAAATAATGTGCAGAAAGATCAGTGTCTCCACTGTTGACCCATCATGATGCTGGTAAAGCCTGTGACACCAGCAGGGGCTAAACTTGTGATTCCTGAAGAACCCCCCCACAAGGCTGTATCTGCCTCTCTTTTCAACCCTCCAACATTTACAGACATATCAGGTGGCCCCAGATGCCCTTTCTCAGGCAAGGGGATTGAGTCCTGTGAAGTGAGCAGTTCCTGTTCAGTGCACGGACAGTCTGCACCCTCAGCTGGGCTGTCCCTGGGTGCTGGGCAGTGTCTCTGGGAAGGAACTGTGTTTTCTCACCTGTCACTTAGGATCCCAAAGATCATGGCTCCTATGAGAAGCCCAGCCATGTAGATGGACTGGGAGACGTTATTCAGGACTGCCCTGTCACACACCAGGTCAAACTGGAGGAAGAAAAACACAGATGCTGTTGCTTTTGACAGAGCCCAGCTGCTCTCTAGGGATGGGCAGCCTTTGTGGTCCATAGTGGGTCCAGGATCCGGGTGTGTGAGCTCTTGCTCCAGCACTTGAGAGCAGAGAACCCTTCACAAGGGCTTGAGCCCTTCATGGTGAGCACTTAGAACACAAATCAATGGTGGGAAAGGCATATGAGGTGCTCAGCACACCTCTGCATCCTGGTGCACACCTCCTGGGTGCTGGGATCTACAGGATTCCCCTCCAGCCCAACCATCCCTGAGGAAGCCTCCTGTTTGGCAAGATTTGTTAAAAGTGGGACCTGGGGGTGAGAGCTGTATCAGCTTTCTTCTCTGGCAGAAAAGGCAGGACAGGGTGGAAAGAGGAGGAGGGCAGTGTTTTTTTCTGGTAAAGGAGGACCAGCATAGGAATGGGAAGGGATGCAGCTGCTGGAACTTCCAGAGAAGGCTTCTCTGAAATGGACTTGGTGCTTCAGGGACACCAAGGAGCCTTTGCAAATACCAGAGGCTGGACTTTCTCCTCTGTTCCAGCTCAGAGGAGGGTACTTGTGAGAAAATGCTGGAGCTGGGAAAGGAGGGAGGAGGAAGGGAGGAATGAGGGAAAGTTCGAAAGGAACAAAGGTCCACAGAGGGAGAATCCCAGAATCATTTACATTGGAAAAGACCTCCATCAAGATCATCAAGTCCAACCTTTGACTGACCACCACCTTTCCAGCTAGAAGGTGGGAGGTAAGGCAGAATGGAGAAACTGAGGATGCTGATAAGGCATTGTTCAACTGCATGGCCCATGGGATGTCTTGTTGCAGCCATGAAGGTCTCTGGAGATATCAATGACAGAAATATCAATTAAAAACACTTGGAAGGTAAATGTTATTACCGCTGGCCTGGTTCCTACGGCGTATCACTGTGTCCCACAGCCATAGGGAGGAGGAGGAGGAGGAGAAGATCCAACAGGCAGGAATTGTGCAGCAAGATTGATTTATTTAATTATTTTACAAACTCTTTATAGACTTTTCTCTTCATAGTCTAATTGGACAAGGACCAGCCACCCCTTGGGGGTGATTGGCCAAAATCCTAAAACATCCATTATCAAAATATTTTCTACTATACCATAAATAAGACTTTCCAAGGTTGCAGGTGGCTTGGTTGTTTACATTCCCTGCTACCTCTTCTGTGAGAGAGAAAAATCTCTCACGGACTTAGAAAAATAACAAGAAGTCCTCACTAACAGCATTTTTGTACCTACAAAATGTGTTCACAGAGATGATGAGAGTAGAACCAGGCTGAAGAACAGGGGAAGCTGTGGCAGGGACACCCAAAACGTCCCTCCAGGCAGACACATCATAGGTTCAAGGGTCCGGATACTGGAAAGGGGACAGATGGTGGGCAGAACATGTGCTGGACTCACACCCCCATGGTCACTGGCTGTGCCATCCCCAGGTATCAGCATCATGGCCTTCCTGCAGCAACCTCCCAAGGGTTACAGCTGCCATCTGTGTGATGGAGACAAAATCCTGCAGTAAACTTTAGCCTGACTGCACTACAGCTGGCATTGACTGACCAAACCACAGGCCAGGATATTCCCATCCCCTCCTTTCCACGCCCCCGTCTCATCAAACGGCAATTACAGACCTCGGTCAGCAGGGATGGTGGCGGTTCTGAGGGGTACACCCAGCCACTGCTGCACTTCTGTGTGTCATTCAGGCCGTAGGCCATGATGGAGTCGAGGTCCCAGTCCACCGGGGAGTACATGGAGCACTGCTCAAACTCCCCGTCGGCGCCCCGGGGCAGGGTGAGGTTCAGCTGCTCTTCCTCGGTCAGGTTGGGGCCGACGGCGCGGATCCAGCTGGTGTCACAGTGGTGAGGCACTTCCACAACCATGAACACTTGTGCAATCATTTGGAAAGGATTGAGAAGTAGTGGGAGGGAGAGGAGCAGCATCAGCAGTTTCTGATACAGCCCAAACTCCCCCAGAGCACTTAAAAGATCTCCAAACTCAGCCATGGCGAGCACCTCTACGGCCAGGCTGCACTGGTGCCTATGGCTTAAATAGGTAAATATTAATGTTTAAACTGTGCAAGCACTAAAGCCCTAATCCAGTGAGATAAAATCAGCACCTGTACTGGCACACTAGTCTATGATGATACAGTGCAGTCCTCCGGGCTGTACTTTGTCACCAACCATTCCCTCCCTGCTCCGTGGAAGAGAACAAAGGTGCCAGAACATTGCCGCTCTTGGAGATAGAACAGTGACAACTCATCCTTTTCCAGCTTGGAATGTGTCTCAAGGTCTCCTGAAGGCAACTGTGCTTGCAGCACAAGGTTTTTGTCTGAGGCATGAAGTTGGGATTCTACAAATGCGGGTTTATTTTACCCGGTGTGGTGAAGTAAAAGGAGTAAATTTTCTGCTCCCATGAATGGTTTAATAGCTATCTAACGCATCCTGGAGACTATATGTAAGTGAAGAACACTTCTCCTCTGGACCAGGAAATATGGCTGGTAGTCCAGTAGACCTGGTCTTGACTGCTGTATCCCAAGCTGTCTGTTTTCACTTGTAGAAACCCTGCAAATCTAAATCTAAAGACACTGTAGTTTAAATCTAAAACTAGATTTAAACTACAGTGTCTTGGGGAGAATCCTAAAGGAGAGCTGGCTTAGAGAGTACCCTCAGGGAAAAAAGCATGTTACACACACAGACATAGAAAGCACACAGGATTTGGGAAACAACAGCAACTTGGCTTTGCCTGAGGTTCTGATATCACTTGGAAAGCAGATTGAGCTGATTTCTGCTGCACATCTGAGCTGCCTCCTGGGTAGACTCCCTGAGTGGCTTGTGTCTTTATTCCTGGTAAACCAGATAACTGGATTGCCCTCAGCATGTGAAATTTTGTGCACAATTTGGCAAAGATTGGTTTTACCTGAGCTCCTGGCTGCTTTTACCAGAGCTATGAACACATCACTAACTTTCTCATTCCAAGTCTCCTCTCATATTCTTTCTTTCACTCTCAATGTCCATAGTACATCTGAGCCTCCAACAAAGTCACTCCTGGGTTGCACAAGCCTGTGTTAGTGTTTCATGAGTGGGAATAGCTCTGTTGTGCTTATGGAAGTGAGAAAAAAAGTGTAATACTGGATTTTAAAGCATCACCCCCTAATCTGGAGTGGGAGAGTGAGATCATATTGGTTAGTGCTACTGGAGTAAAGGAAGAGAAGAGTAAATGTTACTTAGAGTTGTGTAAATTCACACCAGCACTGAGCATTTATCATCTGCACACACCACACAGCCAAACATCACTCGGCTCTGCATCCACATCCTTGGATGGGAGGACTTACTGTTATTCAGAGACATTCCTTGTGCAGGATGTTGAGCTACACATCCTCCAGAGGTTCCTTTTACCCTAAATCTATCTCTGACCTTTTTGTGGGATGACTTGTCTGAGGAGATCTGCTCTGGCAGAGACATTTTTACCCTGTCTTGCCTTCTCTATCAGTGTGCAACAAACTCAAGTCTTCAGGATCACTCTGTTGTGTGTGGCTCATGGTCTTCTCTCTCAATCCTCAGCACCTAGTATCTCCTGTGACAGAGGTCCAAGTTCTGACTAGAAAACCTCCTTGAGGGTGACCCACACTTGAGTGAGTCTCACATGCTAATGCAGATGTGACTCCTTCCTTAACACTGTTCTTCCAGCCATGACCAGACAGGCTTTTCTGAAGCCCTGGGGAAGCTTCAGCCCTTTGTCACCCTCAGATGACATTTCTCATGGAAAGATGTTGTTTTCGTAACTGTCTCCATCATCTGGAGCTGAGTGAGTCAATCCTACATGGTAGAGATCTCTCAGGGACAAAGGCTGGGGCAGCCCTGCAAACCTCTGTTTCCTGGAGCCCCACTTATGGGGATTCTGGGCTTATTTCTGTCTGTCCAGCAGCTCTGCCCAGGTGGATTACTAAAGCTTGCAAAGTCTGTTGAAAATGGGGAAGCCTCTGTCAAGGGGCATCAGAAACCAGCAGGTCTCACGGAAGGCCTGGGATGGACAGCTGGAAACCTGTACATCCATGTCCAAGGACAAGGGAGGGGAAGCATCCTAGAGAGAAGTTCAGAAAGAGAAACCACAGCCTGGGAATGAGGTCTAGTGCAGGAAATAGAGCATTGACGCATTAATTCATGGGCTTAGCTTTTCTCTGTACATCAGGAGTGACAGTGCCTGGAGACCTCTTTGCACGCCTCTGTGTTGGGGTGAATTGTGGGGAAATGGATTCATACCCACCGACTGTGGTGCTCCTGCATTTTCCCTCCTCCTCTCAGAGCTGGCAGGGAGAGATCAGGTTTATAGGTGTCATCTGGTAGTGAAAACTCATCTAGGGGCATCAGTCTGAGCACCTTTTGCACAAGTGACAGGGCCACCCACTTCCCACTGCTCCAGTGAGAGGGGTTTGATCTCTGCAAGCCTCCTCTCCATCTCCAGGCACAGCCTGGCCAGGTTTCAGGCACAGCTCTGAGACGGCAGCTCCTTTACCCTGAGCCCCTTGACTCACCCCAAGGTGAGACTGTCTTCAGCATTTGATGAGTCATATAAATGTCAAGGATATCCCTGTTTTCCCTGATTTATGCTGATTGAGCAGTTTCCCTGCATAGAGCACTGACACTGCTTTTGCTGCAGATGCAGTCATTAAGCAGCTTTATTCCTCCAGCAGATCTGACAGAGCCAGGGTTATTTTGGCACTGGTGAGGCAGTGAGGTTGTTGGGGTGTTTTATTTTATTTTATTTTATTTTATTTATTCATTTTATTTATTTTCTTTATTTCATTTTATTTCATTTTGTTCTATTTTAAAAATTAATCATTCTAAGACCTTTATCTTTTTTTTTTTACAGACAGCTGATTAAAACGTGATTTGATTTGCTCTATGACCCTTTTCATAGTGCACGTGTTCATGCTTTAACCCTCTGGGGTTTTTCATGTGCTTGTTTATCATTGGTATAATTGTTAACTCCTGTAATATTTATGTTATGTAATATTTATGCAAAGGGCAGCCCGGGAGGAGCAGAGTGCAATGGCATAGGGAGAGCAGATGTAGCAATGTCCCCACACCGTTAGACTTCAAGACACCAGGGTTCATTTCTCTATTCTGCCCTTCTGACCTTGGCAAGGTCATTTCACTTTTCTCATCACTGTACAGCTGATTTCAAGAATAATTTTTGGTTCCATATTAGCTAACTTGTGCTGCACAGAGGGCTGTGTGTCTTTTTTAATCTGGTTTTTTTCACCTATATAAAGAACTCCTTCTCTGAAAGGTCGTAATTTAACATCTCCAAGTCTTCGGAAGACAGACTGTCATCATCTTCTTCAGCTCCTGATGTTTTCCTGCTCCTGTTCATTTTTTCAGAAGCCTCCTGGCCCGTTTTGGTTGAATCAACATCAAAATGATCAAAGACACCCTGATTAGAGGTTTCAGAAGCATAGCTGCTGAACATGTATGTTAAGGGAAAATTGTTTTCCTGTGTAGGGAAACACATTTTTGTGGAGCCTTCAGCAGTGAGACCCATTCCAAACATTTCTTCTGCTGCCTTTGGAGCCTGGCGCTGTGGATCCAACTGCATCAGGAGTTCACAGCTCTGAGTCCCTTCCAGGTCTCTAATACTCATCTCATCCTGCCCATCGAGAAGCGAGAGGCTGGAGGTGTACCACAGCTCCAGTGAGGCATTTGTTTCTGATGAGATTTCCTGGAATAAATCTGAAGGATTTGGATCGAAGAAAGGTAGATTTTCTGCCTCTGAGTTTTGCAAATCTGAATTTGGAGTTTTTCTTGCTATGCTGGGGAAATCTTGTCCTCCAGAAAAGAACAAGTTACTGTCCCCCAGAAAATCCATGTTGCTGAACTGAAGCTCAGCCTCCTTAGGTACCTTTTCTGAATTGCCTGGTGAAAAAAATATCCCATCCTGTGCCACTGTGCCCTGGACATCCAAGCTCAACAGGTTCTGGGTTTCTGGCAGATGAACATCATGGTGATTCCCTCCCCTGGTGAGATTTTCACTGTTGTCAACTACAGGCATAAGCTCTGGAGGAGGCTGTAGAGGGATTTTTCCATGATTTGAGATTCCTGCAGCTTCTTTCTGATTTTCCTGTGTGGGCACAAGAGGGGGCCAACAGCTGTCCTGTTGCTGCCAAACCTGACTATCTAAAACCTCTTGGTCATGAATGTCAAATTCAGTTCTCTCACGTTTATCATCGTGTGACATACTTGTGCCAGGTGCTAACAACAGGACATCAGTCTCCTTGCTCTCAGTAGAGCCTGAGAATCCTCCAGAGCTCTCCTGGATGTGTTTAGGGAACAGCTCTGTCTTTCCAGGCTGTGGGAGGTGATCATTCTTGGAGGCCTTTTGCTTTGCTTGGCTGGAGGAGCTGAGGAGGCCCTGTGCCTTTTCTGTCCTGCCATCAATATTTGCTTGTTTTGAGGATCCTGCAGGTTTTTCTTGTGCATTCTTCTTCTTCTCTGAGGAGTGACCAAACAAAGTGGCAAGGGCTGACTGGGACTTTGTGGGTTTCCTCTGGGTTATTGCTTCGTTCTTGGGAGCTCTGCCTTTGTCTTCAGAGCCAAAAAGGGTAATGAAGGGGTTTTTCCCAAGCCTGAAACCTTTACCTGATGTCTCTCTACAGGCTTGGCTGCTTCTGGCCTCCTTGCTCTGAGCAGCAGTCTGTGACATAGGCACAGTGCTTTCCTCTGGGAGTTTCAGATCCACTTTTTCTTCCCCTGCTGGATGGCCTCCAGAGTTGTCCAAGGATATATTTGGTTTGGAATATTCTGATGTCTTGGCTGGATGCTCAGAAATGTGCAAGGTGTTTTCACTAAGAACTTCCCTGTAATCCTTTGACTTGGAGTTGTTGACTTCATCATGTGAGGGGCAAGTAGCACAAGTTCCTTTGAGAGGAGTGTCTGTTGATACTGGAAAACCCTTGCCAGGTGATTTCATATGATGGCTCCAAATACCCTCATGAGTGACAGTTTTCAATGGGCCACATGTGTCCTGAGGTTCTGTTTCTTGTAAAGAGGGCATATTGTTATCATCTGTCCTGTCTGGAGAACCAGGTGAAGAGACTCTGCTCTTTGCAGCTTCATTTTCCTGAGATGTGTGCTCAGGACTGGGCTCTTCCAGAGACCCTGACACACTTACTGGTTTCTCTTCTTTTGTCTTCTCAAATTCTGCCTCTTTGCTCTCAATTCCAGGCAAATCTCTTCTGCTGGATGGTTGCATAACTTCCCCCAAAGTTACTGGCATCTGTTTCCCAGGGAACTCTCTGGTGTTTGCCTTTGATTTCTCATTCAACATTTCAGTGATCTCAGGTGACACACCCAGCCCTCCTGGCCCCAGGGACCCAGAAGATACAAAAGAGGTCCTCAACACACCAGAGGCGGAATGGGCTTCTTCAGCTTCATTTTCAGGGGGATCAACACCCTCAGCTACACATTTTAGCTCTGTACTTGTGGTGTTTCTGGTTTCGGGCTCTCCTGGCACATGAATGGTCTGTGTGCTGCTCATTCCCTCTCCAAGGTGATGCTTGGCCCCTGCAGTATCTGGGCTGGCTACAGTCGGTTCAGGCTTGTTATCTGTCATTGTGCCTCCTTTGCTGGGTGTGCTCAGAGACCCACAGGCCTTGTTTTTTGTCACTGGGACCTCTGTGTCAGCGAGAATGCAGCCACCTGTGCCCCCCAGGTACATCCACAAGGTGGGTTTAGTGCTTTGGCATGTGGGGTGGGGAGCAAGTGAGCCACGAGGCAGGGGTTTCACAGGCTCCAGGACAGGAGGGAGGGAGGCACAGGCAGGTCCTCTCTTCAGCTGGGTTTGGCCCTGCTGGATTGCAGCCACACGCTGGGACACCTTCCCCTCTTTCTTTCCTTCAGGCACATCCCCATTCCCAGCCTCTTCACGGCCTCTCTGCTCTCTGTTCTTGCTCCAGG
>NW_008246064.1:3635557-3654281 GCF_000691975.1 Corvus brachyrhynchos
GATGCCAGGTAAGAATCTTCCCTTCTCCCCTGCTCCCTCCTGACCCCTGAGCACCATCCTTCCTGCCCTGCTGCAAGCAGCCTGGTAGGTTTGCAGGCTCAGCGCAGGCTTTTTCTGGGAACACACTCCATTGCCAGCTTTTCCATTGACAGTGAAGGCTGGTTCTGAAGGTGGCCAGACTGCTCTGAGCTTGCTCCCTAAGAGGACAGACCTGCTGTTCCTGTGCTCAGCCAGCTGCAGATCACACTGTGCATTGAAGGATGCGGGTTTCTCTCTCGTTTCAGTCTTTTTGGCCCTGTTACACCACTCCCAGGGCTGTGGTCCATGCTGAACATGGTGGTGCTCCAGCCTTTCCATCTCACTTCTGCTTCCAGCCCCAGCCATCAGCTTGTAGTGGACTTGGCAGTAAAACACCCCGTGGAGGGCAGCATAGTTTTGCAAGCTGGAAAACACACATTGGCACAGCTGTCAGTGGCTATGTGGGAGGGGAGCTGTAGCACTGATGGACAGGCTTTCAGCAAAATCATTTTTCAGTGGGGAAGGGAGGGAGCAGGTTGAAGAATGAAACCTTTCAAAAGTAGTGCTGGCTTTCTCAGAATATGTTTGATTTTTCTTTCAAACACCAAAACACGTGAAAAATTAAACATTTCCTTGCAATGCCTCCGGGGGCTGTAGCCCAGGTTATGTGCAATCCCTTTCTCATTTACAGGCCAGGCTTCATACCAGTACTTCATCTCTGCCCCTGTATTCACAGCGTGGACCTTATGGGTAAAAGTGCCCAGGGCTCCCATGATACAACAACTGCAGGAGGGGAGGAAGTGTCTGCAGAGCTAGGGGTAACAGGATTCCAAGCAGCCTCACAGGAGGTGGCTGTCTCAGTGACTGACAAGCTGAAAACAAGTCAGCATTGTGCCCTGGTGACTGGGAAGCCAACTACATCCTGAGCTGCATGGCCAAGAGAAGTGAATGTTCCTCTATATTTGACTTTTGTAGGATTCCATGTGGATAACTTTGTCCAGTTTTGGGCTCCTCACAGCAAGGAATTCAGCAAAAAGCCACCAAAGTGGTAAGGGACCTGTGTCATCTGAGGAGAGGCTGAGAGATGAGTTGGCCAGGTCCTACCAGGAGAAGGTTAAGAGGGAGAAACTCACTGCTGCGTGTGTCTATTTTATGGGAGGTTATAGAGAAGACAGGGCTGGAGTGCTCTTGGAGGGGGGCAGTGACAGGATGAGAGGCGATGGGAACAACTTGTAACACAGGGAATTGTGATGAGTGGCAAGAAAAACCATTTTCACTGGTGGTCAGATGTTCAAAGAGGGGCCCCAGCTGAAAGGCTGTGTAACCCCCATCCTTGAAGCCATTCACACCTCTCCTGGACATGTTCCTGAGCTCCTGCTCTCCTTAGGCCTGCAGAAGGCTGAGTGGAGACTTCCAGAGGTGCCTTCCAACCTACCTGACTCGATGTGATGCTTGGGGACATGATTTAGTGGTGGAGAGTGTTGGGTAAATGGTTGGACTCAACGACCTTAGAGGCCTTTTCCAACCTTAATGAGTCTATGATTCTATGACCATAGGAAGCACCCTAATGGCTCCTCCAATCACATTCCCTATCAGTATTCCCAAACTGTAAATATTTATTGTAGTTTCAGCTCACCCTTGCACCACCATCCATGCAGATTCCTAATCCATGGGGGTCTGCAATCTTGAGGTGGGCAGACTTCAGCCTCTGGTGATGGAGAGGCAGATGGAATCAGGGAAACTGCATGCCCTTTTTCTCATTTCCTGAGTCCTGCTCTCTCAGAATTACCCTTGGGCAATTTAGATGGAAACTACTTGGGCATCCCTTAGAAACAAACACACTTGTGTCCTGCCACTCACCTCAGCTTCCTCCCGCAAACCTGACAGCAGAAACACGAGCGGTGCACACAGACCTTGTCGGTGACCACACACTCCATGGGGTAGACAGGCTTCAGGCAGGAGGCACACATTTCTTTCAACATGGGCTGAAGAAGGAGAGACTGAGGTTAAATAACTGAATCATGACCACCTGGAAGTGCATCTGCAAGGTAATTTTCTTGGGATTTTTTTTGCAGATCTGTCGTGCGAGTTCAGATTCCTGTCTGGTCCAGTTTACCTGTCAGCTTGGATGGGTCAGTGTTAATTTTCAGTCAGAACAGAAAGACGGAACACCCTTGGATCTCTGATGAGAAAAAATATGTTCATTTGATTGAGAGTAAATGATTCATTCAGTTGAATAATATAAAAACCTCGAGTAAGGCGAGAAATGTTGCTCTGACTCAAAAACTCTGTGCAGCTCCTGGAATCACTGGTATCTTATGGCTGCTCACACAGACACATAGTCCAAACCCTGGAAAGGCAGCTCATATCAGCATAAAGCTTCCACAGCTCCATGAATCTGGTGGTTTACTCCACTATGTTTACTGTCTGGATTGTGTTGTGTGCCATGACCTGATTCCTCAAACACGTCTTTATGTGAAAAGCCCAGAGAATCTCTCTGGAAAGCATTGCCAGCACCAGCCTTTTTAGTGGAGAGAGAGAGGGGGAAAAGAATCTTGGCTATCAGCCCAGCTGCAGAAATAGGTCCAGGTACTCTGCATGGTCAAGTGACCCAGAGGGTGCAGGTGGCAGTAAGGATGCCTCTGTGCACTCCTCACTGCGGTGCAAAGCAGAGGTTCAGCTTAGCTGGCAAATTAATCTGAAAACTCAGGTCTTTCCAAAGCCCCAGAAGGAGCACAGCTGAGCCCAGCCTAACTCTGACAGGTCAGTGCTCTGAGTACTGACACTCCCTCACGTCAGGGCAACTCTGCCTCTTTGTCAGGGGTTATTTGCCACAGTTTTGCTGGTGGTCTCTGATCCCTCTGGCTTTCTTTCCATGTGTTCCTACCCTGGTTTGCAGCATTTCCAGCTCACAGAAAAGACAAGTTTACTTTCTGCTCTCATGTTGAGTGGGCTGATGGCCAGATTTTAGCTTTGAGTAAACAGTAGTCCAGAGAAGTTGGGCATTCCCCGTCCCTGGAAGTGTTCAAGGCCAGGTTGGAAGGGGCTTGGAGCAACCTGATCTAGTGGAAGGTGTTTCTGCAAGGGGATTGGAATGAAGATGGTCTTTAAGGTCCCTTCCAACCCAAACCATTCTATGACTGTGTTTCTATGAAACAGGAATGTGTTTCTGTATCTAAAGAGATGAGTTGACACAAACAAGAACAAGACACAGAACAAGAACTCTGTCTTTTACTTGCAACACACACCTGGGGAAACAATTTTTAACTTTTTAACTTTTAATTTCATTTTGTCTGATCATATCATTAAGGTCAGGTCATCTTTGTTTTCCTGTGACAACACTTTCAAGAAGATGAGTTTAGCATCTTGAGTTTTCTTCCTTCCTTCTACAGGGAAGCATACAAACAAAATCCCTGTCTTTCCTTCAGTCTGCAATGATCCCAGCACCCCTCCACTCTTCCAGTCCTCTGCAGAGAGCAGACCATGGGTCTGTAAGTGAGTACAGAAATAATGGATGTCTAAACTCCCAGAATTCTTGGTGGAGGTCTGTTAAGGCAATCTAAAGGGTGATACATCTACCCTGAAACAGGCCCACGTAGTTGTGCAAAGTTGATCTGTTTGCAAGGTGAATTTCACCAGTGTGACTGTAGAACTTCCTCTGATGGTGACGAGCTCTCACCCAGCACAAGGCTCTGTGTCCTGGCAGAGAAGAGAGTAACTCAACATGTCTGTGTTGTATAAGAAGAAAATGCTTTCCTTTAACCGTGACCAAAGAAGGAAGCAGAGCTGTTTAGCAAACAAGAAGGATCTCTCTCCTCTGAACTGGGGATGAATGTCTGTACTCCTGGGGTGTTTCCACAGTGGGATAACCTTTTATAGGGGGTATTGGTCTCTTTAATGGGGGGACTTATTTTCAGTGCTCATTGTCTGATGCATGGCAAACACTCTTGCCTTCAGAGGGGTATTTGGCAGCCCCAGGAATAAGCCTTCCTTATGGTCTGAAAGATAGAGAGGTGATTAGAAGCAATTGAATGGCACTGTGGGCAAGGAAATTATCCTAAGGCTTCTGTGAAAAGCAGTTACAGGGTGTTCCTGGAAGGCTCTTCCAGCACACCGCTGATTACTGCAGTGCTGAAAGTTGCAGCTGGATTATGGCTTATCAGTTGTTGCCTTTTTTTCCTTGTGTGAATTAAAACCTTTATATAGCAGGAGAAGTCAGCCTGAAAACTCCTGTGTTATTGATAAGGGGAGAATGTGGGGAAGGGTCTGGGGCACAAGGCTGATGAGCAGCAGCTGAGGGATCTGGGGGGGCTGAGCCTCCCCAGAGAAAAGGAGGCTCTGGGGGGACCTTCTGGCTCTCCACAACTCCCTGACAGGAGGGTGCAGCCAGGTGGGGGGTGGTCTCCTCTCAAGTAGCAAGTGATAGGACCTGGCCTCAGGCTGTGCCAGGGGAGGTTTAGGCTGGGTGTTAGGAAATATTTCCTCACAGAAAGGCTTGCAAGGCATTGAAAGAGGCTGTCCTGGGCAGTGGTGCAGTCACCATCCCTGGAGGGATTTAAAAGATGTGTAGATGTGGCCCTTGGGGACAGGGTTTAGTGGTGTGTTGGTAGTGCTGGGGTAATGGTTGGACTCGACGGTCTTTCCAACCTGAATGATCCTGTGATTCCATGGTAAGCACGAATCTTTCAAACTGAAGACTGAGTGTCCTCAGGGAGGCCAGTGACTGACAGAGCTGGGAAGGGCAGTACTTTTTGTGGACACTTCAAATGAGGCCTATTTCCTGTCCACTACTGCAAGAGAACCAGATCTGCAGCTGAAGTTCTACTTTGACCCCTCAAGGAGATGTAGGTCTGATAATACCAACTGTCCCCTGTCCCCTGGTGCAGGTAACTCTCCCAGCCTGCTTACTTTTGAAAACATCTACTGTGTGAGAATGCAGATACCCACCAGGGTAAAGAACAGTGAACAATGTCATGTCTTGTACCTAAAAATCACAGAAAAACTGTGACAGCTAATTTGGGATCTGAAAGTTTGTATGAGCTCTGCTGGTTTATTATTGCAAAGTCTGAAGCACGGAGAATATGAGCTGATCCTTCAGCTTGTGTTTGAGTTTCAAATCTTTGCATTTGTTTTTTCTCTCCAGCTCTTTCAGTGTCCCAAAGAGCCATGTATGGTGCTGAAACAGTGCAGCATGTGTCTCCTCATCATATTTCAGTTCCTAGATGATGGAAATATCACGAAAGAAGCACGTCTTAAATGATCTTAGTCTCATAAATGGCTCTTTGAGACATTTAGAAATCCTGTAAAACCAGAAACACAAACAATAAGATTGGTATTTCTAAGCAGTGGCAGCGCAGGATGTTTGGGTTTATTTGAGTTTATGTGGAATAATTTTCATTGCCTGAGCAACCTGTTTGCAGCTTACTAAAATTGCTCCACAGTTGTCCTTCAAGAGAAATGAAACAAACATGTGATGGAAGCCGAGATGGAAACAAACAGGGGTAAGAAAGGAGTGTAGGAAAAATTTTGAAGAGGGTCTCCAGGTAACTAATTCTCCCTTATTTCTGCAGTGGGTCCTACTTAAAGGAATTGGGAGGGTGTAAGTGGTTATTTTATTCAGATTGCCTGAAAATAGTTATGCTCAGTTTATTATGATCTGCTCTTCCAGCTCAGCCTTCAGTGTGCAATGGAAAATTATGTTCCTATTCTTCTTTTGGCATGTCTTTCAAATTTATGGGGTTCTGGATGTAAATCAATGAGATCTGGGTATGTACATCTTTTCTGGGAAGGAAGCAGAAATCCAGCGTGGTCTAGAACACCTTGAACAAGGTCTTTGTGATGCAAGATGACAACTGCTATTTAGAAGCTTTGCTATGGGCTCAGGGATGTGGAGTGGTAGACTCTGAACAGTCCCTTCCTCTCCAGTGTCCTGCTCCTAATTCATTAGTGTGGGCTCTTTTTCCTCAGAGGAAAAGGGCAAACATTAATCATAGCAAATTACTGAGTTTTTGTTTTTTCACTGAGGTTACTGTCCCATTCTCAGAAAGATAAAGTGATGCACTGAGAGATGAGGTGGCTGGCTATAGTTCAACGAGTCTACAATCTGAGCCAGGCTGTAGGACACAGCTCCACAGCCTCACCTCAAGTCCTGTGTGCAGTTTTGGTCACCACAATAAAAGAAGGACATTAAACTATTAGAGAGTGTCCAGAGGAGGGCAACAAAGATGATGAAAGGCCTTGAGGCATGAGGAGTGGCTGAGGGCCCTTGGTCTGTTCAGCATGGAGAAGAGGAGACTGAGGGGAGACCTCATTATGGTCTTTAACTCCCTCATGAGGGGAAGTGGAGGGGCATGTGCCAATCTCTGTGACCAGTGACAGACTTGAGGGAATGGCCTGAAGCTGTGTCAGGGGAGGTTTAGTCTGGATATTAGAAAACAGTTCTTCGCCTGTTGGGCACTGAACAGGCTCCCACAGAAGTGGTCACAGCACCAGCCTGAGCTCAAGAAGTGTTTGGACAATGCTCTCAGCCGCATGGAGGTGATGCCATGAAGATTTTTTGCCTTTTCTTTTAGACCCCTGTTATACCTTTTTTACAACTTTTGTATTCTTAGTGCTTTTTTCCTACATTCTTGGTCTTGTTTGTCAAGCTGAGAGACTCAACATTTTAGAAGCTTTGTAGGTAGGGATCAGTGTGCCCCAAACCCCAAGGTGCTCTCCAGAACACATTCTGTAAACTGAGATAGAACCATCCAGGGGAAGGTTCCTTGGGGAGGGGGGCTCACTTGAGCCTCTCACTGGGGAATCTTTGATAGATATGATAATTAATAACACCTATAATGTTATACCCAATCTTTTGGGGGGTGCATTTTTGCGGGGTGCATTTTGATGCATTTGACCTGGACGTGTGCACCTAAGGATCCTTAAAATAAATACCAAGGTAAAATCCCTTCTAACCATATTTGACTCTTGATTTTAAGACCAGGAAAAGGCATCAGAAGAAATTTTGGGGATTTCTTGTGCAGGGCCCGAACCTGGACTCAATGGTCCTTGAGGGTCCCTTCCAACTCAGGATATTCTGTAATTCTGTGAGAAACCATCTGGCCCTTCCATAGGCTCCTCACATTCCCCCACACCTGGAGTGAACTCCTTGCTCACCCACCCATCCCAGAGCCGAGTGTGAGGTGAGTTGAGGCACAGCAGTGAGTAAGGGCTGGCTCATCAGCTGCTCCTCCTCATAGGACTTGTAGAGGCACAACACCTCAGCTGCCTTCTCCCGTGGGGGAAATGGGTACACACAAGTGTCCAGACCTTTCCTGGTGTACACATCCTACCCAGGCTCCACATGCCTACACAGAGTCCTGGTTCTGTATCATCCTGGACTCATTTTTCAGATAAGAGTATGAACACTCTTTGCTGAAGGGCTGGTGATCCACCCACACTCTAAAGAAGATGTAGACCAAACCCCTCCAGTGACACAGAGTGCTCTCAGTGTGTGATTCAACTGGTCCATCAAGATATAATTTCTAGGCACTTTGAAAGGAAACAAGCACTGAATAAAAGAAACTCTACCAGACCAAAGTATTTTTAGAGGTAATGTTTACCGTCAGAATGCAGCAATAGAAGTTAAAAAAAAAAAAAAAGCCACAAAATATCTAAAATCTTGAGTTGAGAATGTACAAAACAAAGTCATAATAATAAGAAAAATTGCTTTACAAATTCTCAAAATGAATTTAAACAGTAAACATGTAGGAAAGCATGGAAAATCTAAAATAAGGAGTTTGTGTATACTGAATAATAAATTAGAATTCTAGAAATAAAGAAGAGAAAGCAGTAACCATTCTGACTCAAGAATATTTCATAGCATATTTCTTTGGGGGAATGGCATTGATAGTAGCTGTAGATCTTGGCTTTACAATTTCCAGTATCATCAAACACTTTCCAGGAACTGAAAAACAAACTGATAAATAACTCCCCCAAGTCCAAGAGCGACAACAATTCAAGACTTTTTTTTCCTTTTCTTATTGGCTAAGAGAAAATCTATCCAACCCACCCATCAATATGAACTTGTGTATATATATGTGTGTGTGTAGAGGATGCCCTTCTTAGAAAAAGAAGGTACCATAAAGGTGTTTGTTTTCCAATGACCAGATTGATTGGTTTTTTAATTGATCCTACCTATCCTTCCTTCTGCAGTGGTTCAGAGAAGCCCGATCCAACACCTCCAACCACCCCCACCAAACTTTCTAGGGGGAAGTACCCTAAGGTGCCCATGGATGGATTTTTCCCTTGTGCTTCTAACAGTGCCAGGACTCCGGGTTGTGGTGCAGCACCAAGTCTGTTGGGCTGGCCAGGTGAGGGATGTTCTCCAGCGTCAAGGCAGGCTGCACTTGTCCTGTCTGTATGCAAACACCGAGACGATGACCCTGAGAAGTCCTTAGGGTGAAGGTAAATCCCTGTGTGTAATGTGGATAAAACAGGAGAAATGTTTATCGTGGCCCTTCTCTTTTGTCTTATACAGTCCTCTCTTGCTCTCCAGAATCTCCTATTTCTTTGGCTTGGAGTTGCCAAAGGTGACAAAGACCACTCCTGGCTCCTGAAAAGTCCCATTGGTGTGGAAGTCTTCACCTGGGCTCTTCAAGTACCTCCGAAACACAGGTGAGGCAGATACCTCATACTGGGGATGAGAAACCACATCGCACGTGGAGGATGTTTGTGTCTCAGATTGCTTGGTGACTGTGGTGGACGAAGTGATGATTTTGTTTCCAAACTGGTCCATTTCCTCATACTGCTCCATAACAGTCCGGGTGGCTCCGTAGAGCTTGGACCCGTCGGGCCCTGTCTGCAGCTCCAGGATGCTTTTCTGCCTCCGTGGATTTTGTGGGCTGGGGACATTCAGGGAGCGGTATTCTGAAAAGCTGCCTTTCATCCCACAGTGGCAGCTGTCTTTGGAGGTGTCCAGAGAGCACTTCTCTTTGTCACTGGTTGGATGGTTGGTGTTGCCAAGCATGTGCTGTTTCATTGAGCTCAGCCCAGCTTTTGTTTGGACGGGGTCTGGCCTCTTCTCTAAGGGTTTTGTGTCATGCCCAGCAGACCCTGCTGAGGGGTGGTTAAACGAGCTAAAGCTGTTCTGAGCAAAAGCATCCCTCTTTCCTGGAGAGTCAAGACAGTCTGGTGAAGGGCTATCCTGGGGGGAATGTGCTGTCCTGGGTGATTCTGCTGGTTTCCTGGCAGCAGACTCAATGGAGATGTAGGAAGGTGAGGAGGGAGAGCTGACACGAGACTGAATGAGGCGGGGGACCCCTAGCTCTGCCTTGGCTGCCTCGGTCTTTTCTGCCACCTTTGCACTTTCCACAGATGCTGCTTCCCCTGTCTCCAGCATGACTTCCTCTTGCTTGGCTTTGCTTGAGACAATGCTGATTTTACGGATATTGCTACTGCTCACAGAGCTTTGGGTGCTCCCCAGAGACTCCTTCAACAACCCTGAGAGCCCAGCAATGTCTGACTCAGACTTGAGACTAGAAACAGAATAAATAGCTTTCTTGATGGCCTCCTCGATATCCTGGATGCGGGCAAGTGTTTGCTCCTTCAGGTGGAGAATCTCAGCACTTGCTCGCTCCAGGTCCTCAAAAACCAGATCCACTGAGGAGACACTGTCAGCATCCTCCTTTGCCGCAGCCTTGTCCTGTTGCTTGGCCTTCTGGCGCACAACCCACTCAGGGACCTTCTCAAAGAAGCTCTTGAGAGCTTTCACATCCACTTTGCTTGTTTCCTCCTCAAACTCCCTCACTCGGTTCAAGATCTCTTGCAGCTGCTCCTGTCTCCTGAGGTTCTCAAAGATCTCCATAGCCTCCTTGACATTGCCTTTCATGATCTCCTCTTTGTGTACTGACAACCTCTTCCGACGCTCATCTTCTGTTTCTCTCTTTTTTTTTTCTCTCATAACAACCCCTGGCTTCTCCTGGGCAGGTGTCTCTGCCTCCCTATCAGGACATTTCAGTTGCCTGCTATTCCCCTGCTGGTGCTCCTCAAAGGAGTTCACTGACTGCTGATGGAAGGACATAGAATGAGACATTTGCCTCCTCTCATGCACCTGCTGCATGACTCTCTGACTATCCCACAATCCATAAGAATTAGATACACTTTCTCTTTCCACCTTGGATAAAGCATTTTGTGCAGTGCCATCTCCTCTCTTCGGAGGGGTGCTGTGGCCCACAGGGGAGGTGCTTGGCTCTGTTTGTCCTGGCACATTCTGTGTCTGTGCTCTGCCAGGACAGGTTGGAGAGGACAATGAAGAGCACCCGTTCTCCTCTTGGCACAGCTCTATCTGCCTCTGAGCCACCTCACCTGGACACCTCCTTGGAGCAGCTGCTTTATCACTCATCATTCCCTGCTTGACTTCAAAACCAATGACTCCATTATTCATTGGTTTTGAGGTCTTAGCACTGTCTGATTCTACCTTTCCTTGTCCTCCTTTGCTGGCCTTGTACCTTTCTTCTGCTATTTGAAGAGGGGTTTTGGCAGTGTATTTTGGCAGCTTTCTCTCAGGGTTTGTACACTGAACTGTGACAGACTTCTTCACAGATGTCTCCAAATTGCAGCATTTTGCCTGAGCCTCCTCATACCCTGTTTGTTCATGAACTTCCATGCAGCTTAATCCCAGCTCTGTGGGGGAAGGCTTTGGTTTGCTAATCTCCCTCAAGCCTGAAGGTTTTGGAGGCAGGGGTGGAGGGATGGGTTTGGTTGATTTGCTTGTGCTGTTATTTGCAGAGGCAGAATATGCCTCGTGTAAGAGGTGCTCAGGTTTTGGAGGGGGAACAGGTTTTTTCCTGGGTGGGGCAGTAGTTTCTGGTTTTGGAGGAGTCCTGGGCTTCTCTGCAGGACT
Organism: Corvus brachyrhynchos; assembly: GCF_000691975.1. Lineage (NCBI taxonomy): Eukaryota > Metazoa > Chordata > Aves > Passeriformes > Corvidae > Corvus > Corvus brachyrhynchos. The sequence continues at coordinate 3,646,458 of NW_008246064.1, forward strand.
CTGATCACTGGGTTTGCAGGACAGAGAAGGGAGAGTGGGAAGAGGGGTTTGGAGTAGTGCAGAACATCCTGGGGCTTCGTCTTTGCTGGTTGGTAATAGAAGGGCACCTTCTCTTGCTGCTTTAGTTGAGGGTGGGCAATGCTCTGCTTTCATCACAGCAACTGAGGGAGGAGGAGGAAAGTCATTATCAGCCTGCGACCCTGAAGCCACTACAGCAGCCTCGTTACTAGTGAGTTGAATCTCATTTTTCTTTTTACACACAGAATAGGACTGCCCTGCATTTCTGTATATCATGGCAGCTTTAAAATCCCCTCTGGAGACATTAACGTTAGACTTTTCCAGCGACTGAAGTGTGGCTTTTAAATTACCTCGGACAACGTCCTCCTTTTCTACCAGGCGCTGTTCTGTGGCGGCACTTTGCAGTGCTCTGATAGCTGTCTGCACATCCCCTCTGACACCAACATCTCTTTCTTCTTGCACTGATTGCTCTTTGTAATCAGACTCAACACAAGGGTTTATATAGGTTTTCACAGGTGTGGCAGTATAAAGGCCATCCTTAATGCTAAAATCTCTACTGGGCACAACTTGGATTTCCTGGCTCAACAGTTGTCCTCCCTGTACTTCCTCAGAAGCACTGACCTTTTTGTGTGATGCTATGCTCTTCTGAGACACGCTTGTGTGGGTCTTGGATGCCTCCTGGACTCTGGTGGTGGTGGTCCTGGTGGCAGTGCTGCTGCTCTCCTGCTTGGTGGATGAAGAGTCCTGTTGGTGTACGGTGGATTGAAGGGTCATGGTCCCCTGTGAGCTGACTGTCTGCTGCCTGCAGGCTGTGTGGACCTCCTCCCTGTTCCTCTGGAACTTGCTCTGAACGTGGTGCTGAATATTTTTTGCTTCTGCTGTCGCCAGCCTCAGGCTTTGCATTGCAGCCTGAAGATCACTCCCCAGGGCCTTTTCTTCTCTCTGAGTCTGGCTGGCTTCCCCAGTCACCACACTCTTCTGTTTCCCATCCACTTCTGCCCTCTGAGCTGTCACTGGGGTCGGAGATGTGCCTTGCATCATAGTTTTTGATTCTTTCAAATGGGCAGTGGTGGCTTCTTCTTTCTCTGCCTTCTTGCTGGCATCTGCAACCCTTTGGATTGACTTTGTAGTCACCTTAAGCCCTCCAGACAGAATTTCTTCCTTTCCCATCACTGTGGGCAGGGGCTTCCCAAGACATTGCACAGTGGTGCCAGTCACACCTGCTGCATGCACAGCCTCTCTCTGTAACACACCCTCTCTGCCTGTGCTTGCACATACAAATCCCTTTTTTGCTCCCTCCATAGCCCCTGGCTCACTTCCTGCAATTACTTTCTCTATTTTTTCTTTATTTGGCAAGACGTGTACGTTAGCCCCCTGCACAACCCATGGGCCGCTCTCATCTGCCCCCTCCTCTGCTTGGGAAGAGATGAGGGATTGTATCTCTGACTCCTGCTGGAGATTCTTCAGATAGCTGAGGTCTCCCTTCTCAATGCAGCTTGCAAAAAGTTGTACATTTCCCTTCTCATTGTCCTCACGCTTGATGGTAGCTGCTGCTTTCTGCTCCTGAGAAGAAGCCAACAGGTTCCCAATCGTTGACTTCACATCCCCCTTGACAACTTTCTGCTGGACAGAATGGAACAGGAGGGAGTAGAGAGTCATCTTCACTGATCCTGACTTTGTCTCTTGTAGGACCATCCCCTTTTTGATGGAAGCATCTTGACTGAGGAGACCCTGTAAGGCCTTGGCTACATCTCCACTCAAGTCCTCTTTGCCTTTAGCAGCTTCACTCTGGTCCAGCAGCTGCAATGGGCTTACTTTGATCTTGCCCTCTCTGTCCTCCTCTACCAGCACACTCTGTGCTTCCACGTTGGTTCTGTGCAGGAGCTGCAGCATAATCCTTTGCAAGTGGCCTCCCACAATCTCCTCTTTCAGGATCTCTGGAGCTCCTGGGCTGCTGAGCTGGTACTTCACCATCTTCACACTCTCCATATCATTAGCTTCGATGAGGATTCCATCATGCTGGATAGCTTGGCAAGTGCAGAGAGTCTCTAAAGTCTCCTTCATGGTTCTTTCTTTCAGTTCTATTTCTATGCTACCTTCAGAAGTACTAAATTTATCCAGGGGTGTGCTCTCAAAGAGCCACGTTGTGCTTTTCACATCTGCACGAGGGATCTCTTCTTGGGCCCCAGCACTGGCTGTCACCTCTGTGTCCTTAAGGGTGTCCATGGGCTGGGTTTCAAACAACCAGGTGCAGCGTTTTACATCCCCTTTTTGGCTGTCCTCTCTCTGCACTGTGCTCATGGATGAGCTTCTCTCCGCATCCCCATACAGGGAGTCCACAGGATGGTTCTCAAAGAGCCAAGTGGATGTCCTCACGTCACCTCGCTGCACGTCACTGACACTGACCATCCTCACATACTTCTTCTGGCCCACTTGCTGGGACTCAAAGAGCTGCTTGTTGGACTGAACATCTCCCTTCTGCACATCATCCACTGTTCTGGGCACAGACAACTTTCCCCCTGAGAAGGAGTCAAGAGGCTCTGTCTCAAACCTCCACCGGGCAGTCTGGACATCTCCTTTCTTGATGTCCTCTTGGGTGACAGCCCTAATCACAAACACCTCTTCTTCCTTCTTGATCTGATCCAGGGGCTTAGTTTCAAACAACCACCGGGCTCCTTTCATATCACCTTTCATGATTTCTTCTTTCTGCACTGAGGTGACCTCATGGTATCCCCCCTCTTTGTCCTGGATAGCGTATAAAGGTTGGCTTTCGAATAGCATTGTGCAGGACTTGACATTAGCTTTGCTCATGGTGTCTTTCTGGATCTTCTGGAGCTCTGTCTCGTCCACTTTGTCATGGATTTGGTCAAGGGAATAGGTCTCAAATACGAACCTTTTTCCTCCAACATCTCCCCCCTTGACATTCTTTTCTGGAGGGATTTCCTGGATACCTTCAGAGTTGTCCTTCAGGGTGTCCATGGGGTAGTTCTCAAAGAGCCACGTGAACTTGTGCACAGACCCGGCTTCAATTGTTCCAGCATCCTTCTGGGACTTTGGCTTGGTGGCTGTGTCCAAGGGCTTGGCTTCAAAGAACTCTTTCACTCTGGACACTTCCCCAGACTGGAACTCCACACGACTGGAATAACGCATGTTTTTTTTCCGGTCAGCTTCACTGACAGTGCTGCTGCCCAAGGGTTCAGTCTCAAACAGGTGCCGGACGGTTTTGACATCCACTCCCTGTAATTCTTCCTGACTGTAGGCCTTACTGACTTGCAAATACTGCTCCTCCTGGCCTTTCAGGGAGTCCAGGGGCTGAGTCTCAAACATCCATGTGTAGGACTTCACATCAGCTTGGGGCACACTGCCATCCTCCTCCTGCTTCTTCTCAGCCTTCTCGTACAGGGTGTGCATGGGCTGGGTCTCAAACAACCACCGGCAGGTCTTCACATCCCCCTTCTGGGAGATCTCTCGCTTCACTGAGGGACGCTTCTCCCCTTCCATGGCTTGGAGATGAATGACATCCATGGGCTGTGTTTCAAAGAGCCACTTGGCTGTCCTGACATCACCAGCCACCACCTCTTGTTTTGTGATGCCCCGTATTATATCCACTTTCTTGATGCTTTCATCAAACTGGTCCAGGGGCCTTGTTTCAAACATCCACTTGTAGTTCTTGACGTCACCACTGATGATCTGTTCTCTGCTTACAGAGGTGACTTCGTGGAAATTGCCAAAGCTATCCTTGATGGCATACAGGGGTGTTGTCTCAAACAGGATTTGGTTGGCTTTGACATTGCCAGCTGGAATCTTCTCCTCCTCTTCTTTGGTGGTGGGCTCAGCATCAGCCTGCTTAATGCTGTCTAAGGGGAGAGTCTCAAACAGGGTCTTGAAAGATTTCACATCCCCTTTCACTACCTCTTCCATGCTGGTGGCTGGAATTTCTTCCTCAAATGCCTTGGAGATACTGCCAAGGGGACAGGTCTCAAAGACGTGTTTTCTTTGCTTCACATCTCCCTTCTCATCTGCTGAAAGCTCTACTTTCTTCAAACGTCCCACCTCAAAATTGTCTTTCAGTGTTTCCATCGGCTGCGTTTCAAAGAGCCAGAGTGTAGATTTCACATCGCCTCCGATGACTTTTTCTTTGGTTACAACACTTTCCGAAGCTTCTCCTTTCAGGGAGTCTAGAGTCTGGGTCTCAAAGAGCAATCGCTGCTTAGTGACATCTGCCCCTGTGACAAAATCTGTCGAAGCCTTGAAGTCCTGTTCTTCAACTGTGATTTCTCTGATGGCATCCAAAGGCTGAGTTTCAAATATCCACCTTGCGCCGCTGACATCGGGCCTTCCAATTTCTTCCAGAGAAATCCCACGGATTATCTGCACTTTGGAAGTGTCCTTGTTGATAGTATCCAGGGGCTGAGTCTCAAACAGCCAGCGAGCTGTCCTGACTGCATTGCTCTGAATTTCTTCTCGACAGACAGACTTGATTTCATGGATAGTCCCACTTTTATCTCTGATGGCACAGAGGGGCTCTGTTTGGAAAAGCCTGACAGTCTTCTTAACATCGCCTTTAAGCTCCTGGATTTCTGACTTGAGTTGTAGGATGCTCTTCTCCTCCACTGAGGAGCAGCGTCCTATGGCATCCAAAGACTGTGCTTCAAAGAGCTGTTTGGCCCCTTTCACGTCACCTCCCTGGACAGGCTCCTTGAGAACTGCCTCCTGCACCTCGGTTTCATCCGAATACAGTTTGTTTAATGTGTCCAGTGGCTGGGTTTCAAAAAGCCACCGGGCAGTGCGAACATCCCCTCTGGCAAGGTCTGTTTCTGACACCTTGGCTGATGTTGACAGGTTGTATCCATTTATGGATTGGCTTTCAAACCTCAGGGAAGTGCTTTTCACATCCCCACTGGGAATGACCTCTTCTTCTGTCAGCTTCTTTGTGGCTTGGTGGTCCCCAATGGAGTCAAGTGCCCAGTTCTCAAAAATCCAGCGCATGGACTGAACCTCTCCCGGGAGAACTTTATCCAGGTTCACAGAGGCCTGTGCATTGGGATCCTCGGTGTTAAGCATTTCTGCCAGATCCTCAGTCACAGCTTCTTCCAGGTTCTTCCTGAGCTCGGGGTGCATGTGCCTGTAGAGCCTCTTCAGCTCATTCACCTGGCGCTGCTGGTAGAACTTGGAGAAGGCTTGCTTTGGAGGAGGCACAGGGAGTGCATTGAGATCCTGACCCCCTGGAGCGACGACCTGGACTGAGCCAATGGCTGGAGGGGGAGGCAAGTCATCTTCCATTTTCTTGATGGCAACTTTAGATGATTTCTGAGCTTCTGACATCTTTGGGGAAACAGTTTTAAACGTCAGCATCGCCTCTCACCCCCCGTCCCCACGGCCATTAATGGAGTGAACGGCAAAGGGAAAAGCCAACGGGGGAAATCCATGCACCCAGTAAGCTCCATACCTTTAGTTCAGTAGCACACAGCACTCCAAATCATCACATCACTGCACACGCTCCAGGCTTGGTGTTAACCCTGGTTCCACAGCAAAGCAAGGTCTCTAATCCGGGTGAGGTGGTTAGTCTACAATTCCCTGGATTCAGTCCAGCTACAGCACAAGAGAGGTGCCCGATTTGGACTATGCCATCAAGAGAGAATAACCGTAAGAAAGATAAGGCTGACTTAGAGAAGTCAGCTAGAAGTTAACTTCTCCCTCCTGCTGCCCAGTGTCCAGGACTGTTGTGTCCCCAGCTGAGGACCTGAAGAGTCTGGGAACAAAGGATCTGGGTACAGAAGAAAGCCAAGGAGCTATTTGTGAAGAGATCTCAAGAAGAAAATGGGGAGAGGGAACCAAAGTGTCAAACTGAGCTGATAAGGTTGGACACTATGGGGTGCCCACTGCTCAGGAGGGAGGGCTTGGGGAAGGATGTTCATCTGATTAATGATTTCTTCTGTTGCACTCAGGAGTGTACTCCATGTTACCATTTGCACAAGAATAGGTGCACGTTTACATAGCTGGAGACTTAAATAAAGCTCTTCTGACTTGTAGACTTGTACAGGCATGAGGCTAACTAAGGTTTGCAAACTGCTGGAATCAGCACGCCAAAATCTGTGCTGCCTTAGAGGGAAAAGCAAGGCTGAGGGACCACAGGGTGGAGTAGCTCCTATAGGTGGTGGCCAGGAAAGTTAGACCTGTTTATACTCAGTCAGACTGAGCTCATCTCAAATTCACAGCAGTGTTGGTACAGAAGTGAACAGAGTGGACTGTGGTTGTCCAGCCTCGCTTTGAACCTCCCTTTCTGCAATTTTTCTCCTCAGTTTGTGCATCCTGGGCACTGAACACTCAACTGAATACCTGCAACCTGCACTGCCTGGGCATTTATCCACAGGGAAGGTAGCTGAAGCCTTTAATGATTGTCTAAAAGAGACAGTAATCCTGGTGGCTTTTCTTTCAGTAAACAGATCTGCTGACCCTTGGCATGCCTGTGCAGTTACGTCTGCAGAGTTATGCCTGGAATATTATTAGTTGTTGCTCAAAGCAAGGGTGCACAGTGTTATTTCACTCTGTTACACACAGATTGTTCTGGCTAAAAATATGTTTTGAACATTAGTAAAAGAAACCCACACTCAGAACACCAAAATCAGCATATTTTGGAGCAAGTGAAAAATCCAAATCTTTTGCATGCGCCAATGTACTTGGAATGCACTTTTTAAAACAAAGGTTTGTTGTTTGTTTTTTTTTTTAATCTGTGAAAAACTTCTGAATGTGGGGAAGGGCAACCAAGCAGCTGATAGCTATATTCAGTATGAAAGTGCTCCTGGCTGCCTTGTGTGGGTATTTAGATCACACTCACAGGCCACAAATATTTGGTTAGATAATGGTGCTTATCTTAAACATTTCCTACCTTGCTTTTTTTCTGTCTGTGGGGAGTGTGAATGGAGTTGTCCTTCACAGTACTCTGGAAAAGATATGAAGAGAAATGCCATCAAACTGCACAGGGAGACACATTATCTGCATATATATTTTTATGTGCTTATGTGTAGTAATGTGTATATCAATTACACCTGAAAACCATGCAGGTTGTGGTTTTCTGTTTTGGTTTACTGGCAGTTCTGTACAGTTGAAAAAACAATTTTATTCCAGGTTGATCAGAAATATGTCTTCTAAAGTGCCAGTCAACAAATAAAACCCCAAACCCATTTTTTCAAAGTTAAGGGATAAACAAAACTAGCACTGATTTTTCCAAAGTTTGATTTAGCCAATATTTTTCCTTATACTTCAATATTTCAAAAATTAAAACTGATCTACATTTGTAATTGCATTATGAATTGTGTAATTTAATGCTTTGTAATTTAAAAAAAATTTTTTCTTGGTTTTCTAACCAGTTGTAATTTTCCAAATGCAGTCTCCACTTATTTATTTTCAGCTGGGACTGCTTCATCTGGACCTCTCCCTGATACACGCTCGAGAGACTGCATCTCTGAGCAGGGGCCCCATAAAAGGTTGAGAGTGTGGGGAAACATGAGCGTGCCTGCAGGAAGGGTCCAGGTATTAAATCCCATCCCACGTTACTCCTGGATCACCAGTGGAACTAGAGAAATGGGAAAAAATGTGCCTCATAACCCTTATAACCCGAATTATCCCGTGGCCTGATGATCAGCCTGGAGTGGGGGATTAAATCTCTGGATCCCAGAATAAGGGATAGAGAAAGAGAAGCACAGGGAGGTTGCACTATAATGTTATGCTTGAGTGTGGCATATATGGACATATATACACACACACACACACATATATATATATATATATATATATATATGTATA
>NW_008246064.1:3654420-3662236 GCF_000691975.1 Corvus brachyrhynchos
ATATATACACACACACACACACACACACATATATATATATATATATGTATATAGTATATAGGGGGGGGTGTGTCCGAATGAGGATAGCATGGAGATGTACATGTTACTCTGTACTAAATATTTCCTCCATGGATGTATGTGAATATAAATGTGGAAATAAAATGGAAATCTTATGTATGAGTAAACTGTATAGTCTAGTGAATGTAGGGGGTGTGTATGTGCTTGGTGTGTGTGTGTGCATGTGTGAATTTAATTAGTATGTGATACACGTGTGTGTTTGTACACATTTATCTTATATTTGCAAGTGACGAGGGGAAAATGGTCATTTTTGGGAAACTAAACCCTGTTTCTTCAGATTTACAAAAGCAGACGTTCTCTCTCACCCTCTGACAGGCACTTGCCGGGCCGGGACATTGCTGGGATGCCGCGGGCGGCTGGGGAGGGGGAGGACTCGGTTCTTACCGGCTGTGCGGGGCTGGCGTCAGCAGCAGCAGCTGTCTGGGACAGATACAGAGCCGACAGCTCCTTCACGGAGGGTGCAGAGGACCTCCCTCGTCCTTGCTGAAGTATGTGGCTGGTGCTGCCTGATGGGTCTAAAAATGACCGTGCCCGATCATCTGAAACAGGGACAGAGGCGTGCGGTGAGCCACGAGCCACAGGCGGGAGGGCAGCGCCAGCATCGCTGTCCACGGGCTCTGCCAGGCTTCTGACGCCACACACCGAGTCCCCCAACAGCCCCACCCCTGTCCCCCAAAACTTAACATCACACCCCTCTGGTTCAGGGAGAAAACATGGGCATTCTCATCTCCTTCGTGGCTGAGGTGGATGTTGAGCCTGGATGAGAGTAACACATTTGGCAGTGACTTGATTCCTGCATCCCTGGGCAAGGCCATCACCAAACATGAGCCAGTCAGAGGACATGGAGGAGCTACACATACCCAGCTCGAGCCAATTCCCACTTTTATTGCTCCGTGGCCACACCACTCTCCTATGGGTGTGCCTCACAAGCAGTTATGTCCATTTATCTTTGCCTCTCCCCTGGGAGCTCATTTCAGGAGAGATGAAAAGGGTGAGACTTGCCCCAAGATGTAGCAGGGAGCCTTTGGTAGACCCAGAGGACCAAACCCTGCTCTTGAATTTACAGACCTGATATTTTGAGCTGCACCAGCTCCCATGGGGTCCCCACTGGAGCTTCAGTTTTCAAAGAAAGAGGCAACTTCAAAATGTAGCTAAGACCTTTCTTTTTGCGTTAATCTGCCAGGTGTGAGGATGGCCATCTCCACCTCCCATCACAACCATATATAATATATAGAGCTTTACACCTACAGGATGCATCTCAGCCCTCCAGGTTACTCAGGGCTGCAATTTCCCTGTTGCCACTGTAAAAACACGAGAAGGTTCTCCCGTTCTCTGCAGGGCTTGCACTGCTGCATTTGGATTTAGTGAGGTATTTGCAATGCTTTCTGTTTGAACAATGGGCTCTCTCTCCACAAATCCAGCTATTGCACAGCCAGGAAAGGGCTGATGTATTTTTTAATACGTGCACACTGGAAGCACTGCAGCCATTCCAGCATTCTTTGCCCTCAGACCTCAGCCCCCAAATCACGGGAATTACAAAACAACAAACCTAATGACTCTTCTTCTTTGTGTTCTGCATTTAAGTTCAGATTTCCAAGTTTTTCTTTAAAATACTGAAAGAAACTTACTCTGGTTTTATTTTAAACCGACAAGAGGCAACTTTGTGCACTAAAGGTACTTCAAATGAAATACCAGTTTCTATAGGCACAGACAAGCACAAAAGAGCCATGATGATAAGAGCAGAGGGACCTCAGACCCTGCCAATTGTGCTGCTGGCAGGTGCCAAACCCCAAGATTTCTGTTGTCCTTCGTTCCAGCTGCTTCTGCAGGTGTGCAGGCATTTTGATGCAGAACCAAGGCTGGATACATGGGGAAGCAGTGGGATGCAATACAGATTTAACTGCCCAGTTCTGCTGGAGGTCAGTAGGGCACCAGAGGAGGAAACAGAAGAAGAGATTTCCTTAAGGCTTTTTTTTTTTTTCCTTAAATCTCCATGTAAATATAGCACCTTTCTCCCTGATTTCTGCTGTCCACAGCTTAAACATTGAGGCAGAAGGAATTATCTGTCTACAGCCACTGGAGCCGGTGGCAAGGCTGGGGCAGACCTGCTGCATCCTGACATAGGCTGTGAGGTTGCAACCACCCTCTGGTTGCATCATTTCCCCCCACTTTTCTCAAGACACCCCAAACTTTGTCTAGATTCTGGATTTTTGAGGTGAACAGCATCCTGGAAATCATAGAATGGTTTGTGTTGGAAGGAACTTTGGAGAACATCTCATTCCAAGCCCCCTGCCATGGGGAGGGATGCCACCCACTATCCCAGGTAGCTCCAAGCCCTGTCCAGCCTGGCCTTGGACACTTCCAGGGATGGGGCAGCCACAGCTTCTCTGGGCAACCTGTGCCAGGGACTCGCCACCCTAACAGTAAAGAATTCCTTCCTAATATCTAACCCCAATCTCTCCTCTTTCAGTTTAAAATTGTTCCCCTTTGTCCTAAGGTCATCAGGAGGGTTCTTGCAGCATGTGCTGAGTTAGCTGCAGAAAGCTTTGGGGAATCTGAAAAAATTCCTTTTGAGGAATTTGAAAAATCTTGTCTGCAAATCTCTTTCTTTCCTCCTATATTGCTGAATTACCTACTGGAAAGGCAAGAAGGAGTCCAATCAGTCTGGCAAACAGAGAGTTTCTTCTCTGCATGGTAATGAGATTTGGCGAAGTCCTGCAGTAAGAGCAATGGGGAACACTGGGCACAGTGAGCCTTGCTAGATTCAAGGTAGAAAGGAAACCAAGCACAGATTTGCAGCCTTTCTGGCTGGGAAAATGAACACAAGCCCTTGACTGTCTTGAACACCACCTCTAGGAGATAGGAGCACCTCATGGAAAGGCAGGGACCCTGCCTAGGCTGATGTGAGTGTTCCTGTGATTAACCAGTTCAGTCTGAAGCATTTAGCAAAAGCATCCCCATGTCCGTGAGCTGGGCTGGTGATGTTTAATGGTCTCCTCCCACCCCAGGCTATGGGCATTACTGCTGAGATGATATAATTTGTACTAACCTATAGGCCTGTAGGTTCACATACTGCATAAAGAAAAGCAACGTGCCCCTCCAGCCACGAACAAATAATGCAGCTGAAGGAAGATTTCCAGTTCAGGCAGTGGAAAGTAACACAATGTTACAGGGCTTGTTTTAACAACAGATATAATTAGACACAAGGCTTTTGTTGAAGGCATCCCCTTATCACTGCCTTTGTTTTTTCTTTTTTTTTTTCTTCTTCCCTTCTCATTTTTGAATATTTTTTTTGCAGTGCACAGGCTGTGCACAGCCCTGTGTTTGCTTATCACTTCTCACAAAGCCTCCTGCGTTGGAGAGGCGCTGCTCCAACCCGCTGGGCTGGCTCTGCGCTTGCACGAAGTCTGGTCTCTGCCTGAAGAAACAGGCTGCTGCCACCCTCTAAATCGCTAATTATAGATAAGAGCAGAAGAACAACAGTTTGTGCCGCTAACGGGAAGGCTGAGTTGTCACGTGTGCGCGGATCGCGACATCCGAGCGGCACCGAGGACATCCCAGGAGCTGGGAGCGAGGTGCCGCTTCACAGCATCCCCTGGGAGGCAGCGGGGAGCTTCCCAGCTGAAGATGCTGAAGCACAGCTAAAGGTCGCTGTGCACACCAGGCTTAGGGTGATATTTGTTGTGGGTGAGGTGGAAGCCCAGCCCTGCAGGTCTCTTGTGCCGGGCTCCACATTTCTGCCTCGCTGAGCACAAGGGCTCCGCTGGCGCGCTTGGCATCCGCTCCAGCGCTGAGTGATGCATCCCGAGCCGCGCTGATTGACTGCACGGACTGCAGCCCCAGGGGTGTTAAACATGATCCTTCGGGCATTAAAGCATCCCCTGAGAGCTAAAATAGGAGGAAAAATCTCCTGAAAACCCCCTCCTCCCGTCCCACCCAGTGGCTGGCACCGCGGCCGACGGCGCTGCCGTCCAAATGAAGGATACAGGGAATGTTCTTCCCTGCTGGCGTTTGTCGGCAAAATGTCCTTCGTGCCAGTGTCTGGCGCCGGATGAATCTGCACATTTTGTGTGAGGGGCTGAAATGCTAGGATTGCCTGTAAGGAGATGTCGGGTTTCTTGAGCTCTTCCCCTGCCCCACGTTTGTGCAGGTCGGGCTTGGTTTACAGCCTCTCTGTCCTGTAGGTCACACCCCAAGCAGGCAGGGAGGGCTGTGGACATGGAAACTTGCAACAGGGGAAAAGAATTCCTTGTATTCGTTTGTACTCACTGATCTTTCTAAACACAGGGGGAGAAGACAAGGCAATGGGGGAAAGAGGCTCTAAAATATTAATCCAGAATTTCATTCACTTCCTCTCCAGTTATTGCCCATAAACCACTCAACTCTCTGTCTCCTGCTGGAGGTAATATTGCAGGTCTCTTGAACCAGAATCATCTTACACCTGGCAGCCAGCTCCTAACAAGTGGAGAACAAATCACCAACAAGACCTCTGCCCCCTCCCTCCCCTGAGAAAACCCCATCTCACCAGTAACAGGGCAGCTCTGTCTCACTCTGCTTTCTATTTAAACCACTTCATCCTATGAATAAACAATGCTACCCACCTGTTGGTGTCCACCACCTCTGCCGCTGGCACTGCTTCACAGCCCGGCTCCCACCACCAGCCCCAGTGAGCTACCGAGCGCCTGAGTCACCTATTAAAAAAGGAACCTGCAAGCTCAGCACCAGTCTCCTGGGTCGCCTGGCCAACCACATGTCATCAGCTGTGCTCCCAAAATCAGCCGCCCTGAGCAAACACAGCTGCTAAGCAAAGCCCTTTGTGTCGCCGCGCGCGCCCCACGGCGCTCCGGGAGCTGGGGGTTGTGTAACGGGGCCTGGGATCGGAGGGGGCTTGCGCAGGGCTTGCACGAGTCAGGGGAAAGGGGTGGCCCTGTGGGGCAAGTTCTGCCAGGGTCCTGCCCCTCTCCATGGCTCACTGAAGGGAGCAGTGCCGGGGAGAGCATCTCCTCTTGAATCTGGCATCCTCAATCCCCTGCTCTGTGGCTGACTGACATTGCTGCTCTGCAGGTCAATTTTGGGTTTGCCATGTTGGCTGCTGGGCCTGGCATGTCCTGTGCCATGGAGCACAGATGTGTTGTGGTCTTATGCCTTGGCTACACCGTGGTTTGGGTGCCATGATACATTTGGTTCATCCCACGGTGCAGGACCCAAACCCAGTACTCAAAGGCCAGGAAGAGCAAAGGGAGCCATGTCCTGGAGCTCCTTGGCACCAGGGAAATCAGGGCAGGAAAACAACTGATTTCTTCAGACTGTGAAAGCAACTTTCTTTTCCAAGGGGATGGAGGTAAACTGACCAGGAGATGCTGCTTTGTGACGCTCTGGGCTGGTTGTTTCCTGGAAATTTGGGGCTGGCATTTCTCCCTGCCTGGGATCAGCCATGGTTTACCCCCATCAGACAGTCACTACCAGCTCAGCCTCCTGACCCAGAAGTGTGTGTCACCCCTGTGTGACTGAACATGTCCCCATTCCCACCTGCTTTTCCCTGCTGTTCACTCCAATGGAACTTCAGCAGCTCACTGACCTGTCCCAGAGCTGGAAGTACATCCCTGCAGATGGGAACCCCATTTCCTAAGTGCCTCTGCCCTTGGATGTGGCAGCTGCATATGCAGAATCACATCTGTCCCATCCTCCTCCCATTTTTTCTCCCCAGAGAATCCATTCCCTGACAAAAGTGACTCCTAAATACCGGCACAGCTCCACGGCTGGGCTGGGGTAATTTGCACGGATGGGTGAGCACCCACAAAAGCTGGCTGGGAAACCAGTGCTGCTGCTTAATCCGGGAGCCAGGCAGCCCGTTGGGGGTGCTCAGTCAGTGGGGAAAGGTTTAAATCTCTGCCCTAACCCTCTGCCCGTGGCCCTGGTCCACAGGGAAGCTCTGCCAGAGGCGACACATGCTGAAGGAGGTGTGGGAAGCAGGGCAGGCTCCCTGCCACCCCAGTTCGGAGGCTGCTGAAAAGGTGAGTGGTCCTGGGATGCTTCAGTGATGGGTGGGCAGGGAAGGGTAGTCCTGGGAGGGTGAGGATTTGGCCAGGGGAGAGCATCTTTATTTCTCATTGTCCTCACAACCCATTTGTGAGGCTTTAGAGAATGCTAAAATGCTATCTGGTTTCTCCAAAGGAAGTGGAAAAAACCATGGGACAAAGATGCAACGGGGAGCATTGATGGGATTTTAGGCTCTAGCAAAGACTGAGGACCAGTCATGCTCTAAAACACCCTGCTCACCCTCACAGGTGCTCCCTCCTGATGCCTGGATCACACTTTGTTCTCTTTGCAAACTGCAGTACTTTCTCTCATTTTCAGTCCTACAAAGGACTGTGCGTGTTTGAAATTCAAGCTTTTTCTTTCTGCCGTGGATTGGCCCTTTCTGTGGCAGAGTGGCAACTGTAAACATGTTCTTTTTACACAGAATTCATGTGGGTTTTTACAGTTTTGATCCAAGAGTACCTGTTTGTTATAACTGTATGGGCTAGGAATCGACCTTTCAAAGTGAGAACTGAGATTTTCACATGCTCACCTACCAACTCAGATGTAAGAACAGCACTGATTACAGTTGGATGATTAATGTAAATCATACGACCTAACAAGGCTTTTTTTTCTGATTCCAAACTTTCATGAGTACACCTTGTCCTTTCAAATGAATTTGTCCAACATCACATACAATAGATCCCTGATTTGGAGGTGGGGAGCACTGCTGGTATAGAACATAAGTGTAATGACTAACACATATCAAATAAATAGAAATCATTCCCTTTTGAAAGGGTTTAAGAGAGATTTCCCTGTCTGCAAGCCATATCTTGCAATTATTAGAGGAGCTCTGGTACATAGAGCTAATAGGTGAATTCTGGGGTGGGAAATGGGCTGAAAAGAAAACCACCAGAAGCAGAAGAAGGTGCTAGACAAAGAAGTAAAATAAAATAATGTAACTAAAGACCAGCTGTGTTGAAGAGGAAATAAGATTTAAATTATCATTTCATGCTTTAGGAATTGCCTACTAATTATAGTGAAATAATTAACATTTTGCACATGTATAAAGTTGCATTTGCAAATCTTAGAGAGTGGGAGGAGGTGAAAGGAAAAAAAATGTGTCTTGTTTCCTGCCCTTGATTGTCAAAATCAGATCTCTTTGCAATTTCCAGCACATCCAAACAGAAGGTTCGTGATATTTGATCACTTCTGCAAATGTTTTTGGCTCTTCGGTGTCAGCTGGAATTTCTTTGCAGGAACAGCATCATGACCCCACAGGTAATTTAAAGAGCTTCTGAGAAGAGTTGGGAAAATTTAGCCTCAGGCAGAGCTGAGTATCTGCCCCAAGGCAGCTTGGGGCTATTTCTGGGCTTTGCAAAAATCCAGGAATGTGGAGGACTCTATTCTGGGCACCAAAAAAATGCCAAGAAGCTCTGCTGAGAGACAGCTGCGAGTGGCATTGCTGTTTGGGGACATGGCCTTCCCGAGTGGGCCAACTGCTGTGGGCTTGTCTTTCCTTAGGGAGGGTTCCAGCATCGCCCCATCACCCCACGTTTTGGGTACCAAGGGCCTGGAGGAGGTGGGTGCAGCCCCGCCTGTCCCCTCGGCATTGCCTCGTTCTGTGTTCCTCTGCTAAGTTAATAAAGGGTTAATAAAGGCCGAGTGGATGTTTAGTGACTCTGTCCCTGGCTGTGTGTCAGTGGGGCTGTGCAGCACT
>NW_008246064.1:3662551-3668342 GCF_000691975.1 Corvus brachyrhynchos
TTTAATAAAGGCCGAGTGGATGTTTAGTGCCTCTGTCCCTGGCTGTGTGTCAGTGGGGGTGTCCAGCACTGCCCCCTGACACATCGTGGGTCACGCCCTCCTCACACCGTTCTCGTACCCTCCAGTGACTCTTTATCTGCTATTCACAGAGGTGTTTTTCACTGGAATGGTGATAAACACCCCTGCTTGACATCCATTCCCCGGCTTCTCTATCTCCCCTATCCCATCATCAGCACTACTTTTATCCCTAACCCCTCTCCCTTTTATCCCTAACTTCCCTCCTGCAGCACAGCTTCTCAACCCTTGCAGCCCGGAGTTCAGGATGACCCCTCGTGATAGCAGCTTCCCTCCCTCTAAAATCCCCTTCCCAGGGAAAGCAACACCGAGCTCCCCACTGGAATAGCCTCAGCCTGGGGAGAGGGCATCTTGGCATGCCACAAATACCAGACCTTTTAAGGGAAGCCCTCTTTCACCCCTCTGAAGAGATACCTTGGGAATGTGTGTGCAGGCACGAGCCCTTTGAGCATCCCCGGCCTCACATCCTGCCTGGGATGCGGGGCCCAGCTGGGATCAGGCTGTGGCGTGCAGCTCTAGGCATTTCTTTGCCATGCCATGGTGTTTACGTGGGGGCATTGCAGGGATGCCACGGACCTGAGGAGCTGCAAGGCCATGCCTTGGCTTTCTATTCTTGTCCCGGTGTTTCCATGCCGCTGTCGGCTCTTTATCACCAGCAGCCAGAAAACTGAATACTGTTTTAGACGAAAGTGTCACACCCCAAACCAAATTAGCAGTATCATTTAAAGAGAAAACCCCAAACCCACTTGTAGCTACTGAGATTCCTGGGAAATTTCCATTTGCTCCTGGGTAAGGCAAATTGCCAACGAGAATATGGGAGAGGAGAGAAATGGTTGGCTTGAAAGGGTAAGGTACCAGTAAGGTACAGTACTTCAAGAAAAGATTCCTACTACTCTGTTCAGACCCAGACCTGGGACTTTCACCAGTGCTGAAGAAGGATTTCCTCTCTCCTAGTAACTGGTTTAGGGCATCCTTGCCTGGTTTGCCCCCAAAAGGAAGTGTTTGTATCCTAAAAAATACTGTTCAAGGGCTGAAAACAACCTTTGTAAGATGTTCCTACAAATTTTTATCCATGCTGAATCCCTTAATTGCCACTAGTGATCATCTACCACTTTGCCTGGACAAGAATATGGATTTTTATATTTTGCCTCTTCTCATGAAGCGACATCTGTACCTGAGGCATAGGGGAAGAAAGACAACTCTACCTCTCTTTTCCCAAATGCCTGTTTTCTAACAAAAATCTGAAGCTATTTCACATATTTTTTTGATACAAAGATTTGAGTGACAACTAGAGACCTGGAAGGAACTGGGGAAAGCTACAGAATTTCTGTTATTCTCAAAGCCATGAGAAGGATGTGAATCTCAGAAGGAAATATCAGGCATTGACAAATGCATGAGCTGAAAAAAATACTGCTTTCAGCTCAGGCCAGGCCCTTCCCACAACGACTGAGGGCAGCCCCAGGGCTGGACCTGCAATCCTGGCTCTCCTGGTGACCACAAGACAGCCCTTAGAACCAAAAGGCAAATGGATAATCAGGTGTGAGACACATGTGCACACACAGGGGCACATTTCTGCTCCATCTTAGAGTGATGCAGATTTTTGGAGTGTCCTTCCACACACGTGAGCACAAATAGGGAGTGGGGTATGGCCATATTAATGCTGTTGACCCCACAGGCTCCTGGAGCCCTTTGTTTGGCTCAGGGTCACAAACACATTTCTCAGCCCTCTCTGGCAATAGGGATTGAGGAGACAAGGAAAGAAATTCCCTCTTTAACTAATCCTTCCCTGCCTCCTGTTCCCTAGGGATGTAAGATCAAGCAAAGCTCATTTAGTTCTGAACAGTCCATGTCTTGCTGTCTGCCCATCACCAGTCCTGAGCCCAGTTTGGGTCTGGAAGGTGCCCCCTCCCCCCCAGCATCCCTCTGGCTCAACTGAATCCCATACAGATTCTTTTCCCTTTTTTGTGCTCAGAGTGACCAGAGTCATGGTAAATAACAGTGTTTTCTTGGGAGAGAGCTGACACTGACCCCTGTCCCCATGAATTTCAGCCTCAAAGCTGTGAACTTCGGTATTTCAGGATGGAGGAAAAGCACCCAGGTACAAGGCTCTGTTTCTGGCTAGAACATGCCCAGGTGCCCTAAATCACAGTCTTGAACCAAACCAAAGCCACCACACATGGAACACACCCTCTGCAGCACAGAGCAGGATTTACCAAGCTTTGGGCCAGCAGAATAAAATCCATGGCTTTTCATGAGCTGCAACACTGCTTCCATAGTGTGAAACACTAAGCATCCTCCTTTGCCCTTCATTTTAGGATCAGTCTGAGGTTCGTATTCATGCAACCCTTCACCCCGCTCTAATCTAACCCAAAATTACTTACAGGGAGGTCTCTGTAGTCCCAACAGGTGAGTCACGTCTCAGACAGCCCCAGTGGAAAATCTGCGTGAAACCCAGGGCCAGGCAGCCCTTCGAATATCCCAAAAGGAGCCCTGCTCCACACCCCACACCCTCGGTCCTGTTCACTGCCTCCCAGTGGTCTCTGGCAGCTGGTTTTATCTCAGAGTGCTGGGCTATGTTGAGAGGATGAACCACTTGGTCTATTTTTAGGGAACAGTGAAATTGCTCTTCCACCAGGCTGAGTCAATCATGAGTCCCAGCAGTCCCGCGCAGGGGTTGGGAAAGGCTGGAGCCCTGGCTTATTTTCAGAATTTATTCATTCAAAATACCCCTGGTGTAACCTGGTACGGGACAGGGGATGAATCCAGGCAATGGTGCAAAGGGGAAGAGGCATTTCCCTGACTCACTGTCATGTCCTCAGGCTGTGACCCACACAGCCAGGCCCCCCTGTCACCTCTGGCCACAGTCAAAGTTTTAAGAGAAAAGCTGGGAAGGTGACAGGGATTACCTACATTTTCTGGTTCCCTATTCCCTCATGAGTTCCAGTATTTTAGAACCAAGAAGGAAAAAAATTACTTTGGGAAAGTGACTGAAAGAAGGACAACCACTCTACCTGACATATGGTAAGCAGGGAATTGCTCCCATCCTTGCAGCAGTGTGGTGTCACAGGTATCTGCTTCTGCTCTGGGAAGTGTTTGGAGAGGGATAATAATAAAACACTCAACTGTGGAGGACTTTTGATGCCCTCAAAGTCCAGCTGGGCAGTGGGTACTATTTTTAGCATGTTGATGGTGGGTAAAACTGTATACCAGAGCTGGGGATGCTGCCTGGACAAGATAATTTGCAAATGCAAACATAACCAAGAGCTCTGAGCATGCTTTTAAGAGTCCACCTTTAGCAGGCTGGGATACCAATATGACTAATGTACCCAGTAATGTCGAACCACTCCCAGCTGCTCTCTCTTTGGTTTGCTTCTCTGTCACCTTTAGAGAGTGTATGTTTGAGAACATCACCCCATGGCAATGGAAGATGCGGGCTGGCTGTGCCAGTACCAGAAGTGCCCATCACCTGAGATAAAACACTCCATGCTCTTTGTTCCAAAGTGCCAAGCAACTGATGCTGATTTTCCAGTTTCACAGAATCCCAGAGTGGTTTGGGTTGGAAGGGACATTAAAGATCATCCAGTTCCCAACCCCCTGCCATGGACAGGGATACCTTCCACTAGATCTGGTTGCTCAGGGCCCCATCCAATGTGGCCTTGAACTCTTCCAGGGATGGGGCATCTACAACTTCTCTGGGCAACCCATTTCAATGCCTCACTACCCTCTGAGTAAAGACTTTTTTTCCTAACATCTAGTCTAAATCTCTCCTCTTTGAGTTTTAAATAATTTCCCTTTGTCCTCTCACTATGTGGCCATGTAAAAGGTTTCTCTCCCTCTTTTTGTAAGCTCCCTTTAAGTACTGAGACATTTAAGTTTTTTCATGCACTTCTCCTGAATAGTTTTGCTGGACTTTTACAGGGGTGTTTGGAGGGGCTGCTGCCCCTCTCTTTTCCCTGTGGATCTGCAGGTATCAGGAGAGGATGCTACACATCTCCCAGGCTGCAGTTCAGCATGAGGTGTGGTTTCCTCGCCAACATCACATCCCATTACATCATGTCCAGCTGCAGATGACCATCTGTTTTCACTGGGGCTCCTGGAAGGGCCCAGCTCCTCTCTACCATAGCCCAGTTTCTTTAACCATCCTGCAGGGCTATGAGTTGCCATTCCCCTGCTGTCTGTGTTAAGCTTGGTGCCTCAGGAGATCATCACCCCTCCTTCTGTTGTGGTCTCTGCGTTCTTTGTTGCTTCCTTCAATAAATGAGGGTCAGAAAAAGAGCTGTCAGGAGGGTGCTGGACATGTCCTTGATGGCCAGCCAGGCAGAGGGCTGGAGATGGCAGAGGCTGTCAGCAAACACACACCTGCTCAGGGTGGCAATGGGGTCTGCAAACACAGCAGCACACTGGGGACTGAGATATCTTATTCGTTCCATGTGGATGGAGGGACACAAACACACGAAGTGAAGGGCAGAGCAAATCAGCTCAGTCAGCAGCTCACAGTGGGTATTTGTGTGTCATGGCCTGCCTGTGCCCAGCAGGAACACACAGGCTGCCTGTGAATATTAGTGTGTAGCTCTCTTTTCATCTGCAACAAATATGTGTTCTGCCTGCACACATGGCTGGCTGTTCTCACTCCCCCTGTCTCTCCCCATCCCTAGGTGAAGGACCTGCTCTGCTGTGGGCTGTGACTCCCACGAGTGTCCCCGTCAGTGCCCCTGCAAACAGGTCCTGCAGCCCTAAGAAATCCGAGCTACCTGACAGCTCTGCACAGCTCCTGGGGAAAGGGTTTTGTCCTCCTGTCTGGCAGACAGCAACTAATTAGAAGGCAGGAAATGAGGAAATTAAAAAAAAAAGATTACTGAGGCACTTAGATTTTCTGAGAGGCACTGAGGGTGTGATGGGAGGGATCAGCATCCTGGGGATCTGGAGCAGAGGGCAGACCTGAGCCCTTGACTAAGATGGAGTGGCTCTTGCTGGAAGCCCAGTGAAGAGGGCAGGAGGGTCTTAGCAAGGGAAAGACTCTGTAGGTTAGATTGAGTGAAAGCAGAGACTGGGGCTTGCAGGAAAAGCCAGTTAGGAGGGACAAGCTTGTCTGCTTTGATTGTTGGCAGAGCTCAGCCAGGCTCAGCAGAGGCTGATCCCTCCCCTGCTCTCCACGACTGCCTGGGAACTGCTGCATGCTTCCATGGCAGCCTCCCCAAAAAATGCCTGTGATCTCAGTTTCCCTAATCAGCTGTCACAGGGGCTGGGAGATGTGACAGGGGATGTGTGGCACGTCCTGCTGCCCCTTCTTTCTGCGATGCGAGGCGTTTGAGTCGGGGTCAAGATGGATCTCCTGCTCAAACACCCCAAGTTTCCCTCCTGCCCGAGCTGCAGATTGGGTCCTTACAGGAGTCCTGACGTTCAACTCCTGCTTGTCATGCCCAAGAAAACCAAAACTGCTGAAAGGGAAATGAGTTTTAAGGATTATTACGACTGCAGGAGCCTCTATCACGGCAAGTGCCAGAGCTTCCTTGAACTCGGAGCCGTCTGTAGCCTGAGCACAGCCTTTTATCTTAAATCAGCATTTCCCCCCCGCCTTTCAGACCTTTCCAGTTCACTAGCGATGTTCTCCCGAGCCCGTCTGCTGAACAGCGTGCGCAGACGGCGGGATGATGGCTGCAAAGCCCGGGGGCATGGCGAGAGGGGGGGGGGCAGGCCCCCCCCCCCCCCCGGGCGG
>NW_008246064.1:3668792-3671364 GCF_000691975.1 Corvus brachyrhynchos
GGGGGCTGCAGCCAGCAGGGGATGAAACCTCCCCTGGCAAGCAAACCCTCGAACCAAGCCTGGGTCCCCTTGCGTGCAGGATGGGCGACTCCACTGTTTCCTGCCCTCTCCTTCGCCTCCTCTCCTTGCTTTGAAAATTCCTCTTGTGTAGAGGTGGAAATGAATAGAATAGAATAGAATAGAATAGAATAGAATAGAATAGAATAGAATAGAATAGATAGAATAGAATAGGAATAGAATAGATAGAATAGAATAGGTAGAGAAAAGAAAAAAGAAAAGAAAAGAAAAGAAAAGAAAAGAAAAGAAAAGAAAAGAAAAGAAAAGAAAAGAAGGAGGAGGGGTTTGCAGGTGGTTTTGAGGCTGCCTGGATGCTCCATAATTTGCAGTCACCTCAGGCTTCTGTTTCATCTTTGCTCTGCACCGAGGTAACATCCCCATGTGCTCTTCAGCTGGAAGCCCTGGATAATGGAGCAGTGTTAATTGTGTATTAACACAACATGCACAAACCAGTGTGCATGTCCCTCTTCCCTCTTCCTTGGCCACAATTACCTCTCTCTGATTGCCAAAATTCATCTAGAAGTTGTTGATTTTTAATTCCAGAGTACTCAAGAGACTTTACCTGAAGTAAATTAGCTGGTGCCTTCTCCTTCTGAATATTAGAGTACTCAAGCTTTCAACTATTTCCCATTGGGAAAAATTGTCCCTTGATTTGCCGTCTTCCTTCCTAGGAAGAATTTTGTTCTGCTGTGTAAATCTTCTAGTGCTCAGTTTAATCTCATTACTGCAGACTACAGCTGCTTGGACCTCTTTAATTAGTGACTTGGTGACGTCTTTGGTGGCAGCTTCCTCTGGATCATCTGATATCACCAGCACGACCAGGGGCACAGCCCAGCTGCTTTGGCTGCCTGGGAATGTACTTTTCTCTGGGGTGTAGCAGCCGTCCTCTTTGAGCAATGCTCAGGCCTGCAGCAGTGTCTCAGGTGCGACTGTGCTGTGCCTAGAAAGAGATGCAGCCACTGGTGCTTTGGCTTTCTGTGCTGTTATTCAGCTCCAAACTGACATGTGTTTGCTGATAAACCCAACTCCAGTCAGCAGAGCTGTCTTGAACACTGCCATGCTGTTGTCTTCTATATCAGACATCCCAGCCCCTGAGACCTGTGGTCTGTGCTTAAATTATATTAGTGTGTGGCTTCAAACTGATGCCATAAAGATTTTTTGCCTTTTCTTTCATACCCCTGTTATACCTTTTTTACAACTTCTGTATTCTTAGTGCTTTTGCCGACATTCTTGGACTTGTTTGTCAAGCTGAGACTAAACATTTTAGAAGCGTTGTAGGTAGGGATCAGTGTGCCCCAGACCCCAAGGTGCTCTCCAGAACACATTCTGTAAGCTCAGATAGAACCATCCAGGGGAAGGTTCCTTGGGGAGGGGGGCTCACTTGAGCCTCTCACTGGGGAGTCTTTGATAGATATGATAATTAGTAACACCTAGAATGTTATACCCGATCTTTTGGGGGGTGCATTTTTGCGGGGTGCATTTTGATGCATTTGACAGGGACGTGTGCACCTAAGGATCCTTAAAATAAATACCAAGGTAAAATCCCTTTTCCCCTTCTAACCATGTATGACTCTTGATTTTAAGACCAGGAAAAGGCATCAAAACCACTTGACACTGCTTTCCCCATCCCAAGTCTGGGATATCCCCTCCTCATCCCTCAGGAAGGGCAGTGGGGCTGTCCCTGTGGGATGGTGAGGAGGCTCCCGTAGAAGATCTGCCCTGGTCACTGCTGGGGCCCGTGGACCACCACCATCTCTCTCACTCCATGGGAATGACAGAACACAGCACAGGTACAGCCTTGGATGTGTCTGGTCCCTGAGAAATTTTGGACAGCTGGTTCCTGGGCTTTTTTAGGAAGCATTACGACTCCCATCTCTGAGCAAATCCAGCACCTACCTCAGCAGTAGCTGTCGTATTCCCAGCTCCCTGGATGGAATTGCCTCCCCAGAAGGACCTCTGGGACACAAAGCCCTTCCAATGAAGAACGACCACATGAAGCCATGGCTATTACAAGACCTTTGAGTCAGGGGCTGGGGAGTGGTGTAAGGCTCTAAGATAGGCCATGATTCACCCCTCACCATCCAGAGGAAAAGACATTCCTGGTGCTGGAAAAGGCACACAACACTGTGACAGTGTTGAGCTAGATAGAGTGGTGACATCGTGTGCTCTGATACTAAGAAAAAAAAATCCCAGCAATGCTGTGGAAACCTCAGCTCCATCATTTGTGTGCTCATGTAAGAGAGTTCTTTTCCCATGCAGCTGGGTAATTAAATACAAGGTCTCAAATCCAGGCAGTGTGTGATCCTTTTTCCCTTTCTTGTGTGACAGGCAAGAAAGAAATGAGAAGGAAAAAGAACAAATCCTAAATCCATGGTTTAAGGAGACCCTGGATTCCTGATCCAGGGACAAAAATCGTGGGATGGTCCAGTGGTCTCTAATCCAGTCATTATGGGATTTTTGGAGACCTGCTTTTTTTCTGTCCCATTTCAAACAGCAAAGTTTGGCAAAATTCAAC
>NW_008246064.1:3671548-3692051 GCF_000691975.1 Corvus brachyrhynchos
CCAATTCAAAGCTTGGATTTCTCACTCTTGACAGATGCCTCATGCCTTGAATTATCCCTGACCTGCTTTAGTCCCGATGATATCATAACATTAGGGATCACTTACATGCTCTATCTTAAGCCAAGGATGACTCTCTCTGACGCACCACTGCTGCCAAATTCAAAAGGAGCCCAGCCAAGGCTCCTTAGTTAGGTACAAAGGAACCTCTCCCTCTTCCTCTCCTCAAGGCTGAGGTGCAGGAAGATATTACTAGTCCCAAACTAAACATGGATGTATTTCTGCCTTGGTATTTAATAGCAGCTATTTTTAACTGCTGGGATAAGAGCACAGGGAGAGCCAGCATGGCTCTGTGGACTCATCACTGGCCCAGATCCTGGCTGTGCTGGGATTTGCCAGCTCCGTGTGGTGGGACTGATCAGGGCTGCAGTCAAGGGGTTGTCTGCTCTCTGTGCTCCCTATCCTTGGTCACACTCCTGAAGGTCCAGTCCTGGCAGGACCCACATGTCCCCAGCCAGCATCACCCGATCAGTGTCTGCTGCGGGGTTCTGTGGGAAGCACAACTCCATGTAAGGACCCAGCAGACCCTTCCCAGCTGCAGCTATAGAGGTGGAAGGAGGGTAGCAATGACACCTGGTAACCAAAATAAATCCAACTCACAGCTTCTGCCCGTGGCTGAGTCATCGGCTGTATCTGGCACCAAGGAGATGTTCCCCTGCCTGTCCCGGGACTGCTTCCCTTCCTGTGTGGGAACAACAGCACGGAAACAGGTAAGTTCCCACAAACAGAGGAGAGGAGCTGCGCAAAGGCCCGGTGTGGGGAAAGTGACAGCACCAGAGGTTTTCCAGAGGCAAAGGTGGCTTTTTTTTCCTGTAGGACCCAGCCTTGGCTTTGCTCTGTTCTGTCCAAGGGCTGTGCTTCACAGTTTTTGATGCTTCACCTCATTTCCAGAGCTAAATGGAATTTCCCCCACCCATCTTTGATTTTGAGGCCACCTTTCAGAGTCAGGACTATCTGTCCATTTCCTTTACCAACTCCCACAAAGATTTTTGTGTCTCAAACACAGCAGTGATTGGTGTCGCCCTTTGCTGCACTCCCAGCGAAGGACCAGTCCCTCACATGGACTGATATCAACAGCAAAGAGATGAATATGATAACTTCTGATAGGATCTCATCCATAATTAATATTCCAGATGATGCCAACATGGTTGGTATAATTTCCCATGTTTCCTTGATGTAGGTCTTACTCTAGGCTGCCCATTCCTACCAAGTCCTTCCCTCCAGGAAGAGGATTACCACAAGGAATGGTTTGTGGAGCATCTGACCTCTGCCTCTGGTGCCATTAAATCACCCAGAGCTGGGTGGCACTAGACATAAACATCCACAGGGAAACCTGTTCCCTGTTCCTAGGGATTGGCATCAGTGGGTGATGAAGCACCACCACGAACTCCAGGAATATATAAGGATAAAATATATTTCCAGGGCCTTTTGAAGAAGAGCGCCTACTGACCTTTGCAGCAGACTCGCTCCATGTGCTGGTGGCAGGACTCCATTGTGCCTTCCTCTGGATGCTCTGGAGAGGGGAAAGGAAGGCTGGGTCTCCGTGGGGTTTGCTCTCCATGCTCAGGGGCTGGATCGTTGTCAGGATGCTGCCATGATCAACCTCCCTCTTCCTCAAAGACCCTTTGGGAGATGGTGCCTCCAGTGGGGCACAGTGTGAACTCTTACAGTGTGGGGTGATTTTAGGGGTGTCAGAGCTGGTTGGGAGTCCTCTGAAATTCCTTGCTGGAGTGCCAATCTTAGGGATGGGAGCACTCTCCATGGGCTTGCTTGAGCACATGTCACAGGGATGACTTTGAGGTAAGGCACGGTTTTTCCCCACTGGAATGACATTGTTCTGTGATGGATACCTCGCTTCCATGAGCTAAAAAAAACCAAAACCAACCAAAACATCGAAATAGGTTCTTACATAATTTCAATAACAAATCACGTGAAATTTTTATTTTCTGCTCTTCTACTTCAAGCATCACATCTGTTATTTTCTATCTTTGTGGAATGAAAGAGTATCCCACCGCTTTCTACGTTCTCCGAAATAAATGTCAAGGACACAATTTAAACTTTAGTTTGTTTTTGAAGAGTTGAAGTTTCTGTCTTGCCTGTTTCCAGTGAGCCCTCCTGACTTGTCCATGAGTGTGCAAGGAAGCCTTGGAGTAGAAAAAATATGGCCAGTGGTTGTCTTCCCTCTTGGATCATTGCTTTATTCCCATCTCCATTGTCCTAGTCTATTGAAAATGTGTTTCCAAACAGTTGGAAACACCCACCCCTGTCATTTCATAGGAAACCTCCAGTTTTTTCTTAGAAAGCGGCACTGATAATAAAAATTTTCTGATTCTACCTTTTGTTTAATTAGATGGAATTAATCTTTCTGTGGTCAGTGGGAATCAACCCCTTCTTTTGCAGAAAAGCTGGATAAAGTCCAGAGTATCTGCCTTCTGGCGTGTTATCTTTTTTATTCCAGGTTGTAAGAGGTCCCTTATCACAAAGCAGGGTCAAATGAGCAAACACAGAGCTAGAACTGCACATTATGCCAATGAGTTTGTAAGCAAAACATGAGGGACACTGGTAGGTGGGAGGTGCCCCTTTGCCATGATGTGAGAACAGCAGTCACAGCTTCTGGCCGGGGGGAATTCCATTTGAGATGCTGAAATGCAGACACCTAAATGAGCTGTGAGCAAAATCTAGTAATGAACTTCACGTCCAAGTCCCATTATAGTCAAAAGCACCAAGCCAGTGCTAGAATGGCAGGGTAGGATGACAGAAATGACACCAGCACCTAATTTGAGACACACAGGGCAACACCAAAAAACCTCAAGCTAGTGGTGCAGGAGGGCAGAGATGCCCCAGTGTCATCCCTGCCAGCTCAGTGTGGCTCTCTGGGTGCTTTAATGGCTTTGTGCACCTTTTATCTCAGGCTGGAGCCTTCCCTCACTTTCAAGCCAGTACTAAATCCTCTGCCAAGTCCTCCATTTTTGATGGTCTTCCATTAGATTCTACCTCCACCTTTCACTCTATAGCAATCTGAATATTATACATGAAATCTCCATCCTGGAGCATCTTATGTATGTCAGTGCATCTGTACATACTAAGAGGCAATTGGGTCTGAGCTGTCCTGGGGTGCAGTGGTTATTGCAGAAAATGCTGGGATTTTGTTTGTCTCTCATTGACAAGAACTGGAGCATTATGTCGTGAGGACAACCCACACCAACAGCTCTGAGCTTTTGGCTCTCACCTTGGGATGCTCTTGCTTGGTCATGTTTCTTTCGCCATTCAGGATGCGCTGGTACCTGCAGGGAAGACAGGAGATGGCACCTCAGTCCCTTTTCAGCTGAATATATTTTTGCATATTGTGAACAGGCTTTTTTTGCCTTCCCCTACCCTCTGGAAAATATCAAAGTCAAGAGAATCCAAAGACAATCTTGAAGAGTGACAGAAATGTGAGAAATCTCTCAAAGAGGACTGGTTTTAGCTCAGGGCAGTACTGCCAGATGCGGAGTGAGCCCTCTCCTCCCGAGCTCCATGCAGATGTGTCCCTGGAGCATCCATGTCCCCACTGGTGGGGGATGTGTTGGGGGTTTACATTGCCTGAACAAGGTGTATTATTGCACTTTGCTGATTTATAGCTTGGAGCTGAAGTCAGGCTTTCCAGAAGCTCAATTTATTCAGCTTTAACCTAATGTAGAGGGATTTACCAAGTCAGTACCTGACCTAATATAACACCAGTGATGAGTGAGACCTTTGCAGAAGAAACCACCTTCCTTCTGTTCCATGCTCTGGGGAGTGCACTCTCAGCTTTCTCCAGAGACCCTGCCAGAGAGATGGCTATTTGCAGTGGAAACTAACCAATTATGGGATATTTGGAATGAAACTGTCCCACTGGGAAGTTCAAGAGACAGACTTGACAGCTGCTCTGTCACTCTTACATGGAGGGAGATGTACTTTGGGTTCTGTTCCTAATCTTATTCGTCTCACGCTTGGCAGTGTTTTGGTCTGACCTCAGTTATGGGTTGTAACAAGAAGAGGAATCAGCCCTTAAGAGGCTTGGGCTGAAATGTGACTCTCCCTGGAGCCTTTTGGTGAGAGACAGTTGAGAGAAACCAGGAAGGGATACAGTGCCCATACCCCTCTTTCTTTCCCATCAGCTCATCTCTCCAGTATTTGCTCCTTTCCCTTGTGGCACCTTACAAACTACCGAGGTTAAAAGCTTTAATTGTCCACCTGGGAATGCTCCAGTCCTTAGGGTCAAGGGCAAATTCCTCTGCATAATTTTATTTAGTGAAGATTGTCGAGTGTGCCTGGATTTTAAATCAGGACTTGTCTTCCAAGACATGATCATGCACTGGAAATCTACAACAAATAGGAGCACTGGTGGCAGAAAACACCCACCTCTCACTTGAGACCTGGCAATTTGGGATGCTGTGTTTGGGAAAGATCTTATCTCAGTGAGATCTGTTTGTTACAGAGCTGGGAGAGGGAGAGCTCTCCCTGGAACCCCTCAGATCTGAGGTGAACTTCAGCCACAGACTAAACACCCACCTGGCAACCAGTTCTGAGACAGACACAGCTTTCCTCAGAAGAACTGCCCTGAGCTCTGGATTGCTCCTTGGAGAATGGCACAGAAAAGGGAAGGACTGAGCTGGCCTCAGCTTCTCGGCTTTTTCCATGTTTTCTGTCTGCTGGCACTGAAACAAGAGAGCAAAGGTTATGGTGCTGGATGTGAAGACTCAGGGAAAAGAGGCCAAAAATCAGTGTGTCCATCTCTGCTCAGGGCACTGGTGCATCAGTAAAGGGCTGTGGAACAAATGCTGTCTCCACTGATACATCTGCAAACCTCATCACTGAAATTCACTTCTGAAAAACAAAATGGGGTTAAAGAAGACACAAGTTAAATTAAATCACACTTAATGCAGGGCATTGGTCTTTTCTACTCTGCCTACCACTTATCTCATTCTCTTAGATCCCAAGTTCATCTCTATGACAGTGAGAGGGAAAAGACGCGAAGAAAATTAGCTTTAAATAATTTAAAAGTTATTTAATGGAATTTGTATATGCATCATTAGTTAAAATTTTCTGATGTTCCCAGTGTCACATAGACCTGAACCAGCTCTGGATTCAGACAGTTACTGGAGATTTAAGCACCCCTTGGCCTCTTCGGCCAAAAATATTCTTGTTTTCCAGACTTCAGCAGTGTGCAGCAGAAGTCTCAGGCATTGTATTTGCATTGACTGATCTGACACTTGGAAGTACATTAGGTCATCTGGGGTTCATTTTCTGAATGTAGACAGAGCTCTGGGGACCCACAAGTTATATGTAATTGCTTTTTAATTACTGACACAGACATTTGAACTATGGGATTATTAAATACTTGTATTTATATTTTGAAAGTATTTGTTCTAAAAGCCACGTTGCTTGTAAAAAATGTTTCATCAGCAGTTTCTGTGGCTCTGGCCTGAGTATTATTCAGTGTCCAGAGTCACTGTCCACCCGTGTTTGGGTGTTCACTTCCAGATGCACTCAAAAGGGACAGATTTTCGGGGGGATAGGAATGTCATTCAGCAGCTTGTGAATCTCTGCCTCTTTTCTCTCGTGTCTGCTAAGACATCTGAAATCAAGACCAGAGGGACGGAAATATATTTCTCAGTAGTTGCTTTAAAAATTTCCTTTTTTTTTTTGTTTTCCACGTCATTTCCCATGGTGTTAGAGAAGAGACAGATTTGTCAGATCACAGGCTCCCACCTCCCACAATTCAGGGATTGTTTCCTGTTTTTGCGGTGGTGTCTAACATTAAACAATTCCAGGTTAAGGGCCCTCCAGGGATTTATTTTGTGGCAAAATGAGCCTGTTAGGAGGGAAGTATTCCCTATCCCTCCTTTCCCTTAAATACAGGCAGTCGATGGAAATACCCTTCTCAGCCCACCCTGAAGAGTTCCCACAGCCAGCACAGCATCCCCCAGTTGCTGAGGGTTTACAGGATTTTTCTGATATTAATTGATTCCATCTCCTGTGATCTGGGAGGGGTTTTTGTGTAAAATCACTTACATGCTAGAGCGCTTCCCTCTGCCCGAGATCTGCCATTTGATAGTCTCCTTGGGGCTCTCCAGCACCACTCTGCTGACTCCTTCCTCTCCCCCTCCTATGCAAGAGAGGAGGCAAAGTCCCTCGGCAGAGCTGCAATTAAATATTAAAAGCTGATGTGCAAATGGGGATGGTGTGAATGAGAGAGCTGGCACTGAAGAGTGGAGGAGATGAAGCCTCCTCCCTCCTCCTGTCAGCTTTTTGCCAGTTATTGAGGTCTCATTTCTCCCCATAAAATCACCAGATAAGTTCAGATCCTGGCTGGGGCACCCACATCCATCAAGACCCAAATCTGGAGTCTGATTTAGGTGGGAAGCTGCTGGAATCCCCCCTTGTCTCAGAATGCGCTCCACTGTAAGGGGATTTTTAAATGGATGCTTCTGGCACAGGTCATATAGCCATACTCCGAACCTGAGAGTGTTTTCAGCTCAATTTGTGGTCCCCTGGGCTTGTGGCTTTGCTGAGGATGTTCTGCATGAGCTGCAGGAGAGGGCATCTCTCTGGAGTGTTAACAGCTCCAGGGAATACACTGCTCCTCCTGGCAAAAATGAAAGGCAGGCCAGGGTCCAGATGAAATGAATTGAAATAATTCACCATTAGGGGAAACAGAGGGCAGGACTGTCAGTGGAGATTTGATTTAGCCAAAACCTAAGTTTGATTAAAGTCAGAGTCTGGCAAAAGTAGCCCCCTCACCCTCTCAAAAAGCACCATGGCCACTAAAAGAGCTGCTTTGCACCTAACAGTAAGTGGGTTACTTGGAAGTTCTCCCTGGGTTTTATTCTGCTCATGCTGGAAAGTTGACCAAGCAGCAAAGCCAGTGCACAAATAAGAGCAGATCACTGTGTTGGTTTATAATGGACAAGAAAAGCTACATTTGACATCAAAAGCTGGAAAATAATTTACCCAGAAATGACTAAGCTAAGCAAGAAACCTTTGAGACGAGAAGCCAGTGAGTCAGGGCAAGGCAGAGATCTGGATAAACAAACGGAGTGTCCGTGTCATTATGTGAAATAATAGCTTGCACTTCTCCATCTGTTCTGATTCAGCTCTTACTGGAACAAACCTCCTTACTGAGCTTTTATTTCAGCATCTAAAACAACTGAGAGGCACTAATGATTTTAATTCTCTCTTCTGTGGACAGATACAGCAAGTTTGGTTCCACATGGTGGACTCGCGTCATGGTGTCAGTCGAGTTCCTTGCAGCAGTGCCTAAAAAACCTGCCTGGAGCTCAGCCCTGGCTTTGTACATGTTCAGATTTGTGCCAGATGTTCTCCCAGGGTCTCCCTGAACTGATGGACAGTTCAATTCTTGGAGGGCTGTGCAGGATGCCCTGCATGGTTATGGGAAAATACCTGTGACTGTAGCAGCTGCTGGACTCTGAAGAGACAAACCTGATGGAGGATAGAAGGGTTTTAATTGTGTGGGCAAACCAAAGCTCTGAAGCTGGGATGCATCCTTGCCAGTTATTTATTTTAGTGGAGGAGGATTTGGCTGCCAGAATGAAACAATGAGCACTGCAGCCCTTCCAACAGTGAGTAACAGAGGCTGCTAAAAGCCCCGTGAATTATTTTGGGGACTACTGCTCTCCAGATCCTCTCTCCATAAAAGGGCTGCATGAAACAATTCCCTCCACAGCTCTGAGGCACCCCCACTAGATAAAGTGTGTTTTGAAACTCTTTTTGCCAGGATTACAGGGCCTGAGGCTGATTCCTCAGCTACTGTCTCTGCTGGGGGCCTTGCTCATCTCACAGTGATTTCAGCCTTCGCTATTAGCAGTTCTCTGGGTTCGCTCTGTTGGCAAGGATCTGTGGGAAGATGGGAGGGAATTCTTCATGCTGAGCTGTTACGAAGAAGAGGGGCCTGAATCACACTGATTTGCCTCCAGGCAGCAAATCAAGGCAGTTGGGGGCTAGTTAGAGGATGGAGGGACTGGATGTACCAGTCCCCAAAACAACTTTTCTTCCAACAACCAAGGAAGGGAAATAATCACTCTTGAAGACTCCTGGGGTTCGTGTGTTGCCTTGTGAGAAGTTGGAAAAGATCACTTGTAGAAACTGGAAGCTTTGATGGGATGTGATTTTTGAGCTTCAGCAGTTCCCCCAGGTGGAAGACAAGGGGTAAAGAAGTGCTCTGAGGATCATTCAGCATCCCTGTGGTCCCCAAATCCTCTTTCCAGCAACCCTTGACATATTTGGGACACAGATTGTGTTCTGGCTGCTCTGCTCCTGTTCTCCAAGGGAAGCAAACAGTTCAGCACTGACTGTACCTCTGGAAGAGCCGTTCCAAATGTCCTTAATGTTAATTAAAAACTGGTGGCCAAGATAGAAGGAGCAGCCAGCCTCAAACACCTCCTCTCTTTCCTACAGAAAGATGGGAACAACCACGTTACTTGTGTGTGCCTCCATCCTGATGTCACCTGGGGAGAAAAGGCAGCTGAGAGGTTTTAAGAATGCAAGCTTCCTTTTGTCTCCTTTAGTGACAAACAGCCAAATCACACTCCTTTCCTTCAAGCAAGGGGAGTTTCCCTGCAGAGTATGAGAAGGGAGGCAGAAAGTCCTCCAGATGCTTCCACAGGCAGCAAATGATGCCACTGCCATGCTCCTCCTTGGGGTCACACCTTTACCTGTTAGAACTACCTGCCCTTCCTTGTCCTGTGATTGCATCCCAGGACTTTTCCAGGATAGGGGCTGGAGTTTTATTCCAGGCACTCTGAGGCCTCACTGCCTGCTCAGGACATCTCCTGACCCACTTCCCCAGGAACAAAAAGCTCTGCTTTCTGGTTTTTGCTTGCTGTGGTCAGACATTCCTTGGGGAGCATCCAGGAGCATCCAGGCTGGAAGCTGAGGTTTGGTGTCTCATTCCCTGCTGAAGTGCTGAACTCTCCAACATGGACATGGACAGGGGTGGGCAGTGCTGCCTGCATCTTACCTGAGGCAGACATAGGGAATACTGGCAGGGAACAGGGACAGCTCTCAGGGAACTTTGGACGGGGAGCTGCTAATGGTTAACACAGACAATTATTTCTAGCTGTGTCAAACGGACTGGCCTAAGCCCACACGAGCTTTGTGCTGACCAGAGAGGGACAGCAGTTTACATAATCACCTCTGCTTTTTTTTTTTTTTTTTTTTAACTTTTCTTCCCCAAACTGTGTAATGTTGTTTTGATAGCTGTATTCCCACTAAAAACCTGTGTGCTCTTCTTTCTTTCCTCCCCAGGTGCCCAGATTCGCTGCACGCAGATTAGTGCTCTGTTTGTCAGATGAGTGTGAGTGGGAATGGTGGGGTGTGAGCAAGCATGAGAGAGAATAAATCAGTTTGGGTGTGAATAGAGCTCTGCTATTTGTTATAAACAGATTGATGCATAAACGGTTTTCTGAAAAATACTGGTTGTGATGTTTATTTCCTCCAGATTCTATCCCCAGCCAAGGAATTTACAGCAAACTAGCTACAAGCAGTTGAGGGAAGAACCAGATTTTGCTCTTTCCAGCACATTCTCCACATTTTTTGGGGGTGAGGGGAGCCATTTGCCTGTGTGGCCTCAGGGCTGGGTATCTGACTGCACAGCCAGCCTTTTATCCTGCAGCTGAAGGCCCTGTGCAGCTCCAGGGAGCTGCTGCTCCCAGAGCCAATTCCCTTCCTTTGGTCTACTGGGTAGGACTCTGCACAAGCAGTTTGCTAAGGATGGGTGCATTAGGGGAGGAAAAAATCCCTGCAAAGTCTCTGGTATTGTTTGCTCTCCTGCTCTCTGCCTTCTTCTTGTGGAGACTATCTGGATCCTCACAGTCATTTCCATAATTATTAGTTTCATGTTACATAACCAAAAAAAAAAAGAAAAAAAATTATCTATCAAACACACATGTGGAACTAATGGGGCTTATTTGAAAAGACCTGTCTTTGCATTTGCAGCTGGCACATTTCTTGGTCCATTTTAATGAGCTTCCACAGCCCTGGCACATGCTGGGGAGGGACCTCACGTGTGCTCACCCCGTGCCCCCTGGGACTGTGGGGCTCCAGTTTCACCCCAACATGTGGGAACACAAATGCCTGGTCTGTGGGAAGCACACGAAAACTGCTGCAAGAGCCTTCATGAATGCATATTCCCTTTGGATACTCCCTGATTGCCAAGTCTTTTTTCTGATTTTTGTTTTTGCATTCAGGGTGGAAAGCTTGGTTTTTTCGGGGGGAATTCTGTAGCTTCTGGGTTTTGTGGTGGCAATTTCCCCTTCAAGAAGCCCCTGGCTTCCCCAAGGAAATGAAAAGATAAAAATTTTGAAGTTTTTTGGACTCCATGCTCTCAAGTTCAGTGGTGGTTGAGTTGCAGAGGTGGCCAAGGATGTAGGGCTCAGGGTATGGGGACACCCCAGGCCAACTCCAGCTCCTGTTTGGCCTCAGTGCATGAAATGAAGCAAATCTTGGACTTCAGTGGAGTCAAGATGTGGCTCTCAGGACATCAGTGTTACCATAGATTCACCCACCACCTCAGGGTGTGTGAAGACGAAGTTTATTCTGGAAATGAAACATTGGTCCCAATACACTGAAAAGTAGAGAAGGCTTCTGGTGGCCTTCATTTAGAGTTTTGGGTTCTGATTTTGAGAACAGCACTGGCACAGCCTGTAGGACCTGATGGGGTCTGTGAGTAGAAAACACCCTGAAATGCTGCCCACATTTGACTGTCTCGTGGTGCACAGGACCAAGCTGAGGGACAGCAGCAAGTCAGTTT
Source organism: Corvus brachyrhynchos (assembly GCF_000691975.1). Classification (NCBI taxonomy): domain Eukaryota; kingdom Metazoa; phylum Chordata; class Aves; order Passeriformes; family Corvidae; genus Corvus; species Corvus brachyrhynchos. Next base: position 3,682,398 of record NW_008246064.1, read on the forward strand.
GGTGTTTGCTGGGTTTTGGTGTTTGATGGTTCCAGGCTGCACTCAGACACAGCCACCACCTGCCTGAGGACCAGAGCTGGCCTCGAGCAATACCTGATGATGTCTCTCCTTGCCACACCAGAGCATCCCCCTCTGCATAAAAGAGAATTAGAGAATCATTTAGGTTGGAAAAGACCTTTGAGAGCATCAAATCCAGTCATTAACCCAGAACTGCCAGGTCCACCACTAAAACATGTCTGCATCTACACGCCTTTTAAAGCCCTCCAGGGATGGTGACCCCACCATTTCCCTGGGCAGCCAGTTCCAGTGCCTGATAATCCTTTTGGTGAAGCAATTGTTCCAACCACAACCTCCCCTAGTGCAACTTGAGACCATTTCCTCTCATCCTATCCCTTGTTACCTGGGAGAAGAGACCAGGCCCCACCTCTCTACATTCTCCTTCCATGTCATCAGTCATCTCCACCACAGCCAGATGCTGCACCTCGATGAGCTCCTCTCAATGCTCCCAACCTCTTGTGGTGCATCTTAATCCCAGGGGTGTGAGGTCCCCTTCATAGAACATGACTCATCTCCCCAAAATGCTGCTGCTTAAACCTTGCTTTGCCCTGCTCCCAGGTGGATTCTGTGCCCATCCCCATGGCTGTCTCCATCTGGGGGAATCCTGAGCTGAATCCACCCCTCCTGGATCCAGTGATTGACCATGGGTCCCCCATGCTGATGCTTGGGAAGGGAACATCAGTTATCCCCCAGGATACACTGCTGCAGCTGTGTCTGTGGATCAACACCCCAGACTTCCATGAGTTGTTTTCAAAGTCAAATGACCATCCCCCAGATCCCCCAGATTTCTCCCTCACCTTTCCATGGGTATAGGTCACATCCTCTAAGTCTTCACTCTTTTATCACAGCAGGGAAACCTCCTGTTTATGTGTAAGTAAGGAAGAAAAGAAGGAAGAAAAGAAGGAAAAAAAGGAAGAATTAGAGCTACCTTTAATTCTGAATACAATAAGCCCACGCAGCTAAAAGCTGGGTGACTCTCCTTCTGCTGAGTGCTCTGCTCATCCCAGGCACTGCTTTTTCTCAAGGGAAAACATCATCTTTTCAATCTTTAGTGTATAAAGCATCATATTCTGACTGTATGGGGCTGCAGTGTCCCTTAGGGCTGATCATGTTTTTGTTTCACTGGCTTTTCCCCATGAAAAGGGGTGATTGCCTGTGGTGGTTTTATGAAAGTGTTCAGAGGTGGATGTTCCTTCCACCCTCTTTCCACCCAGCAAAACGCGAAACCACAGATTTTTCAGGCTTCAGTTTCTCATTGAAAAGTATCTTTTTTTATTTCCCCCCTGGGAAGCTCTGAAAATTAAAACCAGCAAGAATACATTTCTTGTGAGGAGGAAATATTTCCTGGCTGCCTCTAAGACACTGTGGGGGCTCTGTGTCTGCAAACTGCACAGTGTGCATACCCTGTGCTCTTGTACTCTGTGGGCAAATATGGGGCAAAAGCCACAATATAAGGCTTCTTCCTGTTTTCTTTAAGGGCCTGGAGCATACACGCTGCCCTGATTGATGCTAAAGGAAGGGGAAAGGCAACAGCAACCTCTCAGCACCTCTGGTAAACATGCTCTTGTGCACAGTTTGCAGTGTATTTTTGGGTTGTTTGAAAAGTGTGCAAAGGTTTGGTGACCATGAGTGTGTCTTTTACTTTTTTTTTTTTTCCCCTGTGCCTGCACTAAAACTCTGGGCAGCACAAACTCTCGTACCTGAAAATGTAGACTCAGTGGAAAGGGGGCAATTCTGGGGGATCTGGCTGAACAGCTGCTGCCTGCCAGCCCTGACCACGAGCCTTGCAGCAAAGAGGTGGGAAATCTGTGAAGATCTGCCTGGGGAATGTGAGTGAGGCTGTATCTGGGTGAGAGGGAGATGCTCCCCATGCCCAGCTCAGCCGAGTGGGTGAGGAGCCAAGGAGCAGCTCAAGTCCTGCCTTACTGCACTGCTCCCAAAATCCCAACAGCAAACCCAGCTTCTCTTGTCTCACGAGGAGGAAAATGTGTGTTTCTCCATCGCTCTCAGCTGGGGTCTGGCCCTGAGTGCATCTGGAGCACAGCATCAGGATCCAGGGATGCTGGGAGGTGCTGGGGCAGCTCCCCAGGGCCCGGCTCACGCAGCCCTGCTCCATCCTCAGCCTCCCTCCAGCTGGCTGGGGCACTTGGCAGCTGTCACTGCCTCCCTCCTCTTGGTCCTCAGGCTCAGTTCCCTCCTGCTGCACGGTTAGGAGCAGGGAAAAGGGTTTGGGCCAGGGGATGGGAAAAGGGGTGGAATTGCATCAGTCTTCCATGTGCCAGGACTCCAAACTGCTCATGGTAGCCTAAAAAACAGCTTTTTTTTTTCTTTTCTTCCCTTAAGCCCAGTTTGACCTTCAAGATCAGACATCAGATGGAACTGTAAGGTTGAAAGGTACAGATGGTTTTTTTGCAGTGGGCTGCAAGGGCTTGCAGACTATAGATGAACTGGCTGGATATCAGTTTTATTCCACTTCAATGCCTGCAAGTCCTCACTGAGGAGCTGTATTCCCGAATCCCATGTAATTATCTTGAAGGTCTTCACATGCCAACCTTATGCAACTGTTAAGGAATAGATCTGGTTTCATATCTGCATGCATCTTTGGAAAGATGCAAATGAGGAGGGAGCATTTGCATTCCGAAGTAGGCTCTGAATGAGATTTATTCAGCATTATTATTATTGTTATTAGTGGCGTGCTTCTGTGAGTGTCTAGAAGGCAGAAAAGGTAAAAATAAGAGATTGCTTCCAGCTCTTCATTTCTTCTGTAAATAGATTTGTGAAGCCTGAAACCACCCAGCCTGTGGTGCCACCACTTACCCAAAATACAGAAAGTGCTCTCTGGCCACAGGAAATGGTGCATTTAGGGATTCGGGGGCTGCCTGGGGGGGGTTCCCTGCATCTGCCAAACACACGGAGCCCCGGGGATGCTCCCACCAGGGGAGGGTGTCTGTCTGCAGCCATGTGGGGACATAGGGAGGAGTGTGTCTGCAGGTGTGTGCAGCGTGTGCCCTCAGGAGCTTGTCGTGCCTCTGACAAGTCAAAACCCTCTGGGATCTGTGGGCTGCTGCTGGAGAGGAGTCAGCGAGCCTGGAGCACACACGGCAGGGGGAAGGTTGGCTTTGCTTTCTGCTCAACCAGAAACTTCTGCTGTCGGCACACCACGCTCAGGGTTACCTGTGGACAGATGCTGTGCATAAACCCCCAACTGCAGAGGCTCAAAGCCCTGATTCATTCTCCCCTCTCCTTGCTTGTGACCTCTGCATTTCTGAGCTTTGTTTCTCTGTTTACAGCTCTGTTCTCTGTCTTGTTTTCACGTCTGCAGAGGCATATACTCTAAACAGGGTGTTTGGCATGAGATTTGCACGTTTTCCATGATCAATATTGGGTTGTTGCAGTTTTTCCACCTCAAAGGGCTGCTGTTCACTGCTCCCCTGGCTTCAGAGGGTCTATTCTGAATTAGCCAAGAGTACCCCAAAGAGCATTTGGGAAGTTTGTCCATTTAAAGAAGGCAGACAATGGAAAATGTCACGTTGGGACTGACACTCTCAAGTGTTGTTTCCGGACAGGTCTTTTCCAAATAGATTTTTTACTATGGGGGTTGTCCTGAACCACCTGCCCAGAGTTTGCTTCTGCCTTTTCATGGAGACCTGCATCCACCTGCTCTCCCTGATGCATCTCAGCTGAGTGAGCAAAGGGGGCAGAGCCCAAGGCTCCTCTGTTGATGCTCGAGGGTCCTGCTTGCAAAGGTGTCCAGGGACAAGGCAGAGCCTTGGTCAGAGCCTGTTTCCATGGCTAGAGGCCATCAGTGCTGCACACTTCCCTGCTGTCCCTGTGCTTGAAGGAGCACTATGCCAAGCAGAGAGTGGGGAGTGGGAGGAACTAGAGCCGTTTAGTTTGTTCAGAGCATAAAATCTTCCTTAGAAGATGTCCTAAGCCAGTCTCCTAACCACATCCCACTCTGGATAGGATTTAGAAGGCAAAAATACACTTAAAATATAATTGCAGTTTATTTTAACTTTCTGTGCAGTTTATTTCCTCAAACCCCCTCACTGCTGTCCCCCATCTGGCACTTTCCTGCCCACAGTTCTCTGCCTGAGTGTGGTGGGCTCCGTGCTGCGTATCTCGATGCTGTGATAGAATCCATTTCCATTCTACCTCTGCACGGTCTTTCCCACTGCATTTACAGTAAGAGATGGAGCTTCGGTGTCACGCTGTGAGCACTCCTTGTCCTCTACCTTCTATCCTTTAGGTAGCCAAGGTGTTTCCTACTTCTGCAAAACGATCTGCAGAGAGCGTGCACCCACCTATTTTTGGATAACCATCCCACACGGCCTCCTCCGAGGACACAAGAGGGCGCTTCCACCTCACTTTTGGGGAAAATTTCTTCAGCAGGATTTTCTCTCGCCTTCACCCCATCAGACGTGGAAGGTTGGTTGAAGGTCCTTAGAGCAGGGAATTGGTCTCTATATGTGTTTACAAGGCACTCGGATGAGGGGAGCTTCATCCTTGCAGCATTCCCAGAGCCTCACACAGAGCAAATTAAATCATATTTATGTGCATGAGACAGGGATTGTTCCACTTCAGGATCTGGTGGATTTTCAGAGGATGTCTCAGAGGATCTTAGCACTGAGATATGTCATTGGTTTTGATTATTCACTGTGAGAAGCAGACATGTCAAGGCATCATTGCTGGGATCCTCTCTGACTGTAACAGAACTGATGGATCCAGGGGAAATTTGGTTTAAAAACAAGAGTTGGGAGCCTGCGAAGGGAGAGGGAATGGATTTTGTGAGCACATCACAGAGGGTGAGCACATCACACATCTGACATCCCCCCACCAAGGAGGAGGCAGAACTGGTAAGAAAACTGCCAGAGGTTGGGGAACCTGTCTGAATCCATTTAAACCAGGCTATTTCCTCCCCAGTGTTCTTTTCCTGAGAAGGTTTTACCTGCTGGTGGCTGTATCCCAGCCATGCTCTAGAGATGGAGAACACAGGACCCCTGACCCCCAGGCTGACCTGCAGTGCACACCCACATCATGACACTGGCAGTGAAAGGAATTTTTTATTCACTGCTCTATCCAAGAGCTCCATACCTGGAGCCTGAACAGCAGCCTGAAAGCCCAGGCTGTACAACAGTGGTAAAATACAGGCAGTCTTGGAATTCCCTTCCTGTGCTGGCTCACTCCTGGGACTTGGAGTCTGCTTTTCCTCCTCCATCACCCTTCAAGGCTGTCTCCAGACAGGCTGTTCCTAGAGAGCCACAGAGTTAAGGGTCATCCATGCAATAGGAACACATCTCTCATTGCAGCTATCACTACTGCAGCTACATCTAATTACCTGCTTGTAAATAAAGCTTAATTAGCCAGCACCCAACTTTTCCTCTGCACCCTTGTCCTATCACTTCAGTTCAAACACAGGGAAAGCAGCTTTCCATCCAGGTGTTTGGATAGGGATGTTTTTGCTACAGAGCTGGCAGAAAGGGACAAAGCATTTACAGCCAGAGCAGGGCTGACCTGGAGAAGGCACAGAGCGTGCTGCCAGACACGTCTCTTCATACAACCTGCAGGGCAAAATCAGAGTGCTGGGGTATTTTTCATCACAACAGTAGGGCTTTAGGTTTTCCTGGAGCTGCACAGTCTCCAGGATGTGGAGGTTGTGGGTTTTTGTGCTGGGTGACATTGGATGGGTTACTGCCTGGTATTAGGTTTTTTTTAAAGGCTGTTGAATCTAGCTACTTTTAAGATGCCTGTCTTTCAACAACTGCTCTATGGGAGGAAAGGTCTTTCCTGCAAATCAGACCATTTTCTGATGTGTAAAGTTGTATTCTGGAACAGGATGTTCCCCAACACTAGTGACATGTTACAGGGTTTTTTCAAGTGTTCTACTTTTTAAAAAGCAGCAAAGGCCATTAGGAGAAAAAGAAACTAAAAGTGCTTGGCACCTTTGAAAATCAGAGTGCCTCGGTTTAGTTTTGCAAATATGGAGCTTGATACAGGAAGGCTCCGATTTCCAGAGCATCCATAGATCCTTGGGGGAGAGGTGCTGAGGGAGCTTATGGGCAGCGTTGCTGGGTTCTGAAAATGCGTGTGTCCCTTTCAGCCAGCTCCAAGTGGCTTAAACAGAAATTCCTCTCTGCTGTCCCATTCCAGGTTGAATCAAATGTTCATCAAAAGAAAGAAATTTGGGGCAGTCAAGATGAGGTTTTGTCTTTCTCCTCTCCAAGACCAGAAAAACTCTGCTAACTTCTGATCTCATCCTGGTCCTTGGGCCTGGGACATCCTCTGGTAGGACAGGATGTGGGAGGCAGGAAGGAAAACCCAGGTATCTTTGAGCCCACCTTGCTGCCCTGGTGCCTAAAGGTCTCCTTTCTGCACCATTACCTTGAGGGATTTTGGCTGCAGAGCCAAGGCCAAGATAGGAGGAGGGCAGAGCAGGATATGGCATCCTGGAAAGAGCCTTTCTTGAGACCAGCAGGTGACAGCCAGGCTCATTTCCATCAGCAGCACACACCTGGCACTGCTCTGTCCTGGGACAGAGTGACCCAAGGCATCGCTTGAGTCTGGTTTGGATGTGGCCACACTGCTCTGGGTTCCACTTTATGGATGGCATAAGTGCCATGTATTCAGGACCACAGGCTGGCTTTTTATTAACCCAGAGGGCTCTCAAACTGATGTACTGCACTTAAAAACATGCTTAGGTCTCTTTAATGTGCATACAAGTGTCCTGCAAAACTTAAACCCATCTAGTGAATAGCTGATCCTTTCTGAAAGAAGGTTACTCACACCTGTGTGTGAGTAATTAATGTGGTGAAGAGCTTTGTCAATAATTAGGCAAAAGCTGCCTGGGCAACCCTTCAGATGTGTCTTGTGCATGAGGTATTGGTATTTAAAACTCTAAAATTCTCCATCAGCAGAGAAATGTGGCAACATCTCCCTCTTTATATTCCTAATGCTATCTGTTGGAAGGATCTCTCCAATGGTCTTGTCCATTTTTCCATGGAGAACTTGTCTGAACCCTCTTTCTTCCTCCTGAGCCTCCACAATTTCAAACCTTGACCTTCCTATCAGACCAGAAGATGTTGAAGGATTTCGTCAGGGGAACCTGCACCTATTTGTTTTAGTAAGGATCAGTTTCCTTCTGGGTCCTTTGGGGATCTACATGCCCCATTTTAGTGGCTTCTCCAGGAGTTGGCCCTGCAGTGTTTTCTTACTGTTGTTTTCACATTTGCAAGTTGCCTTTTCCTACTGGGCTGCAGACTTGCATGGGAAAACATCCCAGAGCAGATACCACAGACCCATGGAGAAGCATTGCTTAGTGTGACCCATTTTGCCGTGTTTCCACCCGAATCTGTTCACAGCAGGGTGGAGGCATTTTGCTCCTCAGCTCTTGGCGGTTCCGGCCTCTGCATTCCCAAGGACGCGCTGCCAGGCTCAGCTGAGCACAGATGTGAGAACGTACTGCACATATTCCCCACTTCGTCTTCACCATATAAGGGAGTGTTGTCCTTCCTAATGCTGGGGAAAGGGGGTAGGATGAATAACTTTCAGGATTAAGAATGAAATCTGGAGTCTTTCCCCTCTTCTGCTTGCGGGCTTGTGGGCTGGAAAGGATTGTTACCATCTGAAGGGCTGGTGAAATGGGTTGGCTCCTCACTGTTCAGCTCCCCAGACTCGTTCCTTAAGTCCGTTGGCAGAGCTGAACGGATCTGGAGATCCAGCCTGGATGGAGTCCTCCAAACCAGGGCTGGAGAGCAGTGAAACAGCCTGCACACAAAAACTCACTGCATCCCCACTAAATAGGGCACTCAAGTCTTCAGGGCTGGAGTCCATCTGGCCCTTCACAGTCACTTGAGCAGAGCTTTCAAACGCAGCTGCCAGGGTACGCTCTTCTGGTTTTGTATGCTGAGAAAGTCCAGACCAACACTTGTCTGCAAGGGACACGAGTTCAGTGTCTACTAACCACCCTCAGCTGCTGGCCTTGGCCAGGGAAAGCTCCTAGATGGAGGGAAAGGGGTAAGCTGGGAGATAACTTTCACAACATCTTGGAAGTGGATGATGTTCTGACAGAACGTGCAGAGCTGCTGCATTGATGAGAGAGCAGCCAGAGGTCTTGGGCACTGTGTTAGGAGGGTACTTTGAAAGGTCCTCCAAGGTGTTCCAGAGGGAGCAAAACTCTTTGGCACTGTGTGGGGATAACTGTTTGAAACAACCTCTGAAGTGTTCCAAAGGGAGTAGAGCTCTTAGGAGCTGTGTTGGGATGACTGAAACAACCTCCAAGGTGGCCCACGGCAAGTGAGAGGCTCAGCTGTGACTTGAGTGTGCTCCAGGTGCCAGGCTTTCAGCAAGGTGAAGGGGCAGCCCAGGGCACCTGAATTCAAACCACTGTGACCCAGATTTACCTCTGAGGTTGGCCACGTGCCTGCTGTGTCCACGCTGCCTGGTGAGGGCAATATTGCCAGTTCCTGGCTGAAGCTGGGCCACCCTCCTCTGGTTGTATTTTGTGTCCGATTACTCTCCAGCCTTCTCTCCTTTGTCCTGTCAGTTCACCCCTGCTGGGAGCTGAACCTCTTTCCAGATGCCTGGCTGGTCTCCCAGAAGCAGCACAACGCCATTGTAATGTGTAATTAGGCTGGAATTCTCCTCCAACCCCCTTTTTTATTTAAATTACACCAATCCTTGAGTATGCAAGAGGTTATAAACCCAAGGAGAAGAGGATCCTCACACTTTTTCCCCCAAGATGTAACCTGTTAGTATTTTACCTGAAAACAGGAAGAATATTAATAATAAAGCCTAACACTGAAAGAGTACACATCTTGTAAAGATGGAGTAGGGCAATGTTCCTCTTCTGAATGACATGGGGCAGAAGTGTTAGGTGAGTTTACCAAGGCCACTCGGCACAAGAAGAGTAAGAGGGATAAAAAAGTAGCACTTCCAAGGCCAATTCTAATCCTCCTTCCCCTGGCCAGCACCAAAATTACTCCAACATATGATCAGGGCTGCATCTTTCATGGGCGCTTATTCAAAGCAGACTGTAGCCAGCCATCAAAACAATACAAAATGCAGTGCAGTACTGCCAACCTGGATCTTGCCTGTAGTGGCCAAAGTCCAAGGAAAGCACTGAAAGATTTTCAGATGTTGGTTCAGACAAATCCCTGGACTCTGAAAGATGACCATCTCTGATAACCTCTCCCACCAGCTGGGAAGTGGCAGCTGCATCTGTGAGGCTGGTTACTGCAGTCACCTCTTCTGAAAACAGCAACTGTTTAAATTCATTAGGGGTTTTGACCTAATGTAGGAGAGACAGATCCCATCAAGGAGCCCAGGACACTTTTAATGCCCCACAGGAATAATTACTCTCCCTCTTTGGTATCCAGTCTGCATGACGTAAATGTTCCAAACCAACCTCTGCCGTTGCAAAGACTCCAAGCTGCATCTGCAATGGAATCACAGAATCATAGAATGGTTTGGGTGGGAAGAGACCTTGCAGATCATCTCATTCCACCCCCTGCCATGGGCAGGGACACCTTCCACTATCCCAGGTTGCTCCAAGCCCCATCCAACTGTCCTTGAACACTTCCAGGGATGTGGCAGCCACAG
>NW_008246064.1:3692177-3704019 GCF_000691975.1 Corvus brachyrhynchos
GATCTCTGGGCAACCTGTGCCAGGGCCTCATCACCCTCACTGTTGAGAGTATCTAAGTGTAGCTCCATGTACTCCAGTTGATGATGTGACCCTGGAGATAGAGGCTCTTAAAAGGTAAGAGGCATTTCTAGGAATTTCTCACTTCGGCTGCAGATTTCAAGGGCATATAAATGCATGGGGAAAATACAGATATAGGCAAAGATGCCTGGAAACTATCAGGTAGCCCTTATTGCCCTTGTCTTGGGTAGGTCCTGTTCTCCACATTAAACCAATCCCCCCTCCAAAAATGTACTGCTTGGTTTAAACATCATCAGAGCAGCTCTCCAGCTGTCTGACATGGTTAGACTCCATCATGTTCCTTGTCAGTGTTAATCTAATCTGTATCAGCAGGAGGGCAACTTACTGTGAAGATAAAGCCAAAGTGCTTAAGGGTAACAGCCACATGAGGTTTTTTTCCTGTGTGGAAGTTTCTGTAGCAGTGACAGATTTTGGATTACAGGTCCAACTCAGTGTCTGTCAGAAGGATGTCATTCTTGAGCATCACCTGCAAGGAAGCACAGCTGGGATCCTCCTGAGCACCTGAGATGACCCCTGTTTTAGATGTTCATACATCTCAGCTTCCTCAGCAGACCCTGGTGTTCCCCAAGGAGGTGGTTGTCACACCAGTGGGGACTATTTGAGGACTTGGTGCCAGCTAACCATTTCACCTTGATGTCCCCTCTGCCAAGGATGTGAGTCTCTTGTGGTCCCTGTCTAGGGTCGTGCACGAGAAAGCTCAGCTCTTCATCCTGATGAAGTTTGTCATCTCTATCAAACCTCAGAAAGTCCCAGTGCTTAGGAAATGTCACCCTTCCCCTCACTTAAATGATGTGCTGTCACTGTAGATTGGTACCAAACCCAGGGAAGGGCACAGTGAGAGTGGAAGGATAAGGGAGGGAAGTACAAGGTCAGTTCAGTCCTCCAAAAAGTTTCTCCTGATCCAGAAAAGGAAGAAAGAAGAGAGTTTAGGGGGCTGTGTAAGTTTTTGTAGCTCCCAGATGCTGCTTAGCAGCTCATGGCACTCAAACAGTGACTTCCAGGCTCTCCAGAGGTCCCTCACCTGGAGGTCTGGACATCCCACAACACAGCCTGGATCTCTGCTCCAGCTAATAGAACCTAAAATAGGACCTGATCCAAGTGTCATCTTAGCATGTGTATTCCTTCCTTCATCTCTGGATCTTAATATTTTTTTGCTTTCTTTGAGAAGAGTCTCCCTGAAATGAGAGGGATTGTCTTTCAGTGGTTTTTATCGCAGACTTTTGCCAAGTGCAGGTTGTATCTAGAGCATCACCATAGCACGCTGTAGATCACCCTGACTCCTGACTCCTGTAGTTCACCCTGTTCACCCTGACTGGATGCCAGACACTCACCAGAGCTGCTCTGTCACTCCCCTTCTCAGCTGAACAAGTTTCTGTGGCTGGGCCTGGCAGAAAGGACATATGGATGGAAAGGCCTCAGTTGTAATGCACTTTTTTGCCCCTTGGTGCGAACCAGACTGGTTTTCCAGCGTGCTTGAGTTATGCATCACCCACAGCCAGTCAAAAATTGACACTGGACCTTTCTCAAGCATAAATGAGGTTTAAACATACTGCTTTTTTGTTGAGAAGCAAGTGTTTTTGCCTAAATTCCTCTTCCATTAAGCACATCTGCTGAGCACTGTAGTCTTGAGCTGAAAAATGGGCCTCACCCCTCAGGAATCTTCTTCCCCAACATACGAGGCAATTCTGTGTTGGGTCTGATAAGACCAGTGTGGGCATATTGGTGTCATGAATAGATCAGGGTCATGATACTGTTCTCTAGGTGAGAGCTGGCTCTTAGTGGGACCTCTCTGTCCAGGCAGTGCCACCTACACATCCCTACAGATGGAGGATTAAGAGTCAGGACATTGAGCCACATGAAGCTGGCAGAGAGAAAATTTGAAGGTAGAAAGCAAACAAACAAAGTAAACCCCACCCAATATGTGCTCCAGCTGAGTGAATTTAGGCACCTGTATTTTATTTTTGAGATACTATAAGTGGTTTTGAAGTTGAAATGCAATTCTTTAGTTCTGGGAAGATGCCTATGACAACCTCACTTCTGTACAGCCCAAATAGTTTTTAAGGATCTTGCTCAGCAGGCTGAGTATCAGAATATCTCAGAGATGTACCACATCTGTTGAATTTCCTGGTATCTCCAGGAAAGCAAAGAGAAATGGAAAGCCTTGCCCTGATTATGTTTTTCCAAGCCATATCTGGGACTATTTTCTCTGTTACAGTTCCTGCTATAACATTTATAATCATGTCATAAATGGGGATGAGGATTTATTGCAGGGTGGCTGCACATCCTGATTTGGCTGGAGATTGTTCCATGAGACTGAGGACATTCCCACCATCCTGAAAATAACCTTTGGGGTGCTTGGCTTTTATCAGAACATGAACTTCCTCCTGTATCTCTTGGGCTCGCCCCTGGGAACCTTCCTATCACGGCAGAGCTCAGCTGTGGTGTTGGCTCCAGTTCTAGGGACATAATCTGCTAAAGTGTGAGCCCCATGTCCTGGTGTGGGTGTCATGGTCCATGTATCTCCACTTTTTAGCACTATTTCAATCTGTTATAAACCAATCTAGAGAGATGAAACCACTTTGAGGTGCCCATTTTGATTGTCACTGCTTGTAGGCTCTCCTCTGGAGAAACCACCCTTGATAGATGAGGCAATTACCTATTCCTTTTTTATCTACATGGACCATGAAGCAGAGCAGAGCAAAGTACTCCAGATAGGAGTAATAGTAATGCTTCTATGTGTGGTGGCTTAATGACAAAGTCAGCCCTCCCTAGCTGGAAGTGACTGGAAGAGAAAAGCTACCTGTGCTGCTCCTGCTGAGGGGTGTAGGGGCACATCCCAGGGGTGTGCGACTGGGTGCATCCTCACATGTACCTGCTCGAGTGACAGATGTCCTAAAGCCCTGTCAGCCTCAACAGAGCTCAGCCTGCTCACAGCCACAGAGAATCCATCACCTTGCATTGGGAATTCTGCACCCATTCATCAAGTGATATCTCAGCTGTGACTACTTGTCAGAGAAATTTTACTGAGGATGCTTTATCCCCTTACAACCTCCACTGGACACCTTGATTTACAGCTTCCAGCTCTCAGCCCAGATGGAGCAGGTGATGCAGCCTGAGTAAGCTGGGGAATTGCTGCTTTCAGCCACTAGTGGGATGGCAGCAAGAACTGTCTGCTTTCCCTTGTCCCTGGGACCATGATGGCTCAGAAGTGCTGGACTGTAACAGGAGGAAAGAGGATTAGTGCTGGGGACCAGCTCTCTGCCTGTGCCTCATCCAGCACATCCTTCTGCCCATCGATGTCCTGTGCATGGCGTTACAGCAGTTTTCCCTCGTGTGCTCTGGAAAAAAACTCTGCTGTCTTTGCTGACCTGTTTCCTGTTCCACTGTCTTGTTCTTGCTTTGCCCTTTGGCAGAGGGTGAGTGACTCTGACTCCTCCTCCTGCTTGTCAAGGCTCGGGCTGTGAGCACAGGGCAGAGCCATCCCGTCTCTGAACCCTTGGGAGCCAGAGGCTGTGTGGATGTGGGCTCTGGCATGCCCACACATCCATGTGCCAGAGTGATGGGCTGGGGAGTGCAGCCCCACCACAGGCACCAGGAACCTCTTTGTGGCTTTGCATAGCCACGAGCCTGACCCATCTCTGTCCTCTCTGGCTCTGGCACAGTCAATCCCACACATGCCTGTCACATTTCCTAGTGGATGTTGGCTTTTGCAGAGGCTGGAGCAGGCTGTGGGGATGTGGCTGGCCAGGGCAGGGAGGGAGGAGAACACCACCTGTATTCACAGTCCCCTGGGGCAGGTAGGAAAAAGATGATTTTCAGCTAAATGGGAGTAAATATTAATTTCTCATCTGCCAGTATGACTAGCACAGTGTTTACAATTCTTTAAAACCACGAGGCAGATTCCCTGCTCCTGCTGGAGGCACAGGTCAAGCCCTTGTCAGCACCTCTGGGCACAGCCTGGCTCTGTGGGTACTCCTGTATGGCTTGTGGTGAGCCAAAACAAGCCAAAGGAGAGGCAGGATGGGCTAATTCAGCCCCAGGAAGGAATTGCCACTGTGCAATGTGCTGCCTTTGCACAAACCTGCTCAGCCCACAGTATGGGCTGCACTGGCTGGGAGCTGTTTATGAGACACTGTGATCCTCTGACTGCAGAATCTGGGCTCTGATGTACTTGTATCACCCCTGAAGAACTCCTGAGATAGGGGCTTAGTCAGAGGGCAGCTGGAGAGGAGCTGCCATGAATAATTAGATTGTACTGGTAATCAGTACAAACAACATCAGGTATGCACGATATGGAGAGCAGGGCAGTGATCATTATTAAAAATCCCCATTCCTTTATTCCTTACCCAGGTGTGGGGTGTGAGGAGGTTTTTCTTGGCGTGTGTTTGGGCCACCTCATTACTCACGAATGACTGCGAGGCAAAGGGAGTGAGTTATGCTGGCCTTTGCAGACAAGTGGCAATAAAACAAGTTTATGGTGCCGCCTCCTATACCATCACATATTTATGTCCCATATTTATCTTGCTTTTTTAGCTGTTTGTGCTTGCTTGTCTTGCAAGGCCACCCCACCTCCATTCCCTGAGACCAGCAAAGGGATAAATTCTGATATTGCAGCTCACCCTGGGCATCACTGGAGCTCCTTGGAGACATCCAGGCAAAAGTTCTTCTGGCATCGGTGAGGGACAACTGAGCTTTATGTTGGCTTCCTATAGGTTCAAGCCACATGGCACTGCAGGCCCTTGCCCGGGGCTGAGCCCAACCTCTCTCAGCAGTTTGGGATAGGACCTGCTCAGCAGCCTGCTGAGATCTTGGACCATAACTGGTGCAGCCCATGGGTACCTGCTCTGGAAGGAAGGGATTGGCTGAATATTTGTGTATCATCGTGTCCCCATGACCAAGGAGAGTTTGGTTCCTTGAAATCTGGCAGCACCAGAGTTTCTGCATCCCATGGAAGTTCCAATACCCACATGTCAAATCCGGTCAGAGGGAAAGGGACTGAGCACTGAGGGGAGAGGACACTATTCTGTCAGTTTAAAGCCAACAATGAGATTTCGGCTGTGTCCCCAGCCAGAGGGGTCAAATGCATGGTTTTCATTATAGATCCCAACTCTGTTTCCCCCCCATTTCTCTGTTCCCTGGCTGGCCCACCATGTGCAGCCGCAACACAAAGACATGAAAGCGCAGCCCTTTGTGCCATCTGACAGCAGCACACAGTCCCCCATCTGTCCCCCAGGGTCCCTCCGCGGCGTGACCCTTCCTTTGTGCTCCAGCCCTGTCTGCAGGGCAGTGATTTGGCTTTGCACATATGAATTACCTGTGGAAAGACAGACATCTGTAAGATGCAAAGTAAAGGACACTAAATTATGATAAACAGGGCTTTCGATTTCACTTCATGTGGGTGTAGCCATGACTCCTCTCCAAGTTGTCTCTGCTTCCCTTTTCTGAGTTATTGACATATATTCCCTTTTGCTGCCAGCTTTGACGGCTGCTGCTAAGTCAGCCAGCACTCATCTCTCAGCCCTGAATAATCAAGTGACTGGGACAGCTAACAGAAGGACAGACTCCCTCTAGGACACGATGGTTCTGATGTACAAATGTGTTCACACACGAGGTTGAAAGGAGAGGGCCAGGTAGGCAAAATGTGTGTGCTGGTACGGTGTGATTTTAAACACATGATAACAAAATTTCTGCTGCAATATTAATCCTCGTGTCTGCCTGTTTCAGCCTTGCATGCTCAGTGTGGTTCTGCTCTGCCCAATTCATCTGCATCCCCTCCCCAGCCTTCTGCACACAGGAGCAGGGGAGAGGCTGCAGGAGAGCCAGGTTTGTCTTTTTCATGCCCTACATAGTGGGTGTTAAGGTGATAAGACAAAATAGTGGAATCCCGGTTCCTCAGCATTCTATCAAGAGGGAAATCCCATCCCACCTGCAGGGATAAGCTCCTGGAGAGCAGGAATTTAGTAGCATTTTAGTAGTCACTGCCTCACTCTATCACATCAACTCATCCTAAGCCCTAGGTCCTGCTAATTTTTACCAAAATGCTGAGTGACATCCAGATAATTGGAAATATTGTGGTATTTCCTTGGTGTTGTTACTGTGGAAGACTCAAGGAGTGTCACCAGATGCTTTGGTACAAACTTCCTCCTCCCTTGATGCTGTCTCTCATGCTTGGCACTCCCGCCAGCCAGCTCCAGGAATTCTGCCCTGAAAGGCGTCGTGGATGTGCCCAGCAGGACTTGCCTACATGCAGCAAGTGTTTGTGTGCCTGCAGGAGCCAAGATACTCCCCTTCCCACTGGGCACCCAGAGCACCGAGCGAGGCGGCCGCATCTACCTGGAGCTCTGGAAATTTTTAACATAAAAATGATTTGATTGATTTGGTGGGGGGAGAAAGAAACACAAAAGGCCTTAAGATTTCGCTGATTTCTCCTGGGACTCTTTTCTGTACACAAAGTGTTTCCTGCTCTGTTCTTGGAAGCATTACCCTTGGCTGGGCCTGGCCTTTAAAACATTACCAGCTGTATGCAAAATAGAGTGCAAAGTGCCAAAAAGCCCCGCAGGCTATTTACATTTGGCTGGAGCTTGCTGTGTTGGCCAAGCTACAGAGATACTTTGTTCATCGGCCTTGCAAGGAAAGCAGCTACTTCAAGCTGTTTGGTCCTGTTTATACACAGAGTTACCATGGAAGTCCCCAGGCCCCACAGCTCTGCATACTCGCATATCCAGGGTGGACTTCTCTGATTTGTCTTCCCTCTCATTTGTTGGTAGGAAGCTCTGGCACGAGGTTCTTGGGTAGATATTGGGTACAAATTGATTTATTTTTGTGGTGAGGGGTTGCTTGGGTGCTGTCTGGGTCCTCTCTTGAAGCAAGCAAGAGCAGGTGGAGCAATGGGATACCTGATATATTAGCAAGAACATTTTTCCAGGGTGAATTTGGGGAAAAGTAACGCTGTCAAAAAAACTTGGTCACAGACAAACTCTTGCAGCTGTATGGAAAGAATGATTTATAATTGTAATTATATTGGGGTTTATGTTTGCAATAAATAGATACACATTTCCTAAAGTATGATGGTCAGTTGAGGGCAACCTGAATTACAAAAATACATAAAATCGAGGGAGCTCTGCATTAATTTCTCCAAGATAAACTGTTGTGACTTTGGATCAGTGCATTTTAAATGTTAAATTGTAGGCTCTCTCTCTTGGAGTATTCATTATATTCTAAAAGCTCAATATAGATTAAACTTCTATCCCATCAAATTCAAATGTATGAAGCATGTGGCAGATCCTACAACAACGGGCATAAGAATAACTGGGGTTTTTAGGAGACTTTAGGGAAAAAGTAACAACCTTTGCAACATTTTGTGGTTAAGATCATTTGGGTTTTCTTGAATCCTTGGGCTACTACCCCAGCTAATAAGGATGTGGATTTCTTGACTTTTCTTTCTGCTATTATTTGTTACCTTAGCTGTTTTATTAAAAAGACTTCTCGTGGCTGAACACTTGTGATTAATCACCTCTTGCCAACATGCTGCAGGCAGACTGAATAATGGCATAGCTGGATATGAGGGTATGGCTGGAGATCCTCCCCTGACTGGCTCTAGGTATCCAGCTTAGGGAATTTTATATCTCTGCGCTGGCAAGCAGTGCTGGGAAAGACTAAATCATTGCTTCCTTGGCCTCGTACCAAGGCGCAGGGTTACCTCTTGTGCTGGATGGAGTGGTTTGAGTACGTCCTGCTGTACTGCAAGGAGCTGTGCTCTCAGTGAGTGTTTGGGGGGAGTGGGGACACATGAACCTGACAAGTTGATGGTGAAAAACACTCCTCCCTGTGTCTGAGATCTGATTGCAGAGCCTGACTGAGGCCAGTGGGGACCTTTCCCACTCATTTTTTCAGGGCAAGGGCATTTTGAGTGTGTGGAAGGGAAGAAAGGCTGAGCACTGCAGGCTGGCCAAAATCTCCCAGCCCAGTTGGCTGAGGTGGAGCCTGGACAATGCAGTTACACCTGTGAAATAAAGGTTCTCCTTCTGCTTTGGCTTTCAGACATCCTCACTCAGGAGCAGAAATGCTTGGGAAGCAAATCAGCAATGTGTCTGTTGTCTGTGCACTTGTTCTCTACCAAAGAGGGAGTCAGCCAAGCCTGGAGTTCATTCTGTCTTGGCCAATAGTTAATAATAACCCTGCAACAGCTTCTTTTTCTTTTTTTTTTTTTTTGCAAATTAAGGGTGGATGAATGGCCTGGATAAAATTAG
The DNA here is from genome assembly GCF_000691975.1 of Corvus brachyrhynchos. Lineage (NCBI taxonomy): Eukaryota > Metazoa > Chordata > Aves > Passeriformes > Corvidae > Corvus > Corvus brachyrhynchos. Next base: position 3,700,505 of record NW_008246064.1, read on the forward strand.
AAATCTCTTCCTGAAAGGCTGAGCTGAGTTTACAAAGTTATAGCTCCACAGAAGTCCCACTGCAGCTGGGGAATCCCAGCTGCCCTCGAAGGGTGAATAGCTGACAACAAAGTGCAAATGTGTGCTCTGGATCAGAGGGTCCCCCCATTGTGCTGGCTTCACATCACAGCAGCTTTGAGGAGTTGAATGGGGTGATTCCTGATTGCACCTTCCTTTACTGCCAGGACAGGCAGTAGTTATAGCAGGCAAGTGCCCTGTGAGGTGTTAAGAGATGGGGACTAATGGGGTTGGATACTGGATGTCACAGGACAGGAAGGGAACTCAGGCTTGGGAAGGAATTCTAGTTCCTTTGAACGTAATGCCGAGGCACTGCTGGATAGGGAACTTTCTACATGTGGATAGCCAGGCAGGAAATTGTTTGGGAAGCTGTCCCTCCTCCCATCTAGTACTATGAATCTTCCCAGGGCCTTCTGCATTCACTGATACTGCTACATTCTGGTCATTTACCCTTGAGGCTGCATGATGAACTTGTGCCCATGTTTTGAGCGACCCTGGCACTGATGCTCTTTATAAAAACCTCTTTTTTTTGTAACTGTGAGACCCAGAGCTCTCAAGAGTCTCATCCATGAGAGAGGATAACAGCAGGAGGCTCTTTGTGGCAAACCCCACCTTTATTTCCATGTTTTTTGGGTGAGGGGGTGTAAAGTCACAACTGGGTGTGACTGAGCTGCTGTGACAGACCCAATGTCCCCTCCAGCTGTGTGCTCCTACATCGTTCCTACCAGCGAGGCTGAACACGTGAGCTCAAACCAGCCTGATACAGGATGGACAACAGTTGGCAGTAGCTGCTTAAACCATTGTGTTTCCCATTTGGTGGTGTCCCCACAGCTCTACTTGCCATGAGCTCTGAGCCATTGACTTACATGTGTTATTAGGATTTTGCTGGTGTCTAAAATGACGCACTGAGGTCAGTGGAGATGATGTGCACCAGCTCAGTATCAAGCCCAGCACTTTCTGCACAGCATGAACATTTATATCCTCTCTGGAAAAGATGGAGAAAGCCCAGGTTGCCTTCATAATGAGGTATTAATAAAAAGTTGCCCAAACAAAACAATATATGTTTGATACCTTGAGGGTCTGTCTGTTGGTTTCAAAAGTCATTCTGAACCTTTATATAACAGTGCAATTAGCTGATACTATAAACTTATTATGTACCTGCTGGAACACAACAGCTCCTTTGAAGCAATTCAGATCTATTTTGTAATTATAGAATTAGGCCACATGCCATACTTGGGAGATTGTGCAAAGGGGGAAACTTTCCATTTCAAAGTGACTGAGAGCTTCAGTGGCTGCAGGCTGTTTTTTCCTTTCTTCTTGCTGACCTGCAATTAAAAATGTAGAACTCTTCAATATATCACTCCTTGGCTGAGTTAATCACCCCAGGAATCTCCAAGGGGGTCTGCAATGTATTGACAATAAAGAAATTTCCTGGGACAGTGCAGACCTTGCTCTGCATGCTGTCAAACGTGATGGGATCCGGCACCTCCAGCTGCAATGGAAGGAAAGCAGAAATACAGTGGTTTAAGAATGCCTTAAATAATCCAGTTACATTGGTTTCAGGGTTTGGTTTTTTTTTTTTTGCAGGCATTCCAGAATTACTACATCTGGATTTCCCCCTTTCCTCCCACTTTTATGTGTCTTACTCTTTGGGTAGACGGAATGGTCCTGCCTAGGATGTGAGACAAGGCTGGTTATGACATCTCAGCACTTGGAGTCTCTGGTGGCAGCTCAGCACTGTTCATTGTGCAGGGTCATGAAGAGGAACTGCTGGGACAAAAAGCAAGTCTGGTGGGCTCCAGCTGGGGTGAAACACAAGAAGAGAATCAGCTGGTTCTTGGATTTGGTGGGGAATTTAGACAGGCCTCCAAAATGGGACAAGGACCTCCAGAGCTCAGAGCCTGAGGTGGGATGTGCAGACATAGTCACCTCTGGGGTAGGTACAAGCTCTGCATTGGAGTGGGTGTCCTCAGCCCTTTTTATGTGGAAGTCCATCCCAAAGTGTGACTCTTCTCGTCTAAAATAGGCACCAAAGCAGAAGAAAGTGGGGGCATTTTTTCAGGGATCTGATTTTCCTGTTGTGTCTGGCGGGAGTCCCACGTGAGGTGTTCAGAAAGACAACATCAGCCCAGATGTCTTTCACTGGGTGACTCATGTCCCACCCTGGTTTCCAACTCATCAGTTGTAGAAGACCCAGCTCTGCCACTGGAAGGAAACATGAACACAACAGTGCTCCAACTTCTTCCCTTGTGAAGGATAAACTTGTCCTCATCTCCCAGGCAATCTGGGTTTGGGGAATGATTGTGTTTCCTAGCTGGGATCTATATCAAACCACTGCCCTTCTGGATACGTCAGGCCTGGTGTGGGGAACATACAGATTTTGAGCAGGACACCCTGAACCCCAGTGTTTGCCTTCAGGAAGAGTCTTGGCTCAGGTGCAAAGGGACAGTGGTTTGTGGTTTTGGATTTGACACTGCTAGGACCTGTGATAGCCTGGGACACGCCTGCTTTGGGAGCAGTGAAAAGACACTCAAAGAAGATAAACCATGGGATGTCTTTGTGGAAAGGTTTTGAGGATGTGCTGCAACAGAGCCTGGGACTCCCAGGAAACCAAGCTCTCGCCCTCAGTGCCCGCATTTGAAGCCTGGCCCAAACCCTAAATGGAAGGGTTTGTTTCTCTGGACATCAGTGCTCTGGTGGGATGAGTCCTCAGCCTGGATGAAAGCTGAGCTTCCAGCTCAATTGTCATTCATCACACGGAAAAGAACTGCCATTTTTTAATGATCAGGCTTCCCTCTGGAGACTGTGCTGAAGCAATTCCTAGACTGAATGTCTCAGAAGATGTGCTCCAAGGGGGGAGTGTCTCTGGTGGCATAAATCCTCATTTCCTCATTATCTGGGCATTAGTGGAAGCAGGTCACTTTCTGCACAGTACTTTTGAGAGTGTATTTGCATATAGATGCAGTGGGTCAGATTCTGGTGCTGGTTTAAATCCTGAATAAGTGCATTAACAATCGTGCATTAAACCACGCTATTTGTGAAGTCTGAACCTTCTGAACACAAAAGGACCATAGTCAGGGTCTTGCAAAACAACAAACAAATGCAAAAATACATCTGGGATGTTTACAGAATATTTCAGCAAATTGTCCCCATCCAAGACTAATTTTTGCCAATCAAAAGCTGTATATATATTTTTTTTAAGCTTGTGCATAAGCACAATATTTTCTGTTAGGCAAAGCTGTGCAAATTACTCATATGAATTAATCTGACCTGCCTAACAGCCTGGAATATGACATACATAAATACATACATATATATATATACATGCACACCTACATGTGTGCACATATAGACTCCACACAAAAGATGTTAGCTAGGAGATGATACAGGTTTTTTCCCCCCCCAAATCTTTTTCCCTGCTGGATTTACTGAAAGTTTTTCCTTGTTATCTCCTGCTG
>NW_008246064.1:3704041-3721371 GCF_000691975.1 Corvus brachyrhynchos
TCCTTGCGAACCTGCCATGGCAAGAGGACCTTGAAGATGAAGTCAAGCGTGAGGTTTGACTGTACCCATTCTGGCATCCCTAGAGGAGCCTTTAGTGCTTTTCTTGAAGTCGCTCCAAGATTTTCTTCTGCCTCACCAAGGAGAGTCCTGCAAAGGAGTAAGGGAGTTTGCCAGCCTGCTAACCTGGGGTACACAGAGGAAATGAAAAGCACAGATTTCTCAATGTACCTGATTTTCTGCCTGGTGCAGAAAATCTGGCCCACCCTTGAGTCCCCGAAACATGCAGAGCATCTCCAAGAGTCCTGAGGTCTGTGCTGTAGGACATCCCTATGAAGAGAAGATACCAGAGGTCTAAAAGTGCTGAAATCTGACTGACCCCCCACAGGAAGGGGAAGTAAAAGTGAAAATGGGTTTGAAACAGCGAACATTGATAGTAGCAAAAACCAAAGTTTGTGCTTTTCCCACTTAACATTTTAAATCTCAAAATGATGGCATGGCCATGCATTTCATAGGGCTGTTGCTGTCCTTGAGACCCGTTCCAGCTCATGTAGGCAAAGGGGACATGAGGGCTCTGGAAAAAGAGATTTTTATGTGGGTATCACTACAAGCACCTCATTTCCTTGGGAAGATGAAAGGGCAGGGGAGGTTTTTGTTTTGTTTTGTGGTTTTTTTCCCTTTTTAATTTTTTTTTTTTTTAAAGAAAAGCATCCTGCTCTTATCCCAGAGCCTGGATCTCTGCAAACTGAGGACCAGAGTCCCTTTGCCATGTATGTGGTGCCCTTGTGCTCTCCAGTATCACCTGGGTGTTTGGACACTGTCCTTGGAGAGGGATTTTCCATTCAATGATGAGGATCCCCAGTTTCCCACTGTTTTTTTCCTTCTCCATTGCCTTGATCAGCTGAGCTGATTTTGAGACAAGGCTTGGCCCCACTTGGCTGTGCTCCCCCCATGGTAGGGATGGCTTGGCAGGGCCTGGCTGGGACCCAGCTGGAGGATCAGAGAGCAGCCCTGGGCTCCCTCAGGACTCACCACAGGCATGTGCCAAGCAAATCTCAGCTCAGCAGAGAAAATGGCCCATGATATGGGCTTTGCAATGCTCATGCCAGCTGAAGCACAGCCATGAAGCTGCTTGCTTCTTGTTTGCCCAACAGCCCCCACAAAGCTGGGGGCTGCCATAAGAAAAGCTGGAAAATTGCAATACTTCATCTTCTACCCACTTCTGCTGTCAGCCTCTAGCTTGAAGCCTTAACATTCAAGGAGAGGCAGAAGTGATTGGTTTCTACAGGGCCAGGAAGCACACACAGGTTTACTTGTGCTTAAAAGGCATGGACATCATGGGGTGGAGGTTTGTCTCTGGGCTGCTGAGCACTGTGATGCTGGTGGAGTTGCAACAAGCTTAGTGCTGTGCAGAGCTGGTGGGTAGCAGAAGCACATGGATAACATGCTACTGCTCACCCTGAGCAGGGACCAAGCCTGGGGTCCCAGCACCACATCCCCAAGATGCAGGAGGATGCAGGTGCTTGGATGTAATAACAGTAAGAAATAATAATTGTAGTTATAAATTATTATAACTGGTATCTATGACTACTATTTGTATATAAATTAATATCCTAATCTTACTATTTTACTGATAATTGTGGGATCACTTCTGGACCCCTTACCAATACAGGCTGAAGGCAGCCCTCCCCCAAGAAATAATTGCTCTATACTCCAACTGGAAGCCAAGAGGTGGAAAAACAGAGGGTTATAGCAACTTCAGCGAGAACTATGGGATAAGCTTCCATCCAGAGATGGAAAGTTCTTCTCCATACACAGTCTAGTGCCCCCAGGGGACTTTCCGTGCAGGGCTGTGGCTTAAATCTGTGTTGAGACAGCACAGTACTGCATTTATTCCGTATTTCTATGCCAGCACTGGTTTTCTCCAGCAACATCTCCGTGCTGAATAAGCCCTTGGCTCCTCTGATCTCCTCCTGGGTGACAGTGGCTCGGTTTGGCAGTCTGTGTTTCCCCAGGGCTGGCTCAGCAGGCCCTGCACTCTAACACCGGCTACGATCTCTCCATCTGTTTGGATCTGTTCTTTCCTGGTGAGAGTTTAGTTTTTCTTGCCTTAAAAGGAGACAGCCTTCACCACTGATACATCTTCTTCCCTTGCTCCTCACTGTAGTTTTCATCAGCTGATGGCACATCTGTATTCCTGGGAAACTGAGCTGGCCTTAACATCTAATTCCTCTCTGTCTCCTGCTCTGCAGTCAGTGATGAATCTTTGCCAATTTACTGAGGAATTAGCTGGGGATAAGGATCTGTGTACACTTTATACTTTGCTTCCCAACACCCACCATTAATAATGAGCATGTCCTTTATGACCTGAGCCTTGTTTTAAGTGAATGCAAAGTATTGGCCCTTTCCTTGATGATCCATAGCCCTTGCAGCCATGCACTGGTGTCTGGAAGGATTCCAAGTGTTTTGGAGCAATGCACTGGAATACATCACAAATGAACCAGTTTTGCTTGTCTAAGTTTTGTCTCTGGGTATTTGGGAGGGATGGCAGGGGAGGAGAGGGTGAATATTTATTAGCTTTTAATCAAAGAAAGTGCTCTCTGTAACCAGACAGGCTACTGTCTGTATCTGATCCAAGAGAGACATCAAGATCCCTGTTCTTTGCTGTGCTGCAGCTCGTGCCCCTCTGAGCTGAGCAAACGGATTGTAAAGCACTCCAAGAGGTGCCTGTCTCTGTTTGGATTTCTCTGCATCCAGATTTTCCTGGCCACGTCCACCCAGGATTCTCCTGGAAAAAAACAGTCGCTGGATGAGTGGAGAGGAACAGCAAAATGCACGTGCCATGACCCTGAGAGAGGAGGTGCATTTTGGGTAAATTTGCACGAATTTGAGCAGCATGGTCTAGCGGAAGGTGTCCCCGCCCATGGCAGGGGTTGGGAATGAGATGATCTTTAAGGTCCCTTCCAACCCAAACCAATCCGTGATTCTGTGAATGAGGCAATCTGTACACTGACAGTACATCCTGGGAATCCTGGATAATCCCTCCAGACCCCACCTGGATACCCTGAGCAGGAAAAAATAACACCTCTCAAGTAGTATGAGAGATGATATAAAGCAGCAGAGACCTGGAGCTGTGGAGCACAGCTCTGTACCATGAGCTGGGAGGCAGGGTTTTATGGAAGTGTTTGCCAGACTCAATCCAGCTCCTGGACTGTGTGTGACAGCCCCTGGTCCTGTAGTTTCAACCTTCTGGGAGCGGGATGCAAAGTCAGAGGGGATACACCATCCCTTTGCATTGCACTCTGTCAGGATAAAAGGTCTGCATCCTGCTGCTCTGCGATGCAGGAATTCTGTGCAAACCCACAAAGGGGGTTTAAAGGTGGGACCCCAATGCTTGGTTCATGCTTGGGTGTGCCCACTTCAGGACCTCTGTGTCACGAGAGGGCAGGCACCAATGGGGAGCCCCAAATCTCTAAGGCAACACTCACAATTCTGCACTAAGCCAGGCACCAGGCATTCACAATGGTCCATACTGTTAAATTGTCATCAAGCTCCTTGGCACAGCATCCACCTCTCCCAGAGAGGGCCTGGGGACTCTTCAAGGGCTGGCATGGGGCAGGGACCAGCCCCAGCTGTCAGCATGGCTGTGAGACCACCCTGGTTAGGGTTTGGAGAGGAGAAGGGGGTTTGGTTTGCAGGCCTGTGTTGTGCCATCTGGCCACACAACTGCTCTTAGCCCCTTCTATTTACTGGTACAGACATGGTCTCCTTGTTCAGCAAAATCCTGACTGTGAAACCAAGGGACCACATAACCCACTGTCCTGGAGATACAGCTTCCCAACTAAAAACATCTGTTAGGAGCCCTGTGTTTGTGTTAGTGAGAGGCCAAACAGAAAATGCCAACAAACCCTGCTGCAGGGATCAGATGAGATCAAGCCAAGGCCAGATCACCTCTGAGCAGTTTGGGGCTGAATTTTTACCAACAAGCCCATTGCAGGACCAAAGTCTTGGGCATGTGCTGTCTCCTTCTGCCAGACTGCTCAGAGTGCCTCTGTGACTGCTGCCTCAGCATCTCACCCAGCTCTCCAGGCAGAGACGGATGGGCACACCAATACCTCTGTTACAGACCAGGAGCTGAGGCGTTAAGTGACTGGGAACCTTTGGCACATCAGAGAACAAAATCTCCCAAATCCCAGGGCAGGTGTTAGCCAGAGATTTCTCTTACTTCTCAGCTGGAATGTCTACCCCACTGATGTGCCACCGCAGGACCTGGTGCAGGACCACAGCTGCAGCTTTTTAGGCTGCCTCAGATGTGGACTGAGGGCTCTCTCTGCAGCAGGAGGTCCTGGGGGTGGGAGGGGGCTGTGTGTGCCCTGAATACAAAAGAGGCAAATATTTTTATTACATCCCAAAGCACACTTGTGTCAGCACTCGCTCTCCCAGCTAGGAAGTGTCCATGCAGGAGGTCTTCTCCTGACCAGAACAGACTGGGGACACTGACAGGGCAAAGCCTGTGAACATCTGGAATAAACAAAGTCAAGCCTCTGCTTCAGAAACAGCCACACAAAAGAGTCCAGGCACATCAGTGAGGATTCATGGACCACAATAACACTGTCCCTGATCACTGACTCCTTTGGGCTTGCACCAGGGCAGTTGCAGATGTCCTGCAAAGACCAGCAGTGTGACAAGAGTATCATTGCAGAGCTGAGAATGGCAGGGTTGGATGTCTTGAGAGTGATCACAGGACATCAATAAAGCAACCTCCAGATTTGCATCAGAGCAGTGGCAGGATTGCACCCAAGTCCAGGGCAGGAGGAAATCACATCCTTGGCCCTAGGAGTGCAGTGAATGTCAAAGTATAAACTCATAATTAATACTGCACAGTAAAAAATAAAGCAAAACTTTCAGCATCTTTGTCTTGTGGGTTTGCCTTGCAGTGCTGGTGTTTGGGATAAAGGTTTGGCAGCAGGCAGAGTGGTGGGGTCCTGCTGGGAGGTGCTGGAGGACACATCTCCCTTCTCTTCAAACAGACCAAATGGATCACTGGGAACTAGAACCAAGAGCCCATCAGCACCTGGCAGGAGACAGGACCAAGATCCTGAGGCACCAAGGGCTGGTCCCATGACCCCTCGGAGCCAAGCTGTCAGCTCAGCCTGAAGATATCCCAGAGCTCTGCTGTCTCCGTGGCTGTTTGAGGAGCCCCATGCTCTTGGCTCTTGTACACAGCTATGCCAGGCAGTCCCTTCCCTGGCATTTCAGTCCTGTTTCAGCCTTCTCCTGCTGCTTTCTCCCCAAGCTGCTCCTCAAAGCAGCCTCTCTCCACAGCACCTTCTGCAGAGCACCAGCTCATCCATCTCCTGCCAGCACCGCTGTCTGACAGTTCTGACTAAACAGCAGCTTCCGGTCTCCTAACGAAGTCATAGAGAATCAGAGTTTTCTGGATCAGGGAAAATGCCAGACCCTCCTGCCCTACCACCAGCCCTTCTTTTACTCCCATCTCTCTCCTTTCGCTTTTCCAGGGGGATTCAGGGGCTCTTTGCTCTGCTGCCGAGACACTGCTGTAGTAGAGAAATGGAAGAAATCTGGATGATACATGAACTGATGCCACTTTTGGAAGTTTCAGAAACAAAACTTCCCAGGGGAGAGCTTTAGCCTTTTAAGTTTTGGGATGGCTCTCTGAGGGGAAGGTACAAGGCCAAGGCTGTCAGCTGGGAGCGTTTACCATGGATGGAGCACCGGTCACTCCTGTGATCAGCACAGAGCATGTCCAATCCAGGTGCACATTCCCAAATGGATTTGCTTCAACCCGTGGAATCCTGCCTTTGTGCTGGGATTTCTGGAGCTCGTGTTTGGGGAGCAAGCAGCGTGTGCACAGCAGTGTTGGTGACACAAGATATGACACCTGCAGGATGCCCATCAGGGGAGAGATGGCTCTTTCGGAGCCTGTCCCCTGGGAGGCTGGGGGAGGTCTGGATCAAAGCCTGGGGGTGTGTGATAATCAGCCTTTTAGGAGCTGTAATTGCACTGAAAGGCTTTTTCCTCCCGTTCAGCTGGAGGGCTCAGGTTCAGGTGTGAAATGTCAGACATGGGTGCTAAGCCATTGAAGAGGGTGTTGTAAAACAGGCTGGGGTTTTGCTGTTGCATTTCCTTTGTGCCTCCTGTGTGCCTCAGTGTGGCTCAGGGGCCTTTTGTGACCTCACAGGCTCTGACTTATTTCCTAAACACATTCTTTGCACCTTCTTGGTAAGGTTCTTTTGACTTCCAAATGTTTCAAAAATAAAAAAAAGTTTTTATGCATAAATATAGGCTTTCCTTGGGAGTCCCTTGAGAAAAAAAAAAAACCAGAAAAGAAAGAAAGAAAAAAAGAAGTATATTTTGATGCAGTGTTTTGACCTACTGCTTTTTTCTACTAGGATATTTTTATAGAATCACAGAATACCAGGTTGCAAGGGACTTAAAGGATGAGCTGGTTCAACCTTTCTTGGCAAAAGATGGCCCAGCTGAATCTTAAATGTGTCCAACATTGGGGAATCCAAGTCTTCCCTGGGGAGATTATGCCAATGGCTGATTGTTCTCATTGGAATGGGATGAATTGGTGGTACAAAAACTGAGAATAAACCAAATCAAATGCTGTAAAACACTTAATTCCTCAGGGAGCAACAATCCCTCCAAGTGACCCAGAGGCAGCAGCACATCCTCTGTCTGTGGAGGGCAGAAGGACATTAGAAATGCAGGACATGTGCAGACAGCAGGGCATTAATCATCCCCAGAGGATTTACAGACAATTCCCCTGGTGAAGAGGAGGCATCAGATCAACCAGGGAAGGATTGAGGCAGGACACAGCCGGAGCTGGAGCAGAATGACCCCTCCCTCTCCCATCTGAGACTGCTCTGTGGACAGGCTGATATTAGTCCCACCCAAGCACGCACAGGACAGTACTGGGCAGTCCCAAAAAAGCTTTTATCTGGCCTGACCAGCAGCATTTCATCACTTGTCATCTACCCCTCTACGAGCTCTCATGCTGTGCCACTGGCACAGCGGCTGCGGTGGGAGCCTCAGCAGGGAAATGTTAATGAAAATCATCTATCAAAGGCAGGCCAGGACTCAAGGCAGAGAGATGAGGGCACTGAGAGTGAGGCTGTGCTTCCAAGTGTGGGAGCTGCTGGGGGAGGCCTTTGCAAGAAGCCTTGTTTGCACTGCAAGGCTCTTGTCCTCCTAGCTCACACCTGGATGGAGGAGATGGGGCCTCTGAGCAGTGGGGTTTGGTGGTGGTGGGTTTAGGGTTGGACACTCACCTGTTTCCCAGCTGAAGGTGTGGGAAAAGGCTGTGTCCTCTTCTACAAGGGCATGGCTCATACAGGAGAGATTTGGCCTCCAGTTCTCTGCATTCTTCATTTTATCCCACAATAAATTCATCACTTTGGTAGAAATGTAAATGTAGCCCAGGGGTGGGCTGAGATCTCCTCCATGAGGGGTGGTACCAGCAAGAATCCTCTGTCTTCTGCTGGGAAGGGAAGGGTAGAGATGGCAGAGAAAGAGCCAGGCTCTGCAGCCCATGGCTTTTCTTGCTGTGTGATGGGTTGGCACCCAGAATTAGCAGTGAATCCCTTCTGCAGCACTGAACTCTCCTTGAAGGGGTCTCAAAACCTTGTGTGGGTCATACAGTGCTGCTCAGACACCCTTTATTCTGGAAAATCAAGGTATTTTTCATACCTGTGGGGCCATACCTGCCTTCCTCCCACCTGATCTACACCCGGTGTAGATCTTGGTGTCTTTCATCAGGAGTGAGGTCCTGCAGCTTCTGCACCCCCTGTGAGCTTCTGGATGGGCCTTGATGGCTCTGCAGCCTCCCAGACTGAGGTTCAAGCAGTCATGAGAACCCCGACTCTGCCCCAAATCCCCATGTGGTTAATTTAACAAAATATGGTTCAAATCATAAAGGCTGAGGCTCGCCCGCCCCCATACAGAAGTCTCACCATGATGGGAATGTTTCAGCAGATCTTATCCATAGGGAAAATACTCCTCACCTCCCAGGTTGCACAATCTGCATTCCAAGGCTCCTCACCCACAAATGTCTGTGTTTTCAATGCCACCTTGCAATAGCTTTGGGGAGGAAAGTTAAAAATTAGGCTTTTTTATCTTCTTCTTTTTGTTCTGACAAGCAGTTGTACTTTCCTGAATTCAAAGGGGATTTTCAGGTAAAATGAGAATTTCCTTAGAAAATGTCATCTTTGGTAGAAATGTTTTAATACTTTTGAAAACAGCAAGCTTAAACACATAGGGTTTTTCCCTTCTCTTTCCTCCTCACTTTCTCCCAAAAACAGGTGGGTGGGGAGGGAGAAGAAGATAGAACATTTTGTGTTCTCTTTTTCTCAAAAAAAAAAAAAAGAGAGAGAGAGAGAAAATTAACACATTGCCAAGAAATTTTTTTTTGTTATTTTGTTCAGAGCTGTTTTTTTTTTTCCCATGGAAAAAGACCATCTTTTTTAAACCAGCTTCAGTTGCTGTTCTTCTATAATTATACCCCAAAGTCTGGGAACTAGGGCAGAGGAGGCAGTGAGCAGAGAGAGCACTACAGTGTAGACAATCCATGCAGCAAGCACGTTGTGGGATTTTGCAACTGTCCTGTCTCAGCCATACGGCACATGGGGCTTGTTCCGGGGTAGCACTGCTTCTTCTTTTAAACATCCATCAGGTTTTTTGCCGTTTTGCTGGAAGTTGTAAAGAAGGAAGGAAAAAGATGTAGCTGCCATTAGGATGAACTATCTAATTAGTGTGCAAAAGCACTTGCCTCCTGGAGGGAGAATGAATTAAATGACCTGCGGCAGAGGGTGATTCATTTCTGCTCTGCTCTTGCATTTCCCCTCTTGAGACATGAATCACTTGTCCACTAGCCTGTGCAGGGAGGAGGGCAGAGCTCCTGCATCAGCCTGTGGGGCCAGTCTGAGGGACTCAGACCCAAACCACCATGAGCAGCCAGCCAGGTTCCCTCATCTTTAGCGAGGAAGATGTTAATTCAGGTCTCACGTCGTCTTCCCATGGCTTTTTGCCTTGTGGAGAGAGTATCACACCTCTCATGGTGTGCCAGCTCTGACTGAAACATCCTCAGAGCATTTGTCTCTCACCCAAGAGGCTTCTCTGCTCTTTGCTGTGCCTCTGGGCTTCTTGTGCCTTCCTCCTCTCCCTGCCCACCTGCATTTAAAACCTGGTGGCAATCTCATGTGTTTGTGGACTCGTAGTCAAATGGCCAAAATTGCTCAAGAGTTTTGGAAGTTTTTGGAAAAGCCAGGACTGAGATGTGCACAGACAGGTACTAGAGTCACAAAAGCCTCACTGCCCCTGGGAACTAGACCAAAATTCTTCCTGAGGTTGTAAGGAAGCCTCCAGAAAGGTCTTGGAGGTGGTTTTAGTGCAGTGCTACCCTGACATGACTTCTCAAAGCAGAAATTACAAGACAAATCCTTGTCAGTTCCTCCTTCTACCCTATGAGGTTGGTAATAGGAGTGGAGGAATTCCCTGGGATCTTTGCAGCATTCAGCCCTTTCTCTGGAGCAGGAAAAGTGGCTGATGTCCATGTCATTCCCCCAAAAATAGATTTTCAGAGAAAAACCCCAACCTGCCTCCTCCACAGGATTGGTATGAGCAGTGACCACCTTCCTCTACAACACTCATCAAAAAGGGTGCTCAGACACTGCCTGAACCACACCAGGAGTTACAGGGATATTTTAATCTCCTTCTAAATGAGAAATGAATTGTTCACTGGAGTAGTGTAGAGTTCAACAGGGAAAGTCACGGCCCTTTGCTGTTTGGTGGGGCTGGGTCTCGTTTGTGCTGCCTCAAACCGGGGATGTTTTGGGTGGGAGTGACTCTGTCCATGTGGTGGACTTGGGCAGAAAATCTTGGAAAAACCTTTTAGGAAGGTGAGACAAAACTCACTACCTCAGAAATCTCCCTCTGCCCTCTCCTTCCTGCTCTGGATGTGCAGACCCACAATCACTGGCTTGACCAGGTCATGCTTGGAGTCCTGGTCAAGCTTGTCTCAGCTCCTCTCCTTTTGTTGAAAATTTTTCTCTGCAAATATTGCTGTTTCTCAGAAGATCCTGTTCTGCTGATCTGTATTGCCTGTAGATTGGGCCACCATGGTAAAACCGGGCTGGTCTTCCACCTTAAACTACTGCCTTTGTATCACAGGTGACAAAAAAAAAGCCATTTAGAAAGGATGTGGGAATGCAATTGGTAGCTAAAACACACTCTGTCTGGGTAAAAATTTGAAATATGTCACCACCAGAGATGGACAAAAATGTGCTGTTGTATCTTTTGTTAATTTTCCTTTGTTCTTATTGAAAAAATATTTATGGTAGACAAAAATGACACAGTTCTGAAACATCCAGATGGCTGTTTCTACAGCTACTGATCCAAACTTCTGAATGGACCGGATCTTCATGCTCTAAGGAAGCAAAATTCCCTGTTGTTTAAAGGAATTTTTCATCTGCCCTCTCATCTCTGGAAAAACTCCCAGACTTCTGGGCAAAACAAGGTTTTTTCTTTGTTTTCCCACTGAAGCTGATCATGTTGTATAAGAGCCTTAAATCATATATCATAGAATCCTACAGTGGTTTGGGTTGAAGGGACCTTAAAGTTCATCTCATTTCAACCCCCCTGCCATGGGCAAGGATGACACCCATTAGATCAGGTTGCCCAGGGCCCCAACAAACCCAGGCTTAAACACTTCTGGGGGTGGGGTATGTCTGTGGGGACATGGACACTGACCTGGACACCTGCATGGAGGGTGCCCAACCACTGGCATAGGTGATGTTGTTTAATTTCACTGGACAGAGATGTACTTTGGGACTGCAAGAGGATGAGTGCTTCCCTCACCATGTCAATGACCCCAGTGAGAGGTTGAAACTGTGGGGTCATTATCTGCAATTCCCAGGTCTTTCTTGAAGAGATTTCTTATTTGTTAACAACCTCCCTGATTAAATACCAACCTTTCCATTTCTGTCTGTAAAGCAAATGTGAGTTCAGCCCCAGGGTACACGGAATGAGAGAGGACTCCAGGCTTTGACCTGCAGGCAGCAGTGCTGGCACCAGGTGAGTGCTGGGGATGGTAACTTGGGGAGGCAGCCGGCGTTTGGCGTGAAACCAACCCCCGTAGCTGCCCACCTCCAACCTGCCTGGCCCTGACCAGACAGCTCTTAGGTGCTCCAGATGGGGCCCCACCAGCACAACAGGCTCAGCTTGGCCAGCCTTGGCCTGCCCTTTCTTCTGACTCAGCCGACCTTGCCCAACAGCCATCGCTTCCCTTGAACATCAAAGGTCTTCATTAAACCCTGTCAATCACGGGGCCGTGTCCCCTGCCGGGCGTCGATGTGTGACAGGAGCACCGGGGGATCCCCACCCTGCGGTGGGAGGTCAGCCTGGTTTCAGAGAGGGGGACTACTCATGTCATGCCACTTCCAATTTAGGATGTGCTCTTGAAAGCAGCGAGGTGGAAGGCGAGCTCGTACCAAGGCTGTGAGGCAGGTGCTGCAGCTGTAGGACCCCTGCGCTGTCAAAAGGGAGCTGCTGGGATGAAACAGCCCCCACGTGTGAAAAGGCAGCCTTTACCCCCTAGCCTGGTGGCATGTCCCCAGATGGGGAAGTGGTCTCCAGCCTCTGTCAGCTCCACTCACATCAGTCATGTCTCATTGGGTCCTCTGATGGATGGAAACGGGCAGGACCCATCGCAACCTCTCCCTGTCAGCCCGGGGCTGCATCTGCAGAGATTTCACTTGAGGAGGTCACGTGCTGTGTTCCCTCCTGAACTGAAACACAGGAGGTTTGTCTTCCTCTCAGGAAGGCTCCCTGGGTAATGTAGGACATTCCCAGACAGCTGATTGCCGTGTCGGCTGGCACAGGGCGCTGCATGAGGGAATGATTGTAGTGACCATCCCTCCCTCTCTTCGTGTTTCAGGACTGTGAGATCCAACCTAGGGGCTTTGCAGCACTGGTGGGCAGCAAAAGTCGTGTCTACTGTAAGCTCCAAAGCAGTTTTTCCTCCCTCAGTTCGTGTCTACACAAGCAGTGTGTGGCACAGGGGACCTCTCCAGATCCCATTCACCAAATTGATTCCTGTAGAAGCTGCTATTTCCAGAGCCCAGGCAGGGCTGTGAGCGTGGAGAAGGTTTTGAGCCGGTCGAGGATGTCTCCACAGGGATGTATCACACACTTGGCAGTGGGCTGTGGTGGCATGGGGACAGCTGAGTACGGGCTCTGAATGCTTGGGTTGTTCTCTGAGATGAAACTGAAGATGGGTTTCCCCACTTGTGTGTTTAATTAAGAAAGAGGCACTCTTCCTGTAAAATGTCCTTTCCATTCAAAAACACTCCTTGCAACAGGTCTGCAGTGCCAGATGCTGATTTAACACGTGTGCAGGAGAATCCTGACCTTAATGCAGGACTCTTTTTTCTCCCTTGCTGGAGGAAATGCTTGCAAGTAATGTACCATGTTACAGCCACAATAATGTTTAATGGTTGTGTCCTGTGACTGAGGTTAATGACAAGTTAGGGAAGCTTTTACACTGAGGAATAAAAAAAATGTATAAAATAAAGCTGGCAAGGAGCAAGAAAGAGGGTAATGACAGATTCTGGCAGTTGCCTACCCCAACCTTCTGTCCCAAGGAGGTGGATGTTCTAAAACCAACCCAGCAAGCCCTTCTCAGGACATTGACTTTGCTAAACCTTTAGGACAGTGAAGAAGACACGTAGCCCTGTGCAAGGACCCTGCTGCAGATGGGTGAGCATCTTCTGCTGCAAACAAACCTGGGTATATTTCTTTGGTACCCCATGGACTCACACAGGTACCCACACCCGTACCTTGAGCCTGCTGGAGCAACCCAAGCCACTCCAAATGCCTCAGAGTGATGCTGACCCAGCCATCCTCAGTGGGTCACTGTCTCCTCCCCGTGTGCCTTCAGCAGGGCTTGACAAGCTCAGGGCTCCTTTGAAAGGCCACACAAACTCAATGGAAATGCTCACCTGTGTCTGTGATCGCTGGTGCTGGGCCCCAGGAGGAGACTGAGTCTCTTCGTTGGCTCCAGACCAGCCCTACACCAGGGGGTTTTGTTAAGTCTCGCCCTCCCTGTGGTCGCCTTTCCTTCACTGGAAGCTGAACTTCCAGTGTTCTGTAACCAGACTCCATTTATCTGTCTGTGGTTGCATGCTTGCCTCCCCCTGCTCCCTTTTCTTTTACAGTTATTACTATAAAAGATTTTTTTCCCTCCCTCCTTTCTTTTTAATGATTTGCTGCATAAAAAAAGGGCCCTGCTCTGCCTGTACTGGTGATAAATGAGAGCCAAGGGAGAAGCCAGGGCTGCCTGGTGACCCAGGTCTCTCCTTTCCCAAGCTCTGAGCTGTGCCCAATGTGCCAGCTGTGGGGCACTGCCCTCCCAGCTGCTGCCAGATGTGGCAACCCCTCCATCACTGCCTGCTCCCCCGTGGCAGGCACAGGGTTGGTCTCCAGAGTGGGAAGGAAGGGCTGAGAAAGGGAGAAGCCATCTCTGCTCTATTGTGGGCTTGCTGGCTGGGGACAGCAGGCCTGCAAACTGGCTCTGGAGGCAGGTCCAAATCAAGGTGGGGTTGAGATTTAATTCCAGCTGGCAACTAAGTACCACACAGCTGCTTGCTCACGTTCCCCACCACTGGTGTGGGGAGAAGAAGAATTGAAACAAAAAAGGTGAAATCCATGGGTTGGTATAAGACTGTTTAATAATTGAAATAAAATAAAATGTAATAACAATAAAATATAGTCATTGTAATTGTTGTGAAAAGGGAGAAAACAAAAAGAGAGAAATAAAACCCAAGGAAGACAAGTGTTGCACAGCACAGTTTCCCATCACCCAGTGACTGGTGCCAGCCTGACCCTGAGCAGCAATCAGGGTCCCCCAGCTGACTTCCCCCCGCTTATACACTGAGCAGGATGTGGTAGGGAATGTCCCTCTGGTCTGTTCAGGAGCTCAGGTCAGTGTCCTGGCCGTGCTCCCTCCCAGCCTCTTGTGCACCTCCTCACTGGCAGAGCACAAGGCACTGGGAAATCCGTGATCTGGGGTGAGCACAGCTTAGCAACAACCAAAACATCAGTGTGTTATCAGCATTATTCTCATCCTAAATCCAAAACACAGCCCCATACCAGCTACTAGGAAGAAAATTTAAAAACTATGCACAGCACTGTGTGGTCTGACCCCTTTGCAATGCTCCACAAAGCCCTGCTGAAGGCCAGGGGTGTGCCTGACCTTGGCATGACACCAAAACCTTGTGGGGATTGAGACAGGAGGGCAGACTCTGAGGATGTGAAGTGCTGGCCTGTGGATCAGTGCTCTGTGCCCTCTCCCAGAGGGTCTGAATCCAGTGTCCATTCCTGCCACAGGCCCAGGTGACTGTGTGTGACTCACCAGGTAAGTGCACTCTGTCCTGCCCAGCACTGCCTGTGATAGCCCACAAGGGCAGCCACCCCAGGGCTAGCAGAATAAACATCATCAACACTAAGAGTGCCATAAACACCACTTCCTGCTTTTGCTTTGGAGCATCTGAGCCTCAGAGCCTCTCCTGAAAGTCACCTGAAAGGTAAAACCTCTTTCTTCATATTGAGCATCTCATCCATGTGTGTCAGCACTGGAGAGAACAGAAATAGCCCTCATGCATCCAGCCTGTGATCAAGATGCTTTGATATTTCCACTGCCCCGTTCAGTTTAAGCTAAAATACAAAACCTGGAGGGAAAAGAAATACATGCAAAGCATGACATACAACCTCATCTGCTTTCTGTGAGGCTTTTGTGTGATGAGCCTCAAAGGGAGAAATTAGGGTCTAGATAAGGCTGCCTCACTGCCATTCAGGGAGCAGAGTGGTTTCATTACTGTTCACTGCTCATAGCAGCATCTTGGCCCTCTTTGGGATATTTTTGTTGCTGCTGGTTGTAACTTGGACATGCATTGTGTGTAGTCTGCAGGATAAAAATAGCTGCAGTGCCTATTTCTGTCAGAGCAGAGCACACCAAACCTTTGTTTACCAGTTGCCTTTGGTTTAAATATAGCAGGGAGTCGAGCGCTCGAAAGCAGAGGGAAGCTGTGTGAGATGAAATCCACCCAGCTAATTTTAGATCACTCTCTGCACAATGCTGCGGTGGAGAGGTGGGTGCAGGTGTGTGACTCCACACAGGTGGAAGGGGAAGGAAGAAAGGGATTGACCCAGTGTGTGCTGTCACTAAACCTGTCACCTTTGGCAGCCTCTGTCTGGGTAAAATGAGTGTCCCAAAGCTGCCAGCTGGGTTTAGGGAGAGCATTCAGCCCCCAGCATCATCCCCATCCCCGAGATGGGGTGGTGGAAGTGTGTGTTGCAGGGCTGCTTGTTTTGGCAGATGTGATGGTTACAGTGTGAGCTTTCAGAGAACAGTAGGAAAGGAGTGTTCCTCTCTTTTTTCAATCCCCACCTCCTGGAGTCTTCAGATTTTTGAGGACTATCTGTTTCCTTGCTTTGTGCAATATATATTTTAAGAAAACTCACAGCTTTGCTCTCTGTGGGAAAAGCCTGGAAATACAACTCTGAAGGTTTCAAAATCAGACGCAAATGAAGGCATCAAATACAAATCTCAGTGTGTTTTTATCCTATGTTCCCATGAAATCAAACCCCCTGGCCTCTCCCTCAAAATCTGACTTACAGCAGGGATGATATTATAAGAAATAACTTCTCCTGGCAAAGGCAGAGGGTCACTGGGAATTGGAAGCAATGGTTTCTGGCAGGTCAACCTGCAAAGCACAACACATCCCTGCCTCAGTTTCCTAACCTTCAGAGTGGACAGACTGTCTCCTTCCTCAAAAGGTCCTGTAAATATCCCAACATGAGGGAATTGTTTCCAGCTCTGGACATCATGTCCTGATCTCCACCATTTCTTGCTCCACAGAGGAGGTGCTAAGGTTGTCAGAGCCCCTTGGCAAGGGGCTGTGGAAATACAGAGAAAGCACAGAGACTCAGCAGCAATTAAAGCAGCTTTGCTAGGAAGGTGATTTACATCACGGCATTCCCAATGTCACTCACATCCATTTGCTTTTATAAACCCTCCAGGGCTCCCACCCAAGCCCCAGCATGCCAGAACACCCCAGCTGATGCCCAGAGCTGTGTCTGACTGTGCCTGTCCCATCAGGTGGGAACAATGAGCTCTGCAGCACTGTTTGGCTTGTTCTCATCTGCCCAGGCTAATGACAACCCCTTAAAGCCTGCCCCTGGTTAAAGGCAGGCAGCTATTTTCAGTGTCTGCCACTCAGATATATAAAATATGTTGAAATTAAAGCCAGTTCTCAGCTAAGCACAGGCTGGTTTGCTTCAGCGGGCAGACAATTATTTACATCACTGGAAGATCTGGCCCATTTCCTGTAAAAAGCTCTTATTTTAGGGGAGCTTTGACGCAGTTGTTGTGTTTGTTTGTTTATTTATTTATTTATAGCAGGACTGTATTTACTTGAATCTGGGATACTCTCATGTCAGAAATAACTCTGCATATCCTCAGAGTTGTTTCAGGGAAGCAAATAAACTTTTAAGGCTGTTTCAATGAGTCTTTTCAATTTGACATGATGTTGGCATCACATCCAGTTCTCATGTGAAATTCTGTGAACTTTACAAAAATTCCTGTTTGGAAGACCCATAGGAGGATGATGCTCACCCATGACATAGCACACTTGGGTGAGACCAAGAAGGCCTTTATGGATTTTATTTTCTATATTTTTCATGCTTGCATCTTCCAGTTTGTGTGTCTGTGCGGGTTTAGTTGCTTGGTTTGCTTTTATTTCCAGGTCTTCATCCCCCCACCCCCAGCTGAAGCTCAAAAATCAGAGGTGCAAACATCTTGAAACAGAAATATCTAAATTTAGGGGTTATTTTCCCGGTTAACCGGTGGTTTTGTGTACTGAAAGGCAATACACCTCAGTAACAGCAGCACATCCACTCAAGAGAAGCTATTCCCTGTTTTCTGGCACAAAGAGCCCTCCCTGAGCTCCAGCTGCATCCCTCTTTGCTCTCTGGAGTACAGCATCACCCCACGGGAAACAGAAGGCGATTCAAGTAACTTCATCTTAGCGAGGGAATCGAAGATGTCCCTTGTACTCCTAAACCTGGCAGGGTGGGAGAAAAAACCCGACGGGCTTTTGGCGAAACGAGGCTTTTGCAGGGCAGCTCCAGGCAGCTGGCCGCGGTTCATCCCCGGGCACTATCCATCCATCACATCCGCTGGATGTTATTAATGAGGATGCGAGCGTGCAGCGGCAGCACGGACAGGCTGGAAGGGGCTCCCCCGCCCCCGGCAC
>NW_008246064.1:3721422-3749916 GCF_000691975.1 Corvus brachyrhynchos
AAGGACCGGGAGGTTTTCAAGGGATGGAGGGGCTCTTCTGGTGGGTTGGGTGGGACTTGGGCAGCAGTCGAGGAAAAGGATGTGTGGGAAATGGGCACGTGGAGTTTAGGAGAGGTGGGAGGCATCCCGCTTGGTGAGGCTGGAGGACTTTGAGAACAAACTCGGAGCAGAATAAACCCTGTAGAAGCTTTGCACAAGCCCTTCTGAACCACTGAACACCAGGCAAAGCAGTCTGTACCTCACCACGCAGCCCATCCCTGGAAAGCAGCATCTCCTCAGCTCTCGCAGTAGTGGTGGCAGAGGGGGTTTGGTTGGTGTAACACCTGCAGGTGAAACATGAGGCTTTCAGCTTTGCAGGAGTTGGTGGACTAGGAATTTCTGTACCTTTTGAGTGTTTGGAGGGGAAGCCTCTTGCCTTTCTTCATCAGTGCCAGGAGCAGGCACCCAGAAGGGTATTTTGGGATCTTGCTGGTGGGTTGGTCGCATCTCTTCTTCCTTGGAAGCAGAAGACAGGCTCAAAGAAGCATCGTTAAAACCTCCATGGGCAAAGAGTGGTGCTGGGCTGCCACTGACAGAGCTACATTTCTGAGATCATTCCCCAAACAAAGCTGGTAGGCAAGACTGCTGAAGAGCAGGGACAAAGACCTGGAATATCCCCTGTCCTCCTTGACGAGAGGAAGCCCAGTGACACTGGGCTGAGTGAGGAATAAAAGGAGCTTTTTCCTCCCAAGACAAATTTAATGTAATGAAAATAAAGACTTAAGAGAAATATTGCAGGCAGAACCCAAAGTAAATGACTTCAGAAAGGGTCTAATGAGACTGGCACCCTCTTCCTTGCCACTTCAATAAGATAAGAAGATTTCAGCTAATGATAGGCCAAGGGTCAACGCAGGAGTTAATGCAGATTTTGAAACAGGAGCCAGGAGTCTTGCAAATTGAAATCCATCCACTCTAGTCCCACATTGTATCAGAGCAATTTACTGGTGGATGCATCTTCAGCAAAACCTACTTGTTAATGAAACTGCTTGGTTCATGGACACAATATCAATAGAGAAGGGGAAATGAAAAGCTTTTCTGTCCCCCACGCAGACACCATAAAATTAAAACTCTTTGATAGCACGCCTTAATGGAAATGCAGTAAGTAAAGGGCTGTGCTCGATGGCCATCCATATCCCTCCCCACCCTATTCACCCTCATTCTGAGAAATGCACTGAGAAAAAGCTCCTGATGTGGTGAGAAACATTCTTCCATCGTCCCCTGAGACTTCCCCACCACCACCAGACACTTGGTCTGTCCTTGGGGACATGAGGACAGATAACTGTGTGCCAGCTTCCAGTTAAGGCATCCTTCCAGGTTACTCTATGACATGTGAACTTACACACAAATGCATTTGTGAAGCAGCTAAGGACAGGACACGGCTGTGGGTGATGCTGAGGGCTGGCAGGTATCTGACCCCTGCTTCTGTACCCCTGACCCTGGTACAGGCCAGCCAGAGAGGAAACACAGCTGCAATCTATAGGAGCTGTTGAATTGAATTTGGGGAGCTGATGGACGAGTGCCAATTTCCATTGCAAGGCAATAACAGAAGTTTAATCTGAACTAGTGATCACGCTCATAGTTTGGCAGAACAACCATATCTGTAAATGCCCAGCATCTGTAAATCTACTGCTTTTGATGTCAAAGGGTTTTCATGTGTTTTGCAAAGTAAAATATTGACTAAATTATGACCTATTGGAACCTTCTCTGATGACTGCTGAGTGCTGGCAGGCGATAAAAAGGGTGGCTGAGCTTTTTTTGCTCAAGTTTGGTTCCAGCAGATATTAAAGAAGTGATTGAATTAATTGGCTATAGAATGAGGTTCAGAGGTTGTTTAGAGGGAACTGTGAGATGAACTGCTGCATTAAGGCTTTTTTAAAATACATCCAGTGCAGATAAACCTACAATTTTCCACAAGTGTTTAAACCACACCGGGCTGACATACACATCGCAGAGGTTCTGGCCTTTAACCTCATGCAGGTGATCCAAAGATTTCTTACAACTTAGCTCATTCAACCAGCCTTTTCTTGGTTTTTCAGCTCTTTTTCTTCCTTCACACCTGTTCAATGTCATGTCTAAAATGCTCTTAGAAGAAAGACCTTCCCAAACCTCAAAAGATGGAGCTTTTTCTGTACTGAAGGACATGAGAACTGTCCACGATACATCAACCTGTCCCTGCTGCAAAGTGTCAGTGCAGGGCTGTCCCTAACCCAAGTGGCAGCACTTTAGTAGGGTGCAAATGGTTTTGTGATGGAAAGGCACCAGGGAATGCTGAATTATCCTGACTGACTCAGGAAGAAGAGCCTTGAAGGCTGAACTCTCCTGCCTGGTGGATGGAGAGGTTTGCTTTGAAGGACAGGCTTGACCCTTGGGTGTGCTGGTGTTGCCTGCCCCAGTTCAGATGCCTCCAGTAGTGATGGGCAGGAGTTTTCTGAACAGCCTTTTTTTCATTAAGAAATGATTGTTTTCCAACCCAAAGCTTTGATTCCCAAGTCCAGCTGGCTTTGGCAACATAGTAGGAATTAAAGCTGGACAAAAAGGCTCATCCCTTTTCCTTATTGTGGTGTGATAACTGGGTCAGTGCTGAAAGCAGTCTCCTCTCCAGTTACAGATGCTGGGATCAAACCTCCTCCCTGTCTTGCTCAGAGCAGTGATTTGAAAATTTCACTCCCCTCAGCAGAGCTTCCTTAGTATGTAACCATCTGGGTCATTCTGGGTTTTGCCAAAAAATGCAAAAATCCATGGGTCCCTTGAAATGCTGGGTGGGAAAATCTTTCACTTCTATAAATCCTTCTCAGAAGAGGAAAAAACATCTTAAACATCTGGGACAGGGTTTTTTTATTGTTATTATTTCAAGCCAAGATAAGGCATGACATTATATTTAATGCTGATTGACCAGAGAAGAAAATCAGTTGCTTAGAGTGTAATGCAAAAAAATTCTAACAATGCATGAGAAACCCTGTAATAACAGACCTACTTGAGAATTTGAGTGGCATGAAATGTGAAGTGTACTGTTACTTTAATTGTATTTTTATGCAGACATACTCAATTCCTATTAGTGGCAGAGCTGTGTTTGCATTTGGCCAGAGGCAAAGAGTTACTAGTGGACAGTTTAATCAGGATGAAAGAAAGAAAATAAAATTAATGTAGCATGGGCTGGTCTCAGACATTTGTGTTGGAAGAATTTTCACATCTTTATTGTGTGAAGCTTGGTCCTGTTTATTTTTAAAACCTGAAAATGAGGGTTGAATAATTTCACACTGGAGTTATGGCTGCCAGTCATTTAGTTCAAGGGTTGAGGTTAGTAAATGAATAATTCCACTTTGCCAGAAGTCTTTATTGGTTGTCAGTGGTTAAAAATCAAGGGCTGAAGATGTTGCTGCTTTACTCCTGTGTAAATCCACCCATCCGTTATTTATATAATTACTGCTTTGAAGCCAAATGCAGATGGGGATCCTGCTGGGCTGGAGAGCCCGTAAATACCTGCAGCTATTCAGCAAACCCCCTGAAACCTTTCATACCTCCTTAGGACAGAGCAGAAAATGGAATCTACTTGCCCATGTCCTGCCAGTGGGTGGTCAGTGCCTGATCCGGGTGGGGAGCCCCAAAGCAGGGCTGGCTGGACCAGATGTTTGCCGCTGTGTGGTTGCAGCTGAGATCATTGAGGTGAGCCAGAAGGTGGTTCCTCCTGTCCTCAGACAGACCCCTGAGGTGGAAGTGCCAGATGAGGTGCCTCATAGTGGTGCTACTTCTCTGTAAACACAGATGATGAAGGCTATGAAGACAGAAGGACTTGAAGTCTGAAAATCCTACTTTCCAGGGTTTTGAAGCAGGTAAAGGTGATTCCCACCATGCCTCCTGACACTCCAGCCAAAAAAAAATCCCAGCATTTTCAGACCAGCTCTGCCTGTGCTGCTCACCCACCCAGGCCTCCAGCTGATATCAGCTGCAGTGACATTGATGACACTGTCAGTGAAGTATTTTCTGAAAAAACAAAATTGCCTGAAAGAAAACTATTACCAGAGAAAAAGGGAAAACTGGAGAAAGTTATTCTGCCAAGTGGTAGAATTTGTGTTTATATTTCTATCAGCGCTGGCTTCCCTACAAGAATCTTGCCGTGACGTGATCAATCAGAGAAGAGGAATTTTCTTTGCTTGGCCTTCATTTATTTTACCATTTAATGCTGAGTCTGTTTAGTCAGGAAGGACTTGCTTCCAGACTGCACAGTCAATGAACGATTCATCTTGTCCAAGAACAAATTAAGCAGAGTGAATAATTAAATGGAAGCACTCAACCAATATTTCTCAGAGCTCTCTTAAACAATTCCCCACAGTCTCCTTGCATCCTCGCCCCCAGACAGCTTCAACCCCTCTATTCAGCAGCGCCATGTCCAGCATCCAGGCCAGCCCATGCCAACACTGGCCAAAGGTTATTTCCATCTGGGTGGTCACTGGGGAAGGCTTGGTGGTCTCGCTCCTGTTCCTACGGGAAAATCTTCTGGACCACAAACCTCCCTCTCTATTCAGCCAGGATTAATAAGGCCTCCTTGCTGGGAATGGGGTTGGGATTGATTGGGCAGAGTGAATAAGGCTGCCAGAGGAGATGGCTCTTCTGGGACAGAGGGTTCCTCGCGGCAGCGCTGCCCTTCAGTGACACACAGGGCTGTGGGTCTGACAGGCTTCCCGTGTGAGCAGGAAGGGGAATGATGAATGAGGGTTTCAAGCCAACTGATTGCATCAGGAGGCTTCAGACAAGGATGCTCAGGCCTTTCCAGGTGAATGTGGGGAGGGATGGATTGAGCTGTGCAGGCTGGGAGGTGCAGAGTGTGCTGGTGTTCACTGAGGACAGGCTGAGCATCAGTGGGAATCCGAGCTCTCCAAGTGAAATTTCTTTATGGGATTCGCAGGCTAAACAAGCAGCAGAGGTGTCTGCAAGCACAAAGAGCCACCTCCCTCCTCACCATTGCCTTCAAACTGCCTGTCTTGGCCGGCACGATGAGTTTAATTAAAAAGTCCTCAGTCAAAGAACTCCCAACTCTGGTTACCATGGAGTCAGCAAAAGCCAAAGATCAAACTGGGGTCTGAGATGAAAAGAGCTGTGGCCACCTGGCTTGTGACATCACCTGGCTCCTGAGGCCACCACCACGGAGGTTTAGGGCAGAACATAAGGAGGTGGTTGCTTGGTGACCTTGAAGATATCTTGAGAGGTGAAGGGGACCCTGACAGTGATTGTTGATTTCGTTTTAGGAAGATTTTGGAAAATATAGACAGCAGGTAAAAGATGAAAGAGAGGAGGACTTCCTTGCTAATAATCCAACACGTGCCCTGCTTCTTTGCTAAACCGTTGTTGGAGTGGGTTGGGAATTTTTTTGGCGAATCTATTTTCAGCAGAAAATAAAGATGGTCAAAAAACACTTTTCATGAGATTTAGAAACATATACCCACTGAATCATTTAGGTTGGAAAAGACCTTTAGGAACATTGAGTCCAACTGCAAATTTAACCAGTCTGGGAAATTATTTTAGTGGCAGGCAGGAGCTTCCTCAGATCTGCATACCACTGACCAGGTTATAATTTTTCCAAAACTTCAGTGCTAAGGGACGTGGAAATCCCAGCTTCAAGTCATGATTTCAAAAGGACGTTTGAATACAGAATGGAGCACCTCCAGTAGGCAGTTTAAAAGGCAGAACCATTCAGGACAGCCAAAAGACACCCTGGTCCTTTTGTCGTTTGGCCTGGACGTTATCAGCAACAGGGACTTGAGCCCCAGCATCCCAGACTGGGGCAAAAGCAACCTGCCACCATGCTGGGTGTCTTGGCCAAGAGGATAATTTCATTTCCATTTTAAGGATGGAAGCTGTGGCCTTTGTCTCACTGAGGAATGGGGAGCCTTTGGAAATCATAAAAAGTTTTAATGGGACCCAGAAACCTTTTCCTGCCAAGCCCAGATTTCCACCACAAGCACATCTGAGAATAGAAAAAGGGGGAGAATCTTTGTTCTCCCATAATGCTGTCAGAGTGGCAATTTTTCACCACTGTGGGTGCCACTATCACACAGTTCCTGAGCTGAAAGGGGCCCAACAGAGTGAACAATATCCCAGTTGGGAAGATAAGAAGCTGCAAGACATTATCCAGAGAGATACAAATTGTAGTAATCTATTTGTTCTCTTGCCCATGGGGTCCTCGTAGTAAACAGGGAGTGCTGGGAAGCGAGTGAGTTCTGACACATCATTTCTCATTGTTCCCAAGGGATGGTGAGCAATCCTAGTGCTGGCAAGCCAGACAAGCAGTAAATGTTTCCTCGAATACAAACAGAGCGGGAGCCAGTACATAAAGACTGCAGAATCACTGTCAAAAAGTAATCAGATGAAAAAAGAAAGCAAAAGCAGAGACCACAACATGGATGTGACACCCTGGAGAGGGAGAGGGAAGAATGTAATGAGAACCTGTGAGAAGGTGAAACTCGCTCCTTAAAGGATTTGAGGAACTTCTTTAACAGGAACATGAAGGGATGGGCAGGAGAGCTTTCCAGGGGTCTGTGTCTGAGGCAAATCAGAAGTGAATCTCTGCTAATGACTCAGTTTATTAAGTCTGAAGATGCTCTGGACCTTTTGTTATGATCTCCTGCTTCCAGGTGAAGGTTAATCTTCCCAAAGCACCATTAAGAACCAGGGAGGTTAGAACTGGAATGGAGCCATATTCCAGCCTTGCTTTCAAGTTGGTGGACTTGCACGTTTCCAAGTGCTGACAGCTTCTCTTGGAAAGGCACTCTGGAAGTTGGCAGCCCTGGAGCTAACCCCATGGTCAGTCACACCATGGTTCTGGGTCCCAGTCCCTGCCTGAGAAAAGCACTGACATCTCACCTCAGTGCCTGGCAGCATCTCAAGCCAGCTTCCAAATGTACAGAGAGGGACTTTGGACAACTTGTGGAGACAGCAGGATGCCAGCAAGGACACTGACAGCCTGGACAATCCTTCAATTGGGTTAAAAAATCAGTATATCCCTGCTAAGAGAGAGGTCAGAAGCCACCAGCCTGTGGGGTTCAAGGTGGCAGATGGATCCAGAGCGTGCAGAGGGATGAAAGTGAGAGGAAAGGAGGCACTTGGAACTGTCAGCTTGCACCCTCTCAGCCAGGCCTGTGCTGCTCAGCTCTTTTACTGCCCTGCTTCCCTTCTGCCCAGCCCAACCCTTGCAGTTCTTCTTCCCTGCCCTGAGCACAGCTCCAAACAGGCATCTGTCAAGTGCAGTTGGCATTTTGATTGACTTTTGCTCGAGCCTGAGATGGGGAAACTTGTTCTCCAGCCCTCTGCTTGACTTTCTGCTTCCCCGTGGCAGTCAGCAGCACCATGTTGTGCTGTGACCTTCTGAGGGACGAGCCAGGAAATATCTTCCTGGCTCAAATAACGAATCTAAAAATCAATTTGTGGAGAGGTTGGAAAGCAATGAGCATACAAATTAACCAGTGTATGAGTAATACATTTGCATCTTGTGGATCCAGTTAACTTCCGAGCAGGCAAAATTTATGACCTACTGAACTCAAAGTATGAGGCTTAAAGAAATTACTGTGAGCAGAATTATTGGGTTGGATACTAGACATCATTCCAGCCTTCATTAACATTTTCATGTGTTCTTTAAGGTTTCTCCATAGCAGTACCCATTACTGAGTTTGGAAAAAAAACCAGCCACTGAGATCACTTGGAAAACACTTCGCCTCCTCCCTCTCATTTCCCCAAGTTGCATTTTTATTCTCCACAGAAACCCGATGGTCAGACAAATTACTTTACAAGTGAGATTCTGATAACAGAAATCCTGTTATAAGCCAAATGCTGATGATGTGCAGATATGATGTCAGGGGAAAAAATCTTTTGTGGGTGTGTGTGCATGCGTTTAGATAGATGGTTCTACTCTGTGGGCGCATTTATGGCACTTTATGACACTTTCTCCACAGCTATGCTGACATAGAGCCCAGGCAGAGCTCTGGGCTGGTTCAGCCTGACTATTGAGCTAATCCTAGTGGTTCTGTGAATGGAGGGAAGTCACATGAAGCCATCAGGTCTCCAAGGTTTGGGCTTATTTGAGGTTTCACAGACCGTCAACAAACCCCTGTGAATCATTTTTATGATCCTGTCACTTGAGAATAGACACCTGTGGACACCAGGTCCATGTGTCAAAGAGTCTTATTGGTGTCCAGGCCACAGGGGAATGTCCAAGTCACACCAAGTGTCAGGTATCTGGACTCCCCACCTCTCTTTCTCCTGGAGCTGCTCTCATTGAGACAGCGAAGGACCAGCTCCCTTTCTCATCACCTCTCCAGAGAGTCCCAGTCTTTGAGGTGCCTCAGGGAGGAGGAGATGGGAGAGGACACTTCTGTGTTCACTTTAATTCTGTGTCAAATTAGCTGCTCTCCCTATGACAGCTGTTCCTGCTCCAGGGGGTGCAAAGTGGGGGAAGAAGCAGCTTGAGGCAGGTGTGCATCTCCTGCTGGCTGTCCACACACCTGCACCCCAGCCTGGAGGGACCTGCACCGCCCCAGGTGATGCTGAGCCAGGGATAACTGCAGGTGGGATGGGTTTAGGACACACTACCTGATCTTGGCCTGACTCTTGTGAAGTACTGTCATAACATCCTCACACTGAGGCTTTTCCTCTCTGGAGAGCTCTGGAGATGAAACTGTTGACACAGATTGGGCCTGAGAGTTTTCTCTGTGTCTTGTATATTTTGGAAATGAGCTCAGACCTGTGCTACCCTGCCAGGGTGAAGGATGCTTTTCTCCTGAAAGTGCCGTAATTTCCCTCCTGCTTTCCCATTTGAAGTGGGTTTCCTCCACAGTAGTGGCATCCAGAGTGCAGGGTAAGTGCGATTGTGGTCCCCTGATCATCCAGACGAGAGGACACATTGCATCTCACCATCTGGGGAAGGGGACATGTCACCCCCTGCCTCCTCCCAGCACACAGCTGGGGTGTGGATTGCGTGCAGAGCTGGACCAGGGCACTGGGAAGCAATTCCAGGCTGCACAGTGCTGTCTCTGATGGCTTTTCATTCAACAGCAGGGAAAATCATCAAAGGGAGAAAAGAAAGGGTTTTTAAATACAAAGCCAAACAAAAATAGGTCTCAAGTTGTAAAATTGGTATCTGAACTTCCTGGAAGCTTTGAGACTTTGGGTGGGGTTTTGTTATGCTGCTGCAGAGAAAATGCCATATGTAAATCTCCTACAACATGAAAGATCACGTTCCCTTGTGATCCAAATAGACAGGGACATATTACTGGTGATGGTCCAAGCAGCTGCACCAGGGCAAGGATGCTTATGAAAGAGGGGATTGCTGGATTTACATAACCTTGCCTGACTAACAGATTCCAGTCTTTTCAGTGAAGGGATTTTAGAATGCAAATTTGGAAGAAATACAAGGGAAAGAACCACAAGTTCCAGCACAGGCCAAAAAAAGGGTAGTGCTGCACACTGGCCACAATATGTGATAACACAGGAACATGATCAGTTCTTTGGATATCCCCTTTCCATAGAATTTTAAAGGCACTGAAAGTGAGAGAGTGAAAACCCAAGAGGTTTTTCCTCCTGTGGAAGATGTTGGTGCTGTGGTCTCAGAGCAGGGTCTTGGCATGGGGTCCCCAGGCTCTGAAAGTGCCCAGCAGTGCCTGGGTGCCTGAGAAGCCTTTCTGGGCTTGCTTTGGTGGAGAATGCTTCCCCCCATGGCCATATTTCACACAGCCCTCTGCTCCTCCCTGCCAGCTCCCTGTGTCCAACACAGTTGTGGCCTTGGGAAGCTGAAGTCTTTGCTCACCAAGCAAATATATGGTACATATGTGAATTCAGAGATGGAGGCGTCTTTCTGTAAGGAACAATGATGTCCCACCCTGGAAAAGCCACAAAGACATGAGGGAGGTCTTTGGGGACAAGCTGCAAAGTCCTGTTGCAAACACACTTCAGCCACAACTCTGCTCCTTCTCATCTGACAGTGAGGGATGGCAGGAGCTCATCTGCTCAGGTACAGCTCTTGCCTGGGCAGCAGGCACAGATTTCCCAGCACAGAAATCCACCTGAGCTTTGCTTCTGGCGTGTTGGAGAGGAGAGGATGCGACATCCATCATTTTCATAAACAGCACTGCCACATGGAGTGCATTTGTGTGGCCACATCCTATACACAGGATTACAGCTCAGCCAAGGAATTTCTTCCCTGTTGTGTCTCCGGGCATTTAGACTGGGAGGTCTTTTCAGAATAAATGATCTTGCCATTTGTTTTCCATCCATTCTGTGCCCAGCACTGTGGCACCAGGGCTGGAGGCAGCAGCCCTGCATGGTTCCTGGTGCTGGGAAGAGTGAGGAGAGTCTCTGCAGCTGGTACCTAGCTTCCCCAAGGCAGAGCTCTCCCTGCCCAGCCTGCTCTGCCAAGGTGACACTGCCAGCTCCCTTACAGTGCTTAATGTTTCAGCACCTATTTCTTTTAAAATCTCTCAATAAGGCAATTTCCCACTATTCTTCGTTTTTCCGCCCTTTGATTTTAGCCTTTTCATCAATCTCCTGCTTCAAACAGTAGCCTGCACTGCTATAATAATGCAGGAGGGACTCCCAAGGGCTGATTTAGCTTTAGGTTCCCAGTCAATAAAAGGCATGGCTGCACATGCCATCGAAAATGTCCCAGTGTAAAAGGCTGGGCACAGTGTCTTCTCCCAAATCATGGTGTTCCTGCCCTTCTGTTTGCTCTTCCCTGGTTCCAGCTGTGAAAGCTCCCTCTCACCCATGTCAGGCATAGTGAAAAGCACCTTTGCTCGAGGTGTGAGTCCCCGAAGTTGATCAGTAGATATTCATGTGCTGGCAGAGCTATGGAGAGCAGGGATCATGGGATCACAGTCCATGTGATAACACAGGCAACACAGCCTATTTTCTATCCATTTTCTCTGTGCATTTTTTGCTCTTCCAGTGAAGAGTTGTGAACATTGTTCTGTAAATTAAATGAGAGGAATTTTTTTTTAATAATGGGAAATTTAAAGTAGAACTAATGCTCATTTTCCCAAATGAGGCAAGGAAAAGGATTCTTTTGAGCCAGCTCTACATTAACTCTTCCATCCTGCAACCCAGAGCACTCCTCAGTTGTCCTTGAAGGGAGCTACAGCTTGAGCAAAGCTCACGGCCCGTAACAACCTCATTTATGATGCAACCACTGGAGGAAAGCAAGACCCCTGGATGCATGAAAGTTGCAGGTATCATGTGCTGGTCTGGATTCCACACTGTGGGTAGCTCAGCATTTTCCACCTGCTAATCCCTGACCACTGCTACTCACAGCATCATTCCTAACCTTGGCAAAATTAGCGTTTTGTGGGAGCTTTAAGCAAGGTCTGCTGAGCTCATGGGAGACTCTCAGGTGTTCAACATCCCCAGCGGGTGCAAAGGACCATCTCCTGGAGGATTCAGCTCTCGGGCTGTGACACAAGGATGTGGGGATGCAGCTAAGGGAAGCTCAGCACTGGGTTGTGCTGTTCCTGATAAAGCACACAACAGAGACAGAAGTGATAGACAGGTTTTTCTCACACCATCTGATACCACTGGGAAAAACAGGTAAGTTTGTAGGCACAATTCTTCAGTGAAACCTCCTCCTACCAAATAGTTGAACGCAATTAAATAATGCACTCATTTTGTGTTTTGTGGTTTACGGCTCCAGTGATCAATGCTTTAAAGGACCCTTCCTCCTCCTGCTCCCTGAGGACTCATTGTTTATAGATTTTGGGAGCATTTGAGATCTATTAAACTTAATGGGCCTTTTCTTGAGAAGGTTGTACAGAGCAAACTCCTCTACACTCACATTTTCAATTAGAGCACACAACAGCCCCTGGGTGCTGGAGATGAGGAATGGGAGCAGTTGCTCCATCACTCTCCTCTTAGATGGCACTTCTGGCACTCAGTCTGCCAGCATTGGTTGCCTATGAATTATGGTTTCTCTAGCATCTTAAATCCTTAGGCTTTTTGGAAGTTTTCTGGAGGCGTATTTCCTTTCTACTAATAAAATACTGCACTGGGGCTCCTGTCTGCACTGCTAGAGGGGGGGAGGGTTGCCAGGAGTCCTGGGTGGCAGCAGGGCCAGTGGTTCCAACCATGTGTGATGTCTCCTTAGTCCTGGCCTGCAAGTCACTGTAAAACATGGAATATTCTCTCAGGAGGTCCCAGAGAGAGGGGGTTTTGAATGTGTTATTGCAGCAGTACTTTCTTGCATGGACCTAGTTCAGTGCAACTGCTCTGTTCCTTGGAGAAAAGCCACCCAAACAGGTGAAAGACCTCCCTACAGTCCTGTCCCCAGCAGGAGGAGGTGACATACAGGAGCCAGAGCGGTGGCTGCCTGCAGAAGCTTGTAAACACTTTAAAGCCTATTTGTGCTTCACTCTGAAGTTTATTTGCCTGCTGTAAAAGTGATAACAAGACAGTAACTTCAAAACAATTATTCACCCATATTTTTGCAGAAGAAGCACCTGAACTCTACGCTGGTGAGTTCCACACAGCCACAGCTGTCAGCAACCCTTGCAACACTTGCAGCTTGAGCAGATAAGGTGAACATAAGGAAGAGAAATGGGCAGGAAAATTTGGGAGATGGAGTCTTGGGGTGAGGATGGGAACTGATGTTTAGCCTGATTAAGGGCTAATTAGCAAGGACTGTGAGAATGGACAGGCTTAAGTGGTAAGTTGAGAGCTGTTGCCAGAAGGTGTGGGGAAAGTTATTTTGGATCTGCCACCCTCTTCCAGCAAGGGAGAAGTGCCTGATGCTGCATGTTGTGAGCAGGTGAGAGAGGGACAGAACTCCAGAGCAGCGAGGACAAGGGGGAAAAAAGCCACAGGGCCCTGGTCTGTGAGTGGAGCTCTCCAAGGGCAGTTACTGGAAGAGAGAGCTGAATGAATGCAAATGTCAGATGAAGTCTGCTCTCATTTCTGACAGACTGGTGCCATTTGTGTCTGTGCTGTGCCTTCTGCCACATCCCACACTTTGCCTGCTTGTTCTCCAGAAGAGCTCTCTGGGCTTGCTGCAGGCTCACCTGTAGGGGGTCCAGCTGTGGATGCCAAGGGCTTTGGCAGCTGCTGAGTTTAACTTGGCCACAAGAACCTCAAGGCCACCTCTTTGCTCATGAGAGCTCACTTTATGTGACACAATTTTGCAAGGCAGCTGTGGGGCCAGCTCACCAGAGGGCCCCAGCGGGGAGAGCTGAGGTCTTAAGTCATGGTTGTTGTAACCACAATATACTTTTTCATGATTTAAAAAACACCCTACTATGTTCCCTAGTGGGGAATTTTCTGGTGGATGCCAAAATATGAGAAAATGGGCACAGGGGAGCTGTTCTGAGTGCTGTGTTTGATGCTGGTAGCCCCAGGCATGTTGGACAGCCAGCCACAAGAAAAACCCCTCAGCCCTGAGTTTCAAGGGGTCACGAGTTTGGACACTCCACACCCAGTCAATATTAGCATAAGTCCTCAATTTCCCAGTTCAGTGTCCTCCTGCCCTTCACTTTCTGCCCCATCTCACACCATCTATGTCCAAACCTCCAAGAAGTGCTCATTCTTGTTACTCACTGGCCTGTTTTGCAGTGAGAAAGCAAAGTAATTGCTGACACATCCCCAATTCCACTTCTCTATTTCTCCACAGGGTCCCTGGGGACCAGCCAGCTTGTCCATGAGAACAGAGGGTCAGCACCAGGCAGGTCTTTGCAGCTCTGAGGGGTCAGAACATCTTCCCTGTGCCACCTGGCCAGAGACACCCAATGATTGGAGCCGTGCTCTGTGGATCTTCCAGGGAGCATCTCCCAGGGGTGCAGCACAAACAGAAGCAGTGTCAGCCATGGAGCACATGACTTTTATTTAATTCTTGCAGGAGTAGGATGGGTTGGAGGTAAGATCTGCCTTTGCTGTCTCTTTCCTCACTGGTGGTTGCACTGATGCTGTTCAGGTGCCTGTGGCAATGAGGGCAAGTGGTGTTTGGGGAGCTGCAGAGACCCTTCTGCTGCCAGTATCATCTGAAGGCGCTGAGTCTCAGCCCAGCCAGGCTCCTTGGGAAATTCCTGGGAAAGCTCCAGGCCTGAGAGTCTCCAAGAAGCTGACACGTTTGGAAGCCCTGAGGAAGGAAAGCTTCGTGTCCCCTGGAAGGCCCTGGCTGGGAATCCTGCTGGTGACTCAGTGCTATGGGATGGGGAGGGTTGCTCCAGTCTCCAGAGACTCCCTCCAGCAAAATCCCAGTGACGACAGGCTCAGAGAGAGCTGCTGCAGCAAGGATGTGTAGAGTGGCAGGAGACCTTCCTGCCCAGGACCTTCTCATCTCCTCTCATTTCCCTCCACCAAGGCCACCATCGCCAAGGCTGAAGGCTTCTACAGCTGCCTCAGGCAGCAGGCTGGACAGTTTCACACTTATGGCTCCAAAGAGGGAACACAGGTCCTTGATAAGCTGCAGACCAGAACACTCTGCAGCCTGTCCTGGTGATGGAAGTGGTTGTGTATTCAGGGGGGCTAGGAAGGGAAGGGCCATCCATCAGGAAGGCAATAGTCAGGGGAGAGTAATCCTTTGTCACCAAAAAATGTCCTAAAAAACTTCATCTCTTTTGCTCAGTTCTGTTTTGCTGAATTTTGTTGTTTTGATCCACAGCTCTGCAGACCCAGGCCTTGTGGTGTCTTTGAAGATGGGTGTCAGCTCTGAAGGGTGTTTGAGGCACATCCAGAGGTGCTGAGCTTCACAGCAGGATTTCACCATGCACGGGGCTGGAAGGTTTGGGAGGAAAACTGCTCCCAGTCTCTCTTGCAGATTCCTTAAGCAGCAGCACAACAGCTTGAAGGCATTGCCACATGGTTTTACTTGGCTGGTATTAAAATACACACGGGAAGGGTTTTCTTGCCTGAGAGCATGCATGGGTTTTATGCAGATGGGGTGGCAACATGAGAGCCCCAAACACTGAAGGGCAGGAGGGGCTTTGTGCTTCCTTTAGCCTGGCTCTATGCTGACCTACAGCTGTAGGAAGGTGGTGCTGTAGGAAGGGCCTTTGCCCCTCAGACACCGAGTCCAGTGGGTGAGGAGGGTGGCAACATTTTGGGAGAGCTTGATGAGGGTCCTGCCTTAAGGACCCTCTAAAGAAACGTGCAAGAAAAGCAAATGTTTGACCTTAACACCCAGGACTTGAATGAGAAAAGTGATCTCAGTCAACGAGTGCTGCACCCTCAGGGAGGCCGGGATGTCTGCTTGCAGTTCGGTATTTTTATTTCCCTGGTCCATCAGTCACCAGCTGGAGCCACCCAGGTCCATGTCAGAGCACCCCAGGTCCCTCTCTCGGCGCTCTGGGAGCTGGCAGAGCCCACACGGTGGCACTGCGACCCAGCGTCCTGGACTGACACTGTTGTTCTCTGTGGGGACAGGTCATGACCAGCAGCCTCAGGGCGCTGGGAGGTACAAATCCGGCAGCAGGGCTTGTGTGGGACAGCTTCACCCTGTCTGCACGAGCCTTGAGCCGTGCTGGACAGCGTGCCAGGGAGCAGGAATCCCAGCTCCACCTTTCACCAAGGCACCCGCCTTCTCCAGGGCTTGGCTTTGTTTTCACCAGTGCTGCCAGCAAGAGCCACATCTTCCTTATGCTGCAGGTGACAGCAGGCACATGCTGGATTCAGCGGCTCACCAGGGCATGCCCACTGCTCCTTTTGCTGCTGCTAAAAGATTTAAGTTTTAAGGAGGATGAAGATACTGTCTTCTCCTCTTAACCAAAAGGCCAAGCAGTTCCTGGATAGAGGTGAGGGTCTGTGTGTGACCTTGGCTCCTTCACCCAGAGCAGCTGTCACCAAACAGCCCCGTCCTTCATCCACATGCCTAACTTGGGGTCTCTGGCCTAACTCTTCCATCATGTGCAGGAAAAATGAGACCAAATTTGATGATCCCATGAGCCACTGTGTCAAAGCCATGTCTGGCCCAGGGCTCAGTCTCAGCCAGGTGTCCTCACACACGATGTACATGCTGCCAGCTGATTTTTCAGATAAAGTCAGCAGCGTTTCTGAAAAACCATTCACCCTGGAAGGAGCCAGCTGGGGTTAGACATCCCTAGACTGCAGCCCCTTCCCTGGAGAGGAGCTTGGTGGGGCTCCCCATCCTTCTCTGCTGATGGAGCACATCCCTGGTGCTTGTCTTGCTCTCAGTCACTCTGATGTAGCAACAAAACAGCTCTCAGTGCTCCGTGTCCTGGGGAGGGGGTGACTGATGCATCACCTGCAGCCGGAGCCAGGCACCTTTTGTGACTTCTGCCGGCAGCTAGGACCACAGATCATTCCGGATGATTGGAGCCCTAAGTAGTTACAATTCATATGAATTAATCAAGCTGTTCCCCATCACGCACATGATTTAAATCACTAAAACTCTCCTATTGGCATCACTTGGTGGCGGGCTATTGGCATGGCAGGGAGTCTGTTTATAGCAGAGCACAGTTCTCCCCTCCACCCTCCCACCCCGGCACGGCGTGGGGAGAGGGGTGATCAGTCAAGGTGCTGTCCCAGTGCCTGCTCCTGCTGCCCCACTGTGCTCACCGTGCAGAGCCGGGAATAAGCTCCTCGTGGAAGCATTCCATTAGCACTGTGTGCAGTAAAGCCCAGGGGAGGCAGATAAACGGGGATTGAGCTGCCTGCAAGGGAAAAAACCCTACAAAAACATTCCCCCCCCCCCTCCGTTCCCATCAAGCTGTCATAGGAAATGCTGTGGAATGGGCGGTGGAAAGCATAAGGAGTGGAGTGCGGGGTGTGGTTTACTTCTGTCTATGCCTTGGGAGGAAGCAGACTGCAGGGAAGATTTTCCCTTTGCCAGCAACTTCCTCTGGAATGAGGAGAGCTGCAGGGATGCTTGTACACAGAGGGGCAAAATAAACAGCAAGGATGAGCCGACCTATCCTTGCCCAAATCCCTTTTCCTCCTCTTCCCCTTTCCCAGGTTAAGTTAGCTCTGCTCCTAAGGGGGATGCTGTCTCTGCCAAGCATAGAATCCATCCTTGGATTCTCCCCCAGAGCCCACCTTGACAGGCTTTTCAAGCCCAGGTGAGCTGAAAGTCTGCCTCAGGCCAAGTTTGCAGGCTCAAACTCTGCTTGCAGTCCCAGAAAAGCAGAGCTGTGTCACTGTCCTCTCTTCCTGAGCAGGGCCAGCCCAGCTGCCTTTCTTCCCATTTGCCTTGGGCTGACCTGGGTAAAGGTTGTTCAGCCAGGATAATCCAGGAGATGTTGTTAAAGATGCACACAGGTCTCAGGGGTGGGGAGCAGTGTCCTTCAGCAGAGGGTGTAACAAACTGCTGAAAAAGCGACAGCACTTTAATGCCTCCTAACTATATGTGCCCAAAAATATCTGTCTGTGCCTTGTTGCTGAGCTCTGAGTCCTTGGGAAGAGCACTGCATTAACATGGGTAGTTGTTCCGTGTCCCCAAGATATTTCTGGTGCCTTTGCTTTGCTCTGCTTAGTGCAGAATAAAATGCCCTTACACGCCAGTGTGGGAGACACTTCCTAATCCCCTAAGAAAGACCTTATCCTACAACCTAATGGCAAGATCAGAAGAATTCCCAAGAATTCCCACTACCAAGAACCAACCCATTCATCCTACAGTGGAAGTTGCACAGGATGTATCTATATGCAAGACCCAAGATGTCCTTCAGCGTGACATGTGCTTTGCCACAAAAAGGCTTTAAATCTTTAATGGGAAAGTGCACTTTGTTCCTTTCTACGAACACAGTAAAAGGCTTTAAATAATAGCTGTTCATGTGGCCCTGAAAAAGGTTGCTGTGTGTCTGAACTCTATAAATCTGGACATTTGCTGAATTGATTTCACCAAGAAACATACTAGAGCTGAAAAATGAGCTGGAGGGATAAGACAGTGGCTGCTTGCAGATGCCATGCTGCTGCTGCTGCTCTGCAGAGCTTTGTTCATCATTTAAAAAACATATTAAAGCCCTCTGTAGTAGTCGGAAGTTTATTGCTAGCTTGAGGAATTGCTGGGTGAAGCTAAAACATTCTCACTGTGTAGGATCAGGATGAGGTTCAACCCAGTCACTGAGAGAGAAGTAGAGCTGAATTAGATGCAAATCCAGGTCGAGTGCCATGATTCATTCCACTCTGGTTATGAGAGCAGAGAGCAGCTGCTGTCTCTTGCTTCCACAGCTTATGAGCATGGTGTGGGTTTTTTGTTAGTTTTTTTTTTCTTTGTTTAGTTTTGTTTAGTTTTTCTGATATGCTGGTTTAATTAGAATGCTCTTGTTTTGCCAGTAGCATTCCCTTATGAAATACTGGTTATACCAGTACAGATTTATTCCAGGAATAAACAAACCACCAAATCGCCTTTTTTCCCCCCCGCTTCTTATAATGAGGATATTTATGCACAAAAGGAATCAAGCTGGTAACTGGAAGAGTTTAAATTCATGTGTCTTTTAGAGATACAACTGCACAAGCAGATGAGTGCTAAGAGCCTTCCAGTGCATTGGCTCTGCTTGTGATCCAACACTGAGCACTTTCTCCATCCACCTCTGGAACCAACGTGGTGTTTGTGCCCCTGGACATCTGCACGTTGCATGTGAGCAATTTTGCTGAGCCCACATCTGCCCATATTTGATGTGCTGAACAGCTCCCAGGCCTTGTTGACACTGTTTACTAGACCTTGGGGGAAGATATTCTGTCCTGCTCTATTTTTTTCCTAACCCTAGAATGATGCTGAGGGCACAAACCACATGCATCTTCTGGAGGGGATTCCCTTGGTGTGAGAGACTTCAGAATCACCTGGGTCTTGTTCTTTCTTCACTCCTGACACAAGGGGATGGATCTGGGCAAGAAATCAAAAGATCTTAGCAGTTTACATGTACAGTCAAACCTGGATAGCAAATTCTACCAGCATGGAACAGCCCGTTTTCATTTTAGTAATCTCAGTTGTCATTTGAAGAAAAGGGAGTTCACAGCTGCCTGTTGGAAATGGGTCTTTCCAGGAATTGTTTAGGACAGTGCTTGTTTGCATGAGCGTAAACCAGCCAGAGACTGTGCTGGTGATCTAAAAGTATGGCTCATCAAGTTCCACTAACAGGGAACATTTCCTGGCATTGCTTAATTTACTACCACAGATGAAGCCAGAAATAGCAAGAACCCTATGTTTTGCTCCTCTCCTGCTTACTTGGTAAGAGAGGCATGTTCTCCACTTAATATCTTTGGAGGAGCTATTTGTATTCTTCTGTTCACTTTTGTCTCTCACATGATGTGGTGGAATATCTATCTTTTATTACCTTATAGCTTTGTTTCTGTGTAAAAACTCTGAATTCAAACTGTCTGTGCAGCCAGACAAAGCGAAACTGTCCTGAAAGAAGATTCTGAGAAACCACCTTAGAAGAACCTGCCTGCCAAGATGTGTAATCAGTGCAGAAAAGATGCAAGGTCACAGCCAGGCATCTTAATAGCTCTCTCTTCCTTGTTCAGGGTTACTTGAACCCCTCGGCATGAGGAAAAGTGATACATTACGCCCCATCCCTGGAGGTGCTCAAGGCCAGGTTGGATGGGGTTCTGAGCAACCTGCTCTAGTTGGTTGGTGGGAAGGTGCCCATGCCCATGGCAGAAGGGTTTGGAACAGGGTGGTATTTAAGGTCCCTTGACCCAAATCATTTGACAATTACATGGTGTTCAAGGTTTCAGCCAGTTTTTAGGCCTGGTAGTCTTGTCTGAAACCGCCATGGCCATTGGAAAGTCATACCTTGGAAACCAAGTGAGGGACCAGGAAACTGAGAGCAAAGGCGATGTGGGACCGACTGTTCCTCTTAAATGAGCTTTTCCCACTAATATGGAAAAAAGCCTTCCATCCATCAGTGGTTCAAGCTGTGGAGGACTTGCTTCTAAGTTGCCGTGTGCAGTGACAGATTCACAGCATGCAGTCATTTTTAAAAGGCTTTGCAGAT
The DNA here is from genome assembly GCF_000691975.1 of Corvus brachyrhynchos. Classification (NCBI taxonomy): domain Eukaryota; kingdom Metazoa; phylum Chordata; class Aves; order Passeriformes; family Corvidae; genus Corvus; species Corvus brachyrhynchos. Next base: position 3,741,375 of record NW_008246064.1, read on the forward strand.
GATTTTAGCAGCCAAAATGTGCCCGTTGTTCCAGTAAAATAATCTTCTTCATTTCCAGCCAGAGCCTTTTATTTCTCTACAAATATTGACAGGAAGGGTGACTCAAAAGATAACTGTATCCAGGACTGCTTGCCGCAGCGTTGCTGCTCTGGATCCCACTGTGGTCACTCCTCACCATCATGTTCTTGTTATGCTTGCAAGAAAAATGTGGTGAGCCAAGCACGATTCCTACAGGCAATCACATTATCTGTAAGCCAGGAGTTGATGCTACACTAAAGGGCCCTTTGAGTTTGCTTTATCTGGATCTGTTGGGGTTTTGACCTCCGAAAAATACAAATAAACTCAGGAGGAGAGGACAGTTTTGTTGTTAAAGCTGGAGTGTGTGTCAGCTCCTCTTTCCTTCCTGCACAGCATGTGGCAGATCCCAGTCCTGTCTCCAGTGGGCTTTGAGCCACCAGCACAGTGGAGCAGTTCCAAGAGGAGAGGCTGAAGGGACACCTGTAGGACAAGCCATGCTGGCAGAGAGGACATGCTTATTAAATACTTCCTTGAAAGTCAGAGGTGCAATTAACTGGCACTTTCCAAGTAAAAAATTCTGCAGATAATCCCCATCAAGGCACAGTGTGGATGTGATTGCCACAACAGGACACCCCAGAAATTAGAAGAGCATTTCTGCACAATTCTGACTGTTGGGATGAAGATGGCTGCCCCCTTCCCCTGTGGTTTTGGAGGAGAATTTAAGTAGACTACTTTTCAAGATCGGGCTGTACTCTCCATTCCCCTCCCCCTCTTCCCACTGATGTTTTTAGCTGTAAGTCTCAGGGCTGCAAGAGGTGACAGTTGCTTTTTGCGGCCAAACAGCTTCCCTCTTTCAAACAAGGCAACTCTTGAAAACAAAGCACAAGGGGAAAAAGTTGACAAAACCAAATGCTCTTTTCATGGGGGCTCTTATGTGACCACCACTACCTTTTTGCTGCACCTTTGACAAGACACAAACAATTTTGCCTCTAGCAAGACCCAAGCCATAGTTATGCAGAGTAGTCCTCTCGCTTGCTTGCTTTGCTTTCTTATTTAGAAAAGGAAAAGGAGCATGTGAGAGGCTGAAAATACTAATTTTCCAAGTGACCTTGTGCAAGGTGTATTTGAATACCAAACATGATCTGTAGATCTTGAACTGATGAAATATTTAGTAGTTATTTGTGACATTGATTCAAAATGTTTTTAAGACTGGAAAAGATGGTTCTTGCCAGACCCCCATGCAACACAGGGAAGAGGTTTATGGTCCAGGGCCACTTTGTGTTTGGTTTTTATCATCTGATTGAACATAGCATTTTCTGTTAGAACATGCTCAGTCTTCATTTAAAATCCCTGGATGATGGAGAATCCACGGTATCCATAGATATGTTGTTGTAATGGTTCATTACCTTTGCTATCAGAAGGTGTGTACATCATTTCTAGCTTGAATTGGTGGGATTCATCTTACCTAAATTTGGGTGTTTACAGTGTAGGTATCCACAGCTGAACTGGTTGCCTGAGAGTCCTTTCAGATTCAAAGGGGGAAAAAAGCACTCGGTCATGGTTTCTGTCTTCCCTATTTTGTCTGTTTGGGAGGAATCTCACTCTTGGCTGGGGATCTATTGGCAATACCAGGGCCTGGAGTAACTAAACTGAGATGTGGTTGTCTACACTTAGAAAAATGCTGTCTGACACATCTATCTAACATCTGGCTGCTGCCAGCTCTTTCTCTAGTGCTCACCTGCAGCCCCCACACAGAAGGAAAAGGGACACCCAAGTCACTTTTTAGTGTCTTGGATAAATTGAAGGGATTGGTATTAATTAGTATATTCCAGATTTCTTATCACTGAAGTTTTTCTCTAATCTCTTGCCAGAAACAGCTTCTGCAAAGAGAAGGTTCCCAGATCAGTCCTGCTCATGCACAGGTAGCACCATGCTCACTGTTGTACCCCCTGTCAGATCTTTCCCCCTTTTTACACACCCAGAGTTAATATTTGCCTTCTGAACAGTGCACAGCACTGGGAATTCATTCTGCCTCCACATATCTGGAGAAGTTGTGATCACCTACACCCCTTTTAGACAAGTCACCCCTGATCTGCCAGCACAGCGTGTACTGACCCTGCATGGAATTGTTCCTGTGAGCCACAGTGGGCCACGAGCTCTTCATTTGTCTGTTTAATTATCTGCTCCTCTCTCCCTGTTTCATCTGTTTGTTTAATCTTTTCAACACAGGCTATCCGGAGTGATTTCATTTTCATTTTTTATTGCATTCGTGCTAAAGCCACCAAGAGCATGGACCTGAAGAAGTGTCCCATCTTCTGCAATTAGTCCTGGGGGATGAGAATTCCCCAATTTAAATAAATTGCTGTGATGTATTATAAACTACTCCCCTAGTTTAACAGGATTATTCTGACTGCATGGGTTTGGGTGACCTGCAGCCCAGCTCTGCACAGGTTGAAGAAATTTTTGCTGCTTGTTTTGAACAGATCTTCTGCTCCCTCCATTTGATGCCCCCTAATTCTTGTATTGGGAAAAAACCATAATTATACTTTTACTGACATTTTACTGCTTCTTGGCAAGCCATGCACAGGAGGAACGACTTGATTGTGAAATGGATTTGATAACTCCATGTTTTCTGACAGCCTTGAGGCCTCAAAGAGGAGACCAGCAATGGAAGGATTAGCACACACCCTCCCCTTCCCACCACAGCCTGTATCCCTTGTGCAGATATTTTCACCAGAGTGGGTGCCATATCTAATCACACTTCCACCAGGCCAGGTTGTTTTGACAGAAAGACTCATATAAAGCAACAAAAGCCACTCAGTGAGAAAAGAAAAAAGGCTTTTCATGGTCCCCACACTGAGTATCTGCTGTGCAGCACACACACTCCCTCCTTAACCACAGATCCTATCAGGCTGGACTGAGAGGTGCCTCTCTGCTCTTCTCTATCAGCAATGCACATGCAGCAGTTTTGGAGTTTATAGACTACTTCATTTTTGGTAAGTAATCTCCAGATCTCTGCACTGCAAAAGGTCACAAATTCCTGACTCTTAATAAGAAGCATGGCAGCAAATGTTACTGTGCAAAGGAGCAGAAAGCTCCAACAACCCTGGCATGCTGTGCCAAATGGGGAAGATGTTCTGGAACCATGGATGTCCTGCTGGCAGTCAAGGTCATTTCCTCTCCAAGGATGGGATATGCAGAAAAATCCAGGGAAATTCATTGGCTTCGACCTGGCTGACTACAAGGGCTCATGACTTTCTGCACACAAGAGTCATGACAAGTGATTGTATAGTCAGTGCTAAGAAATAGGTTCTACAATCAGGTTTAAGCCTACTGGAGTCTTCTCCATCTGTAGGCATTCCTACCCAGGCATCGTGGGCATCTGCACTTGGCATTGCATCATCCTAAAATTAAAGAAAGAAATGTAGGTCTGGCAACTGGAAGGCTTTGGGTGTCAACTCCATCCTCAAAAATATTGACCTCTGCCTCCATTTTGTGTGGCTGTTTTGTTACATTCAGGCCAAATGAGGAGGAAAAGTGGGTTTATTTCTGCAACATCCTCTTCTCTGCTTTCCATGGTCCTTGGTTTGTGTATTCCCTTGCAGGGACATACCTGGACAGACAAACCTTGGGGAAAGGAGAACCTCTTCAAAATTTGGCTAGACAGGTGAAACTCAGCATGTAGGTCCTCCCTGTGCGAGAGGGAAGAGAGGATTTAAACACCCCTGTGCCAAAGCCAGTCCCATGTGTGTCCTGTTTGGAAATACCAGCCCAATATGTGGTCTCCCAGACTGTAAGTCCTGTGGAAATCTCAAAAGCACCAGCAAAAAGAACAAGAAAGAAACATCTAAGCAGCCTTTTTTTTTCAAAGCCAGGCAAAATGATGGTCTCCTGTCCTGTTTGATGCAACTTCCTTGCTTCTACTCCCTGCCCCTGCAGTGTGCATTCCCCTGTGGGCTGCCAGATCAGACTAGATGATGCTTAGAGGCAGGAAGGGGAGAAAAGAGAAACAAAGAAAGAATTTCACTGCCCAGCTCATGATATCCTCGCACTGGGGCTGGGGGTTCATGCCAGGTACTGTGCTGTTCCTGCAGGAACCAAGCTGTGGTCCCAGACAGCAGCAAACCTTAAACAGTGGCACAAGCCCATCACCTCTGAGTTGGTGTTTGAATCAGAGCACGAGTGGGGAGCTGGCAGAGAGCGGGGGGGTGTGTGGTGTCAGATAATTTATGGGTAAGGTCTTCAAAAGAGCTCTGTTCCCACTGGGGACAATGGGAACCACCGGGGGCTCCGCGTGCACTTGCCACTCTGGTCACGTCAGCACCAAGCCCCTGGTTCGGTGTGTGAAGAATACCCTTCAGTGTGACACTGACCTCTAAAACAAATAGAGTATTGCGGCGCGCTGATGCCCCATTCATCACCGGGTGACAATGGGAGCCAGGCCCGTGAGCGAACAGCGCTTCATTCAGGGCGGTGCTGAGTGGCTCCGGAGCGCTCGGCGGTACCAGCCCCGTGCAGGGCACGCTCCTGGTGCTCCTGGTTCCCGCGGGGAACCCCCCGGCAGCCTCAGGATGCCGCAGCACCGCGGGGAAATCCTGTTTGGCAGCACACGGAGGGGTTGGGCTGCAGGGTGGGATAGCTGGAGACGCCCAGGGAGGGCCAGGGGTGGGAATGATGGGGAGATCCAGGATATATTCTCGCCCAGGAGTGTCTCGCTTTGCAAGAGGTGTCTTCTCTCTCTGGGCTGGGACAAGGGGATGCCCCAGAGGAGAAAAGATGCCTGAGGGGTGTGGATAGGATCCTCCTCTGTGAACTGATGGAGGAGACCGAGAACGGGCAGCACAATACAGCTGTGGTGATGGAGAAGCAGGGTAGAGAGATGGGCATGAAGTCTTGCCGGCCATGCTGTGCCATTGAGAGGTAGGCATCTGCACACAGACCCTAAGAGGGGCACTAGAACCTCACCAGCTAACTTTTGTGGCTTCTCTTCTGCAGTCATCAGCTCCAGGATAAATTTTCTCCAGCTGTTTCTGCTGCCCACAGCTCTCTGTTGTTGCTCCTGTGCATCAGGACAGAAGAGATGGCTGGTGGCAGGAGAAAATCACAATGTCAGGCTTCAGAGCAATGTGCAGGGGCCATTTGATGGCCCTCTATGGGGCACCAGGCTACAGGAAAGCTTTCTTCCCCATCCCTGAGCCAGGCTGGGCTGATCATTAAAGCATGGAGGTGCATATGCTCACTTGGTTGGGTTTTTTTTCATTCACATCCTCCATCAATGGTTAATTTCTCCTGAATGAGCCTCGGACTGCCTGGTGATTGCATTTGCTGGTCACGTCTCTGGATCACAAAAGCAATCACAGTTCTACATATGTTCCTCGTAAGGTCCTCTGCAAATGACCAAAGTGAATATGCAGGGAGTCATTCCCACGTCCAGATCGTAGCATGAAGAGTGCAATTACAGAGATTCCTCGAAAAACCCGCCTGTGTATGTACAGATGTGTACATTCACACTTTTAACAAGCCTGGTCTTATCTAGGCAGGCATCAGGACTGAGAGAAACACTCCCACACATTTTCAGAGGGAGTTTCAGGGATTAATTCTGCCAAGGACTTGCCTCTCAGAGAAAGTGGTCTTGTGCCGATGCCTGAAAGATTGTAATGTGCAACATTATCTTTCAACAGACATCTGTGTTAACAACTGAAATGAAATGATGGCACATTAAAAACTTTACTGTGCTGTTGCAAAACACTTGCCAAAAAACCCTGAGCTGCTGCTGTAGGTTACTCTGAATCGTGCCTGAAAATAGCATATCCAGCATTACTTAGAAGCAGGCACACGGTCGCTAGCAAATCTAATTATCTCCTGGGAAATAAAGCACCAGTGCCTGTGTGAAAGGCTCAGAGGCGAGTGTAGGCATTGTCCCACCATTCAGGGGAATTATATGTGGATTTGCGACTCCTGTAGGTCGTGGAATCACAGCGCCCTTGCCAAGTGTGCAGTTGTCTGATCATGTGAAGATCACCCACCTAGTGCTGGCTTGGCCTGCGAGGGATCTCAGATAAAGCAAGCAAGGGTGACACTGTCAGAATTCATGTCCTGATTTCCCAGCTCACTGCTCAGAGAGGGACAGTGTTACAAGGGTGAAATGACTCACCTGGCTGAACGTGGTTGTTTCAGCACCTCTGATACCAGTGGGTGAAATTTACATCTTCCTTCTCCTCTGAGTTGTCCCTGGAAGGTGTCTGTCTGCCTCCAGGGTGGCAGAGGGAGGCTGGTACCACGCTCAGCCAGCTGGAGGGTAGGACACTGGGCTAAAGGACACATGGGGATATCCTACACAGGTGGAGCAGCATCACTGAGGCTGCTGAGGCACTGCAGCAAAGCTTGGATGGTGAGCATTGAGTTAGGGACCAAAGGCGTGGCCTCTCGTCTGGAAATCTCTCTGGGAACACCACAGGGAAAGCCATGAGGGATGGGAGATGAGAGTCAAGGGTTTACAGGTGATGTTTTGGAGCAGCAGCTGGAGAACAGAGAGGATGTGTAGAGCACCCGAAGTGACAGTGCACGGCAATACACGAGAACTGAATCTGGCCACAGCCACCGTAGAAGACACGAGGGGAAATCAGCTCAGAGGTTATGATATCTGCATGAAGATGTCTACCAGGCTGTGGAGAACTAGGAAAGAAGATTCTGGAGACACTGGAAATACCCGATGGCATCCCACCTGAATGGGACGAAATGACATGGGGTTCTTGTGGCTGGAAGCTGAATCTCACCTCACATCAGGTGACCTCAAAGATGGCTTCACCAAAGGCAGATGCTTACTCTGGGAACCTGAACAGCACCCTGGAGTCTCAGCTGTATTAACTGGCTCTTTTTCCACTGCAAGGGGCATTTAGACACCAAACACATACCTGTAAGTGCTTAAATTGAATCTGCAGTTATCTTAATCTCAGGGAGTTCCTGTTGGTCCCAGCAGCATAAAGAACTGTGAGACAGACCTGCAGAGGTGGTCACAGCACTGGGGAAGACAAAGTCTCCTGGGGAAGTGATTTTCATTGTGAGGCTGGTGAACAGCATGTGCTGAGCAGCTCTCTCCCCTCGCAGGCATATCCCAAAGAGTTACAAACACAAACCACACGGAAGGCCCCCAGCTTACTTCATCCTGTCGCCATCCCGTGTGAGAACCACACATTGTCCAACACTGGCCAAAATGTTATTTCTCAGGGTTATTTATTCTCAGGACTTTTTTTCCAGGATTGTTTCTTGAGGATTATTTTTGCTAGACCATGCTAAGAATAGCCGTAGTGAGAAAGATGTGGTTTGTCTGAGTGAAAAGGCAGCCCCCTGTCTTTCAAAGTTTTGCTATCAATGCCTGAGAGGTTTATTACCATTTGATCACTTAATATGTGTGAAGCCCCCCAAAACAGTGAGCAAGGCTTGGTAACATGGTGGACAGCAACATTGTCACTGTGGGCAAAACTCAGTACTTTGTACTTCTGTAAAATTCAAAGTACCGTCAAAAGCTCTCTGACGTGAGTCTGGGAGTTGCTGCAATCCCAACTATCAGCTGTGAGATTGCCAGTGCTGTGTTTTTCTCCTCTGTGCCATGTTCCAGGCTCATTCTCAGGGAACGTTGTGTCCAGACCATCTCCTGGTCTCTGCTGTATTTCACATTAGCAAAGCCATGCCTTCAAACTTAATCCCTTGACCAAATTTCTTGAGCTTTCCTATTTTTTTTTGCCAGAGCACCAATGGCTCAGTTTAACCTTTTGCAATAATGTAACACTCCCTGGGATAATGCCTGGAGTCTCTGCCTGGTTAGCAATTATTTAAATACTCTGTTATGAATAGGATCAAAGCCTTCTCTCATTGAAACACTCCATTCCCGATGCCAGAAGTTGTCACCGCATGACAAATGGATTGCCTGCTCTCTTCTCACGAGTGTGCTCTAACCAGACAGGGCTGGGCAGCCTGTGGGATGGGGGGAGTTTAATTAATAACAATATTTAATTTCTACAATGGAGCACTTAGGGGAGGATGAATATTGCAGCAGCTGTGATGTGCCTGCCTCCTGTGCCCAGCCGAAACCGCGAGGAGCGAGCGGCTCCATCAGCAAAAAGCTCGGCCGCGTGCCCCGCATTCGCCGGCTCCCAGAGTTCCACAGAATATTTCAGCCAGGACAATTTTTATTTTATTTTTTTTCCCCCCCCTCAGTTACTGAGCAGCATAAGTGTCATCGTTCCTCCAACTGATAGTAGCTATGGAAACCATGACATCACTGCCGACATAGCGATACATAAAAATTCAAGCGGCTGGGGACCGGTTGCTAGGAGAGCTCTGCTCGGGAAAGTCATCGGGCAGGCAGCCAAGGGACGGGAGTCTGCTGAACATGTTGTACTTCACCCTGGTGATTTTACCCTCCTCCCACTATTTTCCCTTTCACATGCAAAGCTTTTTTTTTTTTTTTTTTCTCCCCTCTTTTTTTTTTTTTCCCCCTCCTTTTTTTCTCCTTAAATTTTCT
>NW_008246064.1:3750002-3756253 GCF_000691975.1 Corvus brachyrhynchos
CTCCCCTCTTTTTTTTTTTTCCCCCTCACTATATTCATCCTTAAATTATCTCAGAGATTTTTACAACGGGCTAATGAGCTGCTGGTGGAATAGCTGCACATTATAACAGTGTGCATAAGGTCAGGAAAGAAAGCCACATACTGTACTTAACATCAAGTAAGAGCCATCATCAGCCGCCTTTGTAGCACCTGAGTTATCTTAAATGTGATTTTGGATCACTTTTGGGCAAGGGTTTTTCACTAAGCTTTATGTATACATAAATTAGCATAAAAGCCTGACCAATAATCATCAGAATTAAAGGTGATTTGACCTAAGGATGAGAAGTGACCTCTGCAGTGGGTAAAACCTCCTATTACAACTGATCTGAATTCAGGAAGTGGAGGGTTTTCCAGCAATCTGAGTCACACCTGGTTTCTGGAGAGCTGGTGCATCTTATATGGTGGTTTTGGACCACTGGTGGTCAAGGGAAACAAGTGAGGCAAGTCTTGTAGGGTAAGATGTTGTTTTTTATTAGACCAAAATTGTTTTATGAGACCAAAACTGTTAGAAAAATCCACGAACTAAGAAAACCCTTCCCTGGGCTGTGAGAGGATTTATTGAGGCAGCTTATTTGCTCATTTCAGCATTTTTGGTTGGCCTCATGAGGGATCTTGCACACAGATCTGGTCACTTGCTGGTGTGTGCATCTTTCTTGGACGTACCTGCAATAAAGGAGAACATGTGTGTCTCTGCTTTTATGCAGTAGATTCAGGGGTATGGGTTTAAATCTGTTTCTATGCACATATAAATAGATATAGACTTTTCTCTCCTCCCTGACTGAAATGCCACTTGCAGAGGAAGTAGTGCAAGTAGGTTTTCACATGACCACCCAAGTACTAACAAGTGACAAGATCTTAATAAAGGCAATATTCAGACTGAACAGTACTGGGAACTGACCAAACTGTGGTGTTGGGGAGCTTTGTCTAGGAATTACTCACCAAAATTATTTGGTAAAGGGTTTTTTTGTTCTTTTTTTTTCCCCAGAAACTGTGTGTGCAAAATTCTTAGAATGTAACCAGAAACTGAGAAGGAAACAGAAAAGGAAAAAAAAAAAGATGTTGATAACTTATTTTCAGACAGTCTCTGATTCTGGAGAAATGGGCCCTCAGCACACCCAAGGCACCCACATGAACCCAGACACAATCTCAAAATGCACATGAACGTCAAAAGAAAATAAAATTATTTTAATTTTTATGAACCAAGTTGTGACCTATTAAACAAGTAGTGTGTCTCCCCCCAAATATAGCTGAGATTTGACTTATTCGTGTTTATTAAATGTACAGGAGAATGTGTATTAGGCATTGAGGTCTTCTCAACCAAGACAGTAGAAGTTTGGGTTGAAAAGGCGTCTTCTGGTGTGGAAGGATGTTTGCTGTAACTGCATCAGGGTGCTTAATAGATCACAGATTGGTCCATAAAAATGAACCGATAAATCTCTTCCATTTTATCTGAAGGTGTATTCATTTCTATGGGATCAAGCTATTGTTTTCCCAGATGATCTTTAGGGAACATGAAGTACTTTGGACATGCTGCTACTTATTTCACTGCCATTTTATCTTAATGAACAAGGATTATTCTTTAGCCATCTTGATGGAAAACAACAAAAAGTTAACCAAGAGTCTCTTTTAATAGCTATGGCCATAGAAAGATTTGAACTCGCCTTCCCTAAAATAAGGTAGGCTCTTCACTATCCATCAGGATACAAGATCTTTGGCTACCTTCCATGGGAATTTAAAAGTGTTAAATTAGCTACAGGAGGGTTTCACTATTGTTCCCTAAATGTAATGGAAGCGGATTTAAATTTACAAGGGGGAAAAGCTAATAATTAAAAATTGAACATAAGGGCTGTAAAGTAGAAAATGGGCTCCCTTGGACTGGGTTACAAAACTTCATGAAAAGTGCAGCTCCTGCTGTGTTATGCTTTTCTAGAATGACTTAAAAAAAGAGGTTTCTTAAAGGTGTTTTTTGTTGTAAATTAACTGCTTGTGGCTTCCATGGATCTTACAGCCTATAAAGCTGTCCCCATTATGGTTTCCATTGATTATTTCATAGAGGATTCCCCCTCTGCTTCTTCTTGTTACCAGAATCACACACAAATTAATAGAAGTGTTGGTGAGGAAGTTGTGAGAGTTACTAATGCCCCAGATCTGTCACACCTAAGGACTTGGGGTACAGATCAGAGCAGTCTCCAGTTCCCTCTCAGATTTCATGCACTTTCTCCTGTTCCACGCAATATCCCATGGGCCACTGGCAGCCACTCATCCCAGTAGGAGTCACGGTCCTTTTCTGCATGAGCTCCTTGATTTATTTGGATTGGGCTGTTTATCTACCTATAAGAGCCCTGACAGAAAAGAAAATAGATACTCCTAGAGCTGGAGGCAGCTGGAGAAAGGTCTGATGGCACCTCAGGATCTTCCAGCAACCTGGCAGGTGACAGGGAACTACCAAGGGAACTCATCCTCACTTTATCCCTCCACCAGGAATTCCAAATATGCAAGTGATGTGAAATCTCAGCAGTCCCAGCTGCCCATGTGGAAATGCCACAACGTCTCAGAGCTCCCTTGCTGGGAAGAAGGGCCAAGGCAAAACCTTGTTCTTGGTGTGTTTCTCCCCCCATAGGATTTTCCTTTCTGAATTTTAGCCTGTTCATCAGATATCTTCCTGCCCAGAAACTTCTGCCTCAGCCATATTTTTCATCTATGCAATTCCATTCATTTCCTCATTCCCCTTTTCCTCAACCCACCAGCTTGTTGTTATTATTTTTAATATTTAATCATTGCAAAACCACTTCTACATTTTCTCTGACTCTTGTCACTCTTGTCAAACAAGGAGTTGAATTGTGCTGCCTTCTAGGACTGTTCCTTTCCCTAGTTCTAATTTTTCACTGAATCTTTTTCACTCCCCTGAACTTTATTCTGCTCAGACTGAATTTCCTCCTGTCTTTTCAGCCCTAGTCTGTTTTCAACCAGAGCATATGAACTCCTAGTCTCTTGGGACAGCTGACCTGATATGAAGAACATCACACTATTGGTGGGAAGGTTCTGACATGCCTATGGGGAAAAGAGAGTTACCCAGGCAGCCACTGCTGTGGCTTCAATACCACTTTGTGCACAAGAAAATGTTTGAAGGGGATGGTCATTTTAAGGCTGTAGGAAAGCAAAAAATGGGACACAAAGCAGGGTGGGGTTGCCAAGGGTAATCCCCAGCACTTACTTGCATAAGATAAGGGTGTTTATAGAAAGGTTGTGCATTAGAGTTAATCCCTGTGGGTGCAAAGGTATTCGCTGATCTGAAGGATGCTGTGAGACATCAACGTTAGTCAGGTCACTCGTGGCTGGAATTGAGCTATGTCAGCTACTGATCCCATAACAAAAGGGGGCTGAGTAAGGAACAGGGAGCTTTTTGCTGAGCAAATGTTAAATCTTTGTTCCACTCCTTTGGCAGAGACTCTGTTTCATCTTGTTTAGCACTCCTCTGCAAATGAGCTGCTTAAAAATATGGGGTTTCCTTCTCCAAAAGGAGAAGGATAACAAAAGTTGAAAGATTTTGTGTTTCAGCTTAAATTCCAAGAGGAGGAAAGTCAGGAATGGAAATCTGTTATTTAGTGTTATGCTGCTGCTATATATCAATATATATGACTAAGTGGCACAATCTGGGCTCAAACTTTCGTTATCAAGGACTGATCATTTCTGAACACAGAAGAAAGTTTCACCCAGAACTCTTGGTCCCTGGCACAAGGACTCAGTGCTTGCAGAGAGTAAGGACTGTGAAGTTGGTGTAATTGTAAAACAAAGCTGCTGGCAGTCGGCAGGGCCGGAGGTGTGTTGTGCAATGAACTCTTTGCTCATTGAAGATCAGCTTCCACTTGCTCCCCCAGCACATTAATCATTAGCTGGAGGTGGATGGAGGGGTTCAATCTTTAGCAGAACTTTTATGTGTTCAAACTGTTGATCGGCGAAGAGATGACAGGCGATCACAGAATCACAGGGTGTGCTCAGATGGAAGGGATGCACAAGAATCATCGAGGTCTAAGGCTGAACTTGAGACATTTTCAATGATCTCACTGATGTTCAGAAAAGAGCAATTCAGACTGACTGCTAAAGCAAGCACCCCTATGTCAGCCAGAAGAGATCACTGTTTAACTAATCAACAACTGGTTTTTCCACTGACTGGGTGGGGATCAAGGATCTGGTGGCCCAGAGGTTGTAGAGAGTCTTGGTTTCTCACTGATTTCTGGAGTTCTGGTTGGATGTACTCTGGGCATTAATGTCTCAAGGTCATCTTCACCTGGGCTGTCAGATGAGCAAAGTGGTAGAATTATCAGTTCTATCCAGAGCAAGACAATTTCAACCTGGAAAGTGAGTAGCCCCCGACACTGTTCTGGTGTCTCCCATGTGCTCTTTGGATTGCCATTTCTCTTCCCTGTCTCCAGTTTCCCCACATGCAGTGAAAAGATTCCAAAGCCACTTCCCCATGGAGTAGGGCCACAGAGAAGAAAGTCACCCAATCTTTTTGACATCCCTGTCACCAGCAGCAGATGAGGGAATGCAATGAAGCTGCCAGCCTATACCCAAACCCTCCCTTCACAACACAGCGGACTTTTCCGAACCCACATTACCCGTGTGAGACTCAGTGGAGGCAGCAGTCCTTGGACAGAAAGCCTGGCATGATTTCAGTTTGCAGAGTGTTTCAGTCAGCAGCCAACCAGACTCTTGCTCAGTATTCAGCATTTTATTTTTTATACAGAAATAAATGACAAAATTCCCATGATCTTCAAAGGGACGATACAGCCCTGAGTCCACATGCAATCCATTAGTACTAGATGGAAATACATCCACTGGGATCTGATATTGGTGAGATTTAGAGTTTTATTCTTTTAGGTGCTGTGTATTATTTTACTTTATTTTCTTTTCTTTTACTTTATTTTATTTTATTTTATTTTATTTTATTTTATTCTTTTAGCTGCTATATATTATTTTAATTTTAATTTTAATTTAATTTCATTTTTTATTTTATCTCATTTTATTTTATTCAATTTTATTTTATTCCACTTTATTTTACTTTTAGCTCTACAAATAAATTCTTCAGTTTATTCAAAGAAAGAAATAACTGGTCCAGAATAGTTTAGTTTGTGATTCTTTCCATAATATGAAAATCCAGAGATTTGCATCAAACTATATTCCTGAACAGAGATTTGGGAAAAGAGGGGTGGTGGTGAAGTCAGCTCTGCTTTGCAGCGCTGTTCCCAATTCCAAACACAATCATCTCCAAACGTTGCAGATGGAATATCTGCTGAAATGGAGAGGTTGCTTTTCTGGGGAAGGAGCAGAAAAAGCATGTGACAGGATCAGGTGAGGCCGGGCTGGCAGGGAGGGGGGCAGTGCCAGCGCTCCTGGCGTGGCTGCAGCTGCGGGGGACGTCGGAAGGGGTTCGCTGAGCAGCAAAGTGCACAACTCACGGCTGAGTCCAGCCCTCGTGAAATCACCCCACCGTGACTGCCAGGCAAGTCCCACGTGTGAGGGTGGGATCTGTGGATACCCCTGGAGCCAGCAGCTGCATCCGTGGCTGGCTGCCTTCCCCCGGGGCTCTCCGCACCTGCACACGCTTCACTGCAAACGCAAACACGGACGGGGACCCTCAAAGGGGCTGCCAGCCACTGCCGGCTGATTTATGAGTTGCTGTCAGATGCAACGCGATAGAAGGAGGTTTTTGAGCTTCCCAGAGAGACCAGGTGGCTCTGGAGAAACCTGTCTAGGTCAAGGCTGTTGGTGGTAAGTGCCCCTGGCTACTCACAGCTTGGAAAATTGTACTTTCCGCAGCTGAACTTCTGAAGGAACCTGAGACCGGGAGGAAATGGATGGGTGGTGATTCTTCATGACCCCGTCTCCTGCAGACAGGAGCTGGATTGCCGGGGGCAAGTTATTCCCTAATTGAGCATTACAGACATTAGTGCTGTAGCTGACCCAGCAGGCCCAGTTAGGGACCGTGGCCACGTTCAACCACATGAACCAAAACCAAAGTAGTCGTGTGTGTTTTGGGAGATGGCAGTGAATACAGCAAGCAGATGTGAGGATGAGGGGGAAAGGAAAAGCTGTGAAAGCCTCTTGCCCTCCTCTGGAGCACCTGCTTGTGGTCACAGCTGTAAGGGGAGTTCTTGACCCTGGAACTGCTCCAATACAGTGAGTTCTTTGTGCCTGGCTCAGCACCAACCA
>NW_008246064.1:3756269-3757985 GCF_000691975.1 Corvus brachyrhynchos
GCTGTGCAGTGCCAGGAGCAGAGGGAGAGGCAGAAGTACCATGTGTTTCCCCACTTGTTTCAGCTGAGAGCAGTGTAGATACACCAGGAGAGAGATAAATCCCAGCCATTTGTCCATGGACATATCTCTAGGGGTCAATGCTAGAATTACACTTCCTCAGAATCGGAGAATATCCTGAGCTGGAAGGGACCCACAGGAATCACCCAGTCCAACTCCTGGCCCTGCACAGACAGCCCAACAATCCTACCCTGGGCATCCCTGGGAGCATTGTCCAAATGCTCCTGGAACTCTGGCAGCCTTGGGGCTGTGCCCACTCCCCAGGGAGCCTGTTCAGTGCCCATCCACCCTCTGAGTGAAGAACCTTTTCCTAAATCTAACCTCTTTAGCATCTCTGCTGAAAAGCTCCAGACCAGCTTTGCAGGCAGGGTGGGCAGATGGCATCCAGCTGAAGGACTCAGTGACACCATTTGTCACAGTAAAGAGCCACCAGACCAGAAGCCACCTTCTTGGCTCATTGCAGCCCTGATACTGCAAGTGGCGAGGCCATATGCTGTCTCCCACAACCTGTGAGTCTGTTCACACCTCATCAGGACCTGTGCTGAGATGCTGAGACCTTCCTATTTATATGGCGTGGCTTATAAGCTTCTGCATTTGTCACTCCATATGTGAGTCTCATGCCAGATTTCAAGTCTGGGATAGGTCTCTTTGGTGGCCCAGGCGGGTCAGGATCCTTCTTGACCAAAATTGTCTCCTTCAGTTTTGACCATGTTTTCCATTCTGGTTTTGATGGCAATCCAAATTTCAGACAACCTTCTATAAAAACCATTTTGTTCTTTTTTTTCTTGGTCTCCCTCTCTCCCTCTTTTTTTATATTTTAATTTCAACAGGTCTAAACCTCCCACACACTGACCCAGACACTGATGTGGATCCAGATGGTTGCACTGGGATGTGACATACAGCAGGTGAACACCAAGCCCAGGACACACAGAGACATTCCCAGAGCACAAATCCTAGGACTAAATGCTCTGTGCAGATTGCCCAGAAGTGGGACTTTTCCTCACAGGGAAAGTTTTCCTCCAGGGGCTCAGACTGCTACAAAGAAGAGCCCCTCTTCCTGCAAGTGAATTTATAAATCCACGTCCCTGTATCTGTGCAGAAATGCCACAGAAGAAATAAAATATTCACCCATAAAGAGGTATTCTCCAACAATCCTTTTCAGACAAATCTTTGCCAATTTTCACTGCCCAGTTCTGCTTTTTGTAAAGGCTGTGGGGAACTACCAGAACAAGGGAAGGGGTGCTGACACAGCTCCCTCCTCCTGCACTCATTCCGGACGGGAATTGCTCACATCCACAGGCAACCCCCAGTGTCCATCTGCCCCCAGCCCTGGAACTGCCAGGAGAGGAGATGCTGCTGTGCCCAAGCCAGCCAGGGCTGCTGTAGGCGATGGATTCTTGCAGATGCCGGGCTCGCGGGGAGCCGAGGTGGCCGTGGCGGGTCCCCAGGGCTAGCAGGGCCTGCTGCCACCATCTGTGCACTCACTAATAGGATCAGGGAGAGCCTTGGGAGGGAGCCAGGGTGGACACTCGACGCCAGCCCGTGTCTCTCCGCCTGAGCAAGTCTCAGCTCATTGCAGGGCGTGTGAGAGGGGACCTGAGCCGCAGTGGTACAGAGCAGGATGCAGCACAGCAGGAGAGGGCGAGCAGCCAGGCGTTC
>NW_008246064.1:3759392-3762242 GCF_000691975.1 Corvus brachyrhynchos
CTAGCAGGGCCTGCTGCCACCATCTGTGCACTCACTAATAGGATCAGGGAGAGCCTTGGGAGGGAGCCAGGGTGGACACTCGACGCCAGCCCGTGTCTCTCCGCCTGAGCAAGTCTCAGCTCATTGCAGGGCGTGTGAGAGGGGACCTGAGCCGCAGTGGTACAGAGCAGGATGCAGCACAGCAGGAGAGGGCGAGCAGCCAGGCTTTCCCCGGGTCCCAGCCGCCCTTTCCTGCAGGGTTGGCCTCTGGAGCTGGTTCACGCCGTCCTTCAGCAGAAATCCCTCCTGAAGGAGGTTTTCAGGGAGCTGTGAGTTAAGTGTGGCTCCTCCTTGGCCCCCTGCCTGGTGCTGAGGTCAGGCTGTGAGTCAGGGAGCAGGGGAAGGGAGCCAGGGGATGCTGTCATGCTGAGAGGGGAAATTTGGGCTCCACAGCCTCCTGTTACATGTGAGTGGTGCTTGGAGGTGGCTTTTATAGGTGGGGATGACCCCACTGAGTGACACTCCTGGGCTCTGCTGTAGTCCTGGGAGTCACTGCAAAGTGGCGGCTCCAGGAAAAGGACTCCAACGCTGAGCTCAGCTTACATCCCATCCCTCTGTGTCTGGGAGCACTCTGCACTCTCTGGAATGCTAAAGATAGCTCATGTACCCTTACACCAGCTGGCCAGCATCATCTGGTGTCCAAGGGGACACACAGAACCTCTGGACCTGCCAAGCCCTTGGCTCACCTCAGCAACCACACTCCATGTGACAGATTTGGAAAGAAAAAGGAAGTGTTTCAAGCCACTTACACATTTCCAGGGACCAGGTTGTGAAAAACCAGCTCTTGGCTGCTCTGCATGGGACCAGCTGGAGATTCTGAGGGAAGATGGGAGCTGAGGTCGTGTAGCAGATGCTGATCTGTGCCCTTGCTGCTGTGGCTGCTACATAATGGGGAGAGGATTAAGGAGCTGTGTGGGGCAGCACCCTTCCCAAAGCTAATTAAATTACTTCATTTTGATGGGGACAGACTTTTTAGTAGGGACTGTAGCAATAGGACAAGGGGACAAGGGGCAATAGTCTTAAACTAGAGGAGGGTAGATTCAGACGAAATATAAAGTAGAAAATTTTTACAGTGAAGGCGGTGAGGCACAGGCACAGGTTGTCTGTGAGAGGTAGTGGATGCTCCATCCCTGAAAAAATTCAGGGTTTGGATGGGGCTGAGCAACCTGATCTAGCTGATGGTAACCCTGCTCATTGCAGGGGGGTTGGACTAGATGGCCTTTAAATATCTCTTCCAACCCAAAGCATTTTATGGCCCCGTGACCCTATGAAGTGCATCTTGGCCCACTTTGTGTGAATCAGAGCAGAGCACATGAAAGCAAAGTGGGGGATCAGGGGGTGGGACCCCCCCTATGGCAAAGTGGGAGGCACTGCAGAGCTGCTCCCAGCACGGGCAGGGACTCGGTTCTGCAGTGGCTTTGGGAGTGACCCACAGAGGAAGCTGTGAGGCACGAGTTGGGTCCAAAGGGAGCTGGACAGCAAGCTACAAATCAAATCCATACACCTGGAGCATGGAGTGCGTCTAAGACTCACCAGCTTCATCTTATTTAAAAACGCCCAAACTGGTACACTCTGCAATCCTGACCCCCTTCAGGAAGCTCCATTTAGAGAGAATACAGCATTCTTCTCTCAAAATCACATAAACCCCAGAAACCAGGGATGCTGGCAGCTGCTTGGATAATTTGGCTGACTGAGCATGACTTTGATTCATTTATTTTTGGAGAGGGAAATATCTGGCTCAACTGGAGACTAATTCCCTCCCTCTCCTGAGATTGTCTTTAATAGCTAAATCTCAGCTCTCTCGCTCGCTCTCATACCTCTGGAAACAATTGAATCAATTTCTTGTTTATAAAATGCCTGTGTTTATGTACAGTTGACAAAATAAAACCTGTCTTCTATTTTTCTGCCAGATCTCAACAACATTAGTCTTTGAGGAAAATTTTTACTTTATTTTGTGCGTTTTTCTCAATCTCTAGTCTCAAGCAAGAGACACCTTTAAAGAAGTAGGAAATGAAGTCCAGAGTGAGATACACGTTAAGGAATTCAGGTTATGACCTAAGTCTATTTTTCATCCAAACCTGAATCCAAATACACTTTATTTTCAGAAGCTGATAGCTGGAGCTGGACTTGAAACACACCACAAAGATTTCTTTATCACAGACTTAGGGCCTGAAGATCTGCTTTAGTAGCTATTTTTCAGATATCTGCTGAAATTTTCTCTGCCCTTGGTCATCTGATGGTGAGGGGGGACCACACTATTTCAGGCTGAACAGCAGGAAGGCATGGGGCAACCTCTTCTTGCAGGAAGGGTTCCCCTGATCTATTTTGAACATCTGCTTTGGGTGAGAAGAATCACACCAGGACATCACAAACATTTAAGAGGATCAGATGGTAACTTGTTTTCACGAAGATATTCACGTGGCCCAAAAATGCCATGATTTGGTGCAGTGGGGATACTGCAACACGCATATATCAAACCAGGAGTCCCGTGGAAAGGAAATATATATGGACGGATTCTTGCTAGATGTTTCAGAGAGATGTTTAT
This sequence comes from Corvus brachyrhynchos, assembly GCF_000691975.1. Taxonomy (NCBI): domain Eukaryota; kingdom Metazoa; phylum Chordata; class Aves; order Passeriformes; family Corvidae; genus Corvus; species Corvus brachyrhynchos. The sequence continues at coordinate 3,761,977 of NW_008246064.1, forward strand.
TTCTCCAGCCGCATGGCCGGGGCTGTGCTCCAGGAACTGTTCCAGTCATGGGACCAAGGGTCCTTCTGCCCGCGCAGGGAACACAAACCAACCGATGGGAACGAGGCTGAGCAGGGGCAGGGAAACCCCGTGTCTGTGCCCTCAGGGCCCCTCTGCCAGGGCTACACGGCAGGGGAGGGACCCCAACACCTCACCCGTTTTATTTTAATAAAAGGAGAATGAAAACAACTGGATAAACATAACAAGAACAGTTTCAAAACAAAACA
>NW_008246064.1:3763448-3812709 GCF_000691975.1 Corvus brachyrhynchos
GCGCTCGGTGCACGTGGCCTGGGCCGCCCGGTCCCTGCGCCAGGCTTCCCTTCGCCAGGACACAGCTGACATTGCTCAACAGTCTCGGTAACTAAATAATATTCACGAAAATATTCTTCCATCGGCATATATTTTGACTCCAGTATTAACTGTGTCCAAACGGTTTTCCAAAAGCCCTTGGTAAGAATTAAATCCCAAGAAACATAGAAAAAGTTCTTAAACAACCATGCCAGGAAGTGTTTCAGTTCTTTTTGAGCTTGAATCAAGCTAAAATTTACAAATCGTTGTTCAAGAATCATTTTAAGTTTAAGATAAATGTCCATATGCGGCTCTGAGAGCCAAGAGTCTTCCCACGGTTCCTCCATAGTTTAGATATGGAATAGCAAAGCAAAACCAAGAAGAGGAATCCAAAGTTTCCAGGGTTTACTCACACAAATCAGTCGCTTAGGGATCGGGGATCGTTCTACTCACAATTCTCCACCATTATGTAGCAGTGGGGATCCTGCAACACGCATATATCAAACCAGGAGTCCCGTGGAAAGGAAATATATATGGACAGACAGATTCTTGATAGCTGTTTCAGAGATGTTTATTTCTCCAGCCGCATGGCCGGAGCTCTGCCGAGGAACTGTTCAATCACGGGACCAAGGGTCCTTCTGCCCGCGCAGGGAACACAAACCAACCAATGGGAACGAGGCTGAGCATGGACAGGGAAGCCCCGTGTCTGTGCCCTCAGGGCCCCTCTCCCAGGGCTACACGGCAGGGGAGGGACCCCAACATGCTTTGGGTGAGAAGAATCACACCAGGACATCACAAACATTTAAGAGGATCAGATGGTAACTTGTTTTCACGAAGATATTCACATGTGGCCCAAAAATGCCATGATTTGGTGCTGGAAAAGCACCTCACAGCTACATCTGACAGTCACATGTGAGAATGTGACAGCAGGAGCTCACCATAGACAAGCAAGACTTGGGATGCTCCTTGTGAAGACCTCGAAAGTTGTTCCTCTGTGCAGCATTCCAGATGTGCTCTCCCGCGCCAGAGAATTTTAGAGACCAAGAAATGAAAAATGTACTTATATTGGTCCAATGTAAAAGTAACACTGGTTCAATTCCCACGTGGTTTGATCAGTTCATCTCCATGCTCTAATGTCAGGCTGGCAAAATATCCCAGCTTCTCCCAGACCCAGGGCAGTATCCCTTGGCAAACACAGCTCAGCCCTAACATGCATGAATTTGGGCTTCCCATTCAACCTTTGGCCCTCAACCTTGTCACACGGCCAGCAGTGTTCCCAGGGCTCAGGGCAAGTCATTGCCTGTGCTTCACACATGTGTCCCTGAGGCTTTGATGTCACCAGAGACCTGCCTGGCACGGCTGTTCTGTCCCAGTCCCTCCCAGAAAGAAGCAGGGATTTTGAAAGTAAAAATGAGTGCACACACAGAGCCATTCTGGCACAACCACCGTGCCTTTAATTCACATTCTCCATTTGTTTGAAATAACATCATCGTGTAGACAAGCTGTAAATTCAGTTCTGCCAAAAAATCAAGTTAATCCCTGCCTTTCTTAGTGCTCATCAGACAGAGTTTGCTCCTGGCTTTCTGGTTCTGAGAAGGAGCCTCCAGCAGGTTTTCTGTACCTTAAGGTACCTGACAGTCAGTCGTGTCAGGGTACTTCTTCTGGGAAAGTAATTTTTAAAAAAATACTTCTCATGCCAGAATCTAGGCTGTGGAGAGTAACCTTGGGCAGTTTTTACTAACTTGTGGATTTTGAGTGCCTTGTGAGGTTGTGAAACACTTACATAGGTGGTTTTGTGTTAGAAGAAACAGTTTTAGCCGGCAGCAGCAAGGAACCTCCCACACGGGAATTGAGACAGACCTTGGCTGGAAAGATGTCACACTATTCAGGGAGCTGCTAAATGTCTTTAATTGCTTTCAGCACTCAGTCCCTGCACCGTGAGTGCACTTTTTACCTCTGCAGCTGGTAACCACCAGCACATCTCACTCCTTGCCTGAAGGGACTGAGCTGCTGCTGTATGGACTGGCTGGAAACTGGTCCCAGCACGAAGCAGTTTGAAAAGTACCAGTATATTTAAATAAAATGATGTGAAAAGGAGCCTTATCTTCTCTCTGTTAGATATGTGCAGCTATTTTTACCTTGGCATATCTAATTTTTATGTGCAATCTAAGGTAAACACATTGCAGAGGGAAGGTAGAGCAGTTTCAGTCAGCAGTAAACTTTGCAGAGGCAGCTCCAAGGAGGGGATAATCTTTCCCTTGTCTAGTTTGTTTGGAAAGAAAATTAAACTTGCTTGTTCTCATTGTGTGTTTACCCATTGTGTGCACATTAGTTCTCAGTGGTGCAAAGTACAGCTTTTCCTGCCTTACAGATCAGTCCATAAACATGTTCACTTGCTTTTGCTGCTTTCTTGACTTTAAGTGATTAAAAAACCCCAAAAACCACAAAATCCACACTATATTTGCCAAAAGAACATCTTCAGCTGACTTTTGCTGTGAATGAAAGGAGACGCTGAGCTCTATATTACAGTGAAACAGAGAATTTATTCCTATTTCTTGTGAACATTCATGGTACAACCTGTGCAGAAGCAGGGATATTTTCTTCCCCGTCTCACTGGGGTTCATGTCACAACCAGCAGGGCAGCCCCCTCCCCTTGTTTGAAGGGAGAGATGTTGTTTCTATGAGGCACGTGGACAAATAATGTTCAGGATTGAGCCAGGTGTGCAGCCTTGTAAAACCCCTGGGTTTAAAGGTGTTTCTGGTCTTGAGACCAATAATAAAAGTGAAAAACTGACCATGCCTGTGACTAATCCAGTGGTTTGATACAGAGTAAAGTGATATTGTAGATAGGAATGTTATCTCTAAAAGACACTAAACCCACATCTAGGGGAACACTTATTGGTGCCTGTATCTATCGGCTGATTAACTATTTATGAAAACACATAATAATAATAATGTCATAATCCTTTAAAACCTATTAAAAGTCCTGTGGTGTGAACTATTCCTGGAGAAAGGCATCTCACCTTTCTTTAAAGAATAAGATGATGGGATTTAATTTTTTTTTTATTTCTTATTTCCTTGCCAAGGTGGTCTGGATGGTACAAACCACACTGAAGGAGGGAAGAAGAAGACATGTGTGAGCTCTCTGCAAGCTGGTAGGACCCAAATGACCCAGCCATCACTTTTCCTGCCTTCTTGACCCTTGTTCTCACAAAACATCAGTGAGAGCAAGTCAGGGAGGTTTTGAGGTCTGTCCTCTGCAATCACTTCGTTATGATTTTTGAGCCAAATGATCACCGAATGTGCAGGGTGAGATGAAAGCACTGGTGAGGGGACCCTGCCTGGCACCTTTGATGCATCTGCTTAAAGCTCATCTCTTGGGAAAAGCTCATCAGAGCGGAACCCACTGTGCCAACACATTTCCCTGTGAGACTTGCAGGGGCTCCAGACCCTGCTGGTGCCATCACAAGGCCGCTTTTCCCAGCATTTCAGCTTCTCCCAGTTCGGGACATCACGGAAAAGAGAGGGTGAAAAACCCCAACAGAGGCAAGTATTTCCTTTTGTACTCCGGGGCTCTGTGGAGGTGGAATATGTTTTCCCCTGTTAGTTTTTCCTCATCCCTCACTTCTCGGTCCTCCTCAGCATTTCCTCCCTCCCCATGGTTACTCCACACAAACAATTTCCCCGCTGACACGGCCAATGCAAAGCTGCCATAAATACGCACTGCAGATGCAGCGTGTGACTCACCGTGGTGACTCATCTGGAGCGAGCTGGTGACGAGCCATCCTGGGGCCTGTGAGTCAGCAAGCCTGGTTTGCTGCTGAGCTCACACCTACAGCGAGTGGGAGAACATCCCAGTGACTCTTGTGGAAACCCAGGGAGTCCTGCATGGGTGGCCCCGATCGCTCATTAAGGAGAGAACTGGAAGGCAGGGGAGGAAAAGTTGCAGTCAGTTTTGCTGTCATTGCTGGCAGGAGGAGAGGGCTTGGGTAATGAGGGGGTTGCCACTGTGATCAGTCGTGGGATCCAAGCCTGAGCCCACCCAGGGTGAGCTCCCAGCCCTTGGACACTGGGAACCAAGAATCTGGCACCTGAAGGAGGGCAGGCACTGCAGGCTGCAGGTAGCAGAGGGAAAGCTACATGGGTGGCTTCCCTCTTTTAGGGCAGAAAGCAGGTTTCATATAGTGAGTCCATAAACCACGAATTTTCTTAAGGTGCTGACCCTAACTCAGCCACAGCCCTATGTGTCCTGAGTTTGTACAGTCTCAGCATCCTCAGGATGCTTAGAATTCTCTACTTACCTATCTTCCATTGATTCATGGACATGAGATCATCACTCACAAAAATTCAGGCAGCCTGCCCCAAAATGATTAGGATTTCATGGTGACAGATTAAAACAAATTTTGCTCAACAATGTAATCAGTTACTACAATGGGCAAACAAAGGATAAAGCAAGGCGGATATGGCATGGGAAAGTTCCTTGTGGAACTGATAGGAGCTGTAGGCAAATGCTAACACAAATGGAAATAAACCCAATGTAAAACAAGGAAATGTATAACCTTACAATCAAAAGGGAATTATAGTGTTGTTTTTTCTGGTTTTGGATTGTTTTTTTTTCTTAAAGGACAATAGGGAAATTGACCACTAGAAATTTGGCATAAGTGTTGTGACTAAATTTCGTGCAAGGCTGTGGCATCTGCTGGTGGAGGACATTGTATGAATGCCAGCTTGGGGACAGGAATGCAATTGGGCCATCAGATCCCTCTTTTACTTCTTAGGAAATAATTAAAAATATCCTCATCTAGCTGAAACAGATGGCTACAATCACACCATTTTGTCTTAATCTGAATAAGGAAAAAATTGTTTCCTGGCTGCATGACACTCAAGCTGTTCCTCTTAGCCTTTTCCCCAGGAAAAGCCCCAAACACTTCACACCTTTGACATTCTCAGGCTCTACCTACTGGCCAGACTAGCTCATGCTACATTTCCCTAAGATGTCCATAAAAGGGTTAGGTTTAAACAGGGTGTCTAAAGCCCTTCCAGGTAATCATTTGTAGATTGGTCTGGTCATGATAGATCCAACTTGTACTCGCTCCACTCTGTTTGCTGAGCAAGGCTGGGCCAGAGCTGTGATGCCCAGCATGCTTGGGCTGGCTCACATTCAGAGGGCCCTGCAGCTCAGCTCTACCTTCATTTAGGCTTCTCTGCTGCCAAAGAGGTTGGTTTGCAGAATGATCTTAAGATCCAGGATTTTCTAGGAGCAGATCCCCAACCCCCAGCATCCTGCAGGAAGGAGGCCATGAGGTACCTCTGGTTGTGGTGCCTTGGTACCTCCAGCTCTTGGCCACGTCCTTTGCCTCCTTTTCAATGAAGAACTGTTTCTAAATCTACATTGTCAAGCTCCAAAAGGGGTTGGCTCACAGCCAGTAAGGGGGAGATAAAGTTAGATGATCCCTTACACGCCGTGAAATGCTCCATGAAACTTTGTAGGGGATAGAATACGAACCTCCCTTAAACAGACTTGCTGTGACTGCCTGGGGAACGCACTTCTCATTAAGATTGCATTTGGTTTTGATGAACAAGGGATTCTTGGAGAGCATTGCTCCTCTTCTCTCTTGCATTTAAACCCCTTCTTCACTTCTCCACCGCGCCTTGTCTTGGCTGTTGTGGTGACATTGTTGTGGTGGCACTCTTGCTACTCATCACCCTCAGAGCAGCTACTTTGGTTCCCAGACCAACTGTACCTTGCTGGATTCCCTTTTGTGCCTGTGCTTCTCTCCATATTGGCAGGAGATGGTGCCTTCCCAGAGGAATGGCTCACTGGATGGAGATGGAGGAGCAGGAGGGCATCTTGCTATGGGGAGGGCAAAAACCACCAACTGCTGCCAAAGCTGATATGGTGCAGCAGAGCATGGGCTCATTTTTGTGCTTTCCAGAGCGCAATTAGCAAACTGAGAAGATGCTAGGTGGACTTGGGTGGAAAGGGATGTCCTGATGCATAAAAAGAACAGGGATAAAAGTGGAAAAGCTCTCTTGGTAAAAGTGGAAGGGTGCAGGCATCCTTCAGACCACTTGTCAGGCTGGGAGTCATGGACTGCTTCCAAGAGGGCCAAGAGTGGTAGCTAAGAAATGTACATTACTGGGCTTTATTTTGCTTTGCGGGAGTCTGCTGCGCAGCTGGAAAATGTAATTAGGTCCTTGTGCTGTAAAATGGGCTGCACACATGCTGCTCCAGGCTGAGATTAGACAGGGAATCTGGGAAAAGGTTAGGCACAGGCTATGCTGCAGTGGAAACGTGCTCATTGTGAGTCTAAGAGGATAAGATTTGTTCCAGAAGCCACTTTCTTTCAACCCCAACCATTTTCTTGGTACATCCAAGGCAGCTGGAATAGTTTGTTACAAACCTGGAACAGATCTGGGCTCCTCACTTCGGGTAGAGAGCTCAACCATTTCTACAGGCTGAAGATCAAGTCTACAGGATAAACTGGGAGACTGAATGAAGGAGCAGACTTTGAGGAAGAGAATAGAGACAAGGAGGAAGAGAATCTCAAGCAACAGGTCCACCCACACAGGAGATAAGAAAGGGGCAAGAAACTGAGCTGAAAGAGGACAGTGTAAGGTCCACACCCAGGGAGAGATCCAAGCCTTGCATTTCCTGGGTATCCTGGGAGGTCAGCTGCTGCTGCTGCTGCTGCTGGAGAATGCTTCTTCCAGAGCCAGGTGAAGGATTCATAACATTTTGTTTCCAGCATTCTTCTCCCATCCAGCAAGCAAACAGAGCACACAGAATACTGTGCTCTGGCAGAGCCTCCAAACTGGAGATAATCACCTGTCACTACCACCAGTCATTCCTTGGAGCTGCAAAGAGCTGTACCTTCATCTATAGGTTCAGATTTTCCTCTAGACATAAGTGGGCACCGTCAGTACATTTCCATATAAAAGAGCTCTTGTTCTTACATCACTGCTTTGATTTTGTTTGTTTTTGTTTTTGTTGTAACCTGGAGAAAATCCAACCAAGAGCAATAGTGAGGTTTCAAAGCCAAGCACCCTGGTGCTAGAAGCTGCCAGAAGTCAGGCTGTTCACATCAGTTCAGCTTGATCTCCTATTTTGACTCCTTTTTACAAGACCCTGCATATTTCAGCAGAGGGGCCCAACCTCACTCAGCACGCCGGTTGGACAGTGAGGCAGGCCATAAAGCAAACACTTTCTCTGGTGATTAATGCACACTGTGGGTATCCTGGAGAGGTGAATTATAGTCTTGGCTTTGCTACCACCTTTTGTTTGATGTTGAGTTGGGTGAGATGGTATCATAATGGAACTGTACAAGGTGGCTGAGTTATGGTGGGGGCTTGACAGCATGAATGATGGCCTTCTCCATTGTAGCTTTTTTGGTCTGTCTTTTGAAATCTTTGTGTTCTTGCAACTCAGCTTTTTCATAGCACACATTGCCCTGGAGGACTGGGTAGATCCTTGCTTTTTTTAGTGTCCTCAAAAGAAAGCAGCCTCTGGGTGATCTCTGGCTGGGGCTGCTCATTGTGATCACTCTCCACTTGAGGGCGATGTGACGTGGTCCAGTGCACACGAGAGGCAATTCGGGGCGAAACGAAGATGAAAGGAATTTGGCGTCTGACCTGTGTGTCCAAATGAGGTCTAGGCATCTCCACCGCTGTAGCTGGTGAAGAGTAATTCAACAGAGCCAGAGGAGTTTGGAAAGAAAATCAGCTTTCTCTAGAACAGACAGGCACCAGCTGAGCCTGGGAATCGCTCCCTGTGTTCCTGGGGCTGGAATGGGGAGGGTCACAACTCCCTTCCCAGTGCCTTTGTGTCTTTGAGGTGGTCTCAAGACCCTGGTATGGGCTCCAACTCTGCCCCAGAAGAGTTTCCCAAAGGTTGCACCTGCCACCTGTGTGCAGGTGTGTGACAACATTGAGACACACCAAGTGTCCACTGAACAACCAAACCAAGGCCCAGATCTCTGCTCACAACTCTGGGAACTTGGACATTTAGCTCATGTGCAGGCAGGGGAACTCAGCTGCTGACATTAAAAGGTCTTGTTTGCAAGGAAAGCCTTGCCCAGGGTTATTGATGCCATCGAAGAAGGGAAGATGTCCAGCTGGGCATGGAAATGCAGGACATTTTTGCTGAGGGGACTGCACACCCACCTCTCAGTCAGACTGAGACTTGTGGGTCAGGATCTCAGATCAAGAAGCAGCTGATGAGGTTGACTGAAAATACAGATGACTCTCCACTGCCAGGTTGCACAGTTAGATTTTGCTGCAAAATATGTGGCAACAGGGCTTTTTATAGATATAAATCTTTGTTTTGCAAAGGCCTGTAACAATCCCTATGGCAAGAAATGTATTTCAGGTTTCTGAAATCAAGACATACACTTTCTTTTTGTAGTCCAGGAAAGCTACACACCAGGAATATGGGAATATGCAATGACTGCCCGATAAATGCTAGTTGATCTAAATAATTCACCCTAGTCGTGTCTGGTTTATCTGTCAAGTTGATCAGCATTTATCTTTCTTGTTTGCAGGTGAGCAGGAGAGAAATATTATAGATGGAAACATTTCAGTCCACTTATAACTGCATGGAACTAAATCAGTGCTACAGTGGCAACTGAAGCAGACATTGCTAATTAGCAGCAGCTTAAAACACAGCAAAGGTCTGTAATGAAATAAATAGATCACCATTGTCCCCAGCATCAGGGAAAGTGGTGTAGGACACCAGAAGCTTCGTAGGTCATACATTTTCCTGGACTCTGCATCCCATGACCATGTTCAGAGTCTTCATATGTTCAGTTCCCTTCCTAAAGCAATTTTCCATGCGTGTTACTTGAAATTTTTGAAGCAGAAGGGTGTATATTCTGCCTTGCTGGGTATAAGTGTTGTTCTGATGTGGTGAGAGCTGCACACAAAGTTTTGGGTTGCTGGGGACAGGAAAAGACTTAGTCACAGGTCTGGGAGCAGAGCCCAGAACTATCACATGTTCACTCCTTGAAGCCAGTTGAAGCTTAGGCCTGTAACAAATGTGGGGTCCCCCAACACCTCTGTGGGTATCCCTCTAATCTGGTTCCTTGAGTCTGGCCCTCTTCTGATGGCTGATTTAATAACACTTGTGTTGAGCTGTAGCAGGAAAAGATTTGGCTTCTTTGAAAAAAAAGTAAAAGAGGAAACTAAAGTGCTTTCATTTATGACTTAGTGGGTTAAGGAAATGATTCTGGGATCATTTGTTTCACATGTGCCTCTATCTCATTTCTCAGACAGACAAGGTACTGCTGTTCTCTTAGCCTTTGATATCGAACAAAAGTAATAAGAGGAGGGAATTTGTACAGGAAAAACAAATTCCAAGGGGGAAATTTCAAACTGGCCTGCAGAACTCACTCTCTCACAGGACTGCAGAGAGGCCAAGAACTGGGCAGGGCTTGGGACAACTGGAAATTGGGCTGGCTCTGACAGAGGTGACCCTTCCAAACACGCTTTGAGGGGCTCCCCAATTTTGGCTGTGGTCTTGCATTTCCTTCCCAAACACACAGCAATAGTTCTGCTCACCTGCATCCCAGGGGAGCCATCCAGAAAGCCCTGGCACTGTGGTGGCTGACCCTCCAACCATCTGCTGGGAACAGCAGGAGCCTTCTGGCTGCCTTGCTGTGGGAAGCACACGGTGACATTCCTGCAAGAGGGACTTCTGCTGAGCAATTGCCCTGCAGAACGATGATTTTATCAGCTGTGTCTTAAAAACTTCCACTCTAGTGCTGGAGATAATGGGAACACACATCCCTGGTGGCCTGCTTGCTGCTGGTTTGACATCATGCCACGTGGGGGAGGTGTTGGAAATAGGCAAATACTACAGAATTAAAAAAAAAAAAAAAAAAATCGAATCACTCTGAGTTGAAAGGGAGGAGAGCCAGGAAAGGAAATACCTCAGGCAGAGAATTACTACTTCTGTATCAAAGCCAGCAACTCCTTACTTTAATATTTAACACCCAAGAGAGCTGAGGGGGAGGATGCTGAGAATGGGTGAAATTTTTCAAAGGAACCCAATTTCTAGTGATTTTCCTTGGGTACATTTTTCTAGTGAATATTCAGTTTGATGAGAAATGTGACTTTTGGTCATCAGAAGCACATTTACACGTTCAAACCTCAAACTGCTGAACAGTTTCAGCTGGAAAACTAAGTGTGGAGAGTGGCTGGAAGGGGAGGTGACATTAACCCCTCCCACCAAAATCCAGCACTCATTGCTGCTGCTTTTCTTACTTAAAAGTCAAAGTGTTTAACTCTGGGTCAAAGGGAATGTTTAGCTCAGGAGAAGAGAAGGCAAAAGGGGTAAGGCAGCTTTTTGCTGTGTTTAAAGGAGGGATAGTGAGGAGACACATTCAACAAAGGATGATGAAATGGGCACAAGCTGCATCAGGGGAAATTCATTTTGGGCTTAAGAAAAAGCATCTTTGTCATGAGAGCACTGAAGCACTAGAAGAGAAGCCTAGGGAGAGTGAGCAGTGTTCATCTTCAGAGGGAATCAAAACTCAATGGAGCAAGGCCCTGAAAAACTGGAGATGACCTTGAACCCAGACCTGCTTTGATCAGGGCACTGAGCTGCAGACCTCCAGAGGTCCCTGACAATCCAAATTATTCTCCAGTTCTGTGAAGCTGAGATTGAATGAAATGAGGGAAAAAAGTTCCCTGTTTTCCTGTCATTCCTCTCCCTTCAGCACAGCTGGAGGCTGGCATTCATGTGCTTTGCCATGCTCTTTGCCTTTCATACTTCTGGCCCATACATGGTCCTAATATCCATTTCAGCTGCTTTGCTTAATCAATTAAGCTGGTTTGAAGTCATTTCAGTCCCCAGTGATGCTGTCTGCATCAGTGACAGCGAAATCAATTGCCCTGCAACAAGACGCACTCTTACTGCCCTGCCAGCACTTATGGGGATGTCTTTTGATGCTGCAGGGACAGGGAAACAAGTGGGATAAGGGCCAGACAAGGTACAAGGTCTACTTTCACCAAGGAAAGACAGCAGGAGGAAGTTATTGGAAGGGTTGAAGCTGGTTGTCAAAGGGACATAGCACATGCACAGGGATCTGTTCCCTCTCTCTGCTGCCTTAACTTCCCCTGTTGGAAGGAATGGTATATCCTGAGGGTGCAAGGCTGGATTCAGGCTAAGGGAGGCCAATCCTGTTATCCAAACCTGTACCATGACAGCTCACCTGTATCTGGTAAGGAGCTGCAACCACTTCTTCTTAAAAAGGAGATTTTTTTTTTTTTTTTTCCTATTTGCATGATTAGTGGCCAGGTATGCACAGGAACCAGCATATTTGGAGCAAGCAGCTTTTTCTTGCTGCCAGGCCCTTAGGAATTTTGGAGGTTTTGGGTGGAGAACTCTTTTGGAGTTCTGGAATAGGGCTTGGACTCTGCACCACAGGTAAGAAAGTGAAATGGTGCATTGCAACTGGTGATAAGAAGGCAAAGGCATTTATTGTGCTTGTCACATGTTTGGATACTGTGGGGCTTCAGGCTTGATCCTCCCCACTGGTTCCAGTGGGAAAGACCACAGACTGACTTTGCTCGGCCTGAGGTCACCTCCCATCCCTCTCAGTACCTGGAGAGTTAGGAAAGAGCCAGGACACAGAGTTAAACAAAACACTCACTGGCATGTGTGTCTTTTTCTGCACTGGCAAAAGCCCGGTTTGAGTAGATCCAGAAGGCTTTTGTCCTAAATATTTACAATTAGGCTGCTAAAAGGAACTGTTGGATGTGACCTGGAGGCCTCCTCTCCACCTCTTTGCCTGAGGGAGATCCAAAACAATGCAAGGGAGCTGGAGATCCTGCTGGACTGGTCTCTGCCTGGGGGAGGGATGAAAGAAAAAAAAACAACAGGCAGAAGATGTCCTTGATATTGTTTAATCCAGCCTGCCTTGGGGGCAGGAGAAGAACCTGTAACAAATGGACCAGCTGAAGGTTCTGCTGGTGAGCAGCTTCCTAGAGCTCTTGTAAAAGTCTAGGTCATGGAGTAGCTAAGTCAAACCCTGACTTTCTGTCCATCACTGCATCTGCTTTGACTTCACTGCAACCAGTGAGGAAATGGGGAACACCTTTCTGCATGGGCACTCAAGACTGGCTCTTTGTCATTTGTTGGAGGAGGGTACATTTCCTCTGGAGTCTTGGAGTCCCTTGGTGGATCACAGAGAAAACTTTATTCCTGCCCAGTGCTGCTCTTCTGTGCTTTTCAAAAGAAATTGTGCAAAAATATTCTTTCTTTTATTTGTAGAGTCTGTCACAGTAGGACTTCATTGGTGTCTCTCCTCTTAAATTCAGAGACTTTTTCTTGGCTTAAAGGTAGCTCATAATTGACTTACAGCTGCCTCTCCACAGGATATTGCTGTATCATATTCCCTTTTATGTTGCTGTGCTGTGGAAACATTCCTGTGAATTTCGGGGAAAAGGAAGAATGAAAAGGTGAGAGTGGGATAGAAATCTACCTCCATTTAGTCCTTAGTCTTTTTCTGCTTACCCCAAAAATCAGAAGGGATTCAGGCTTTGTCCTGATAGGGGCTGTTATTAATAAGAGCTACGTGGTGATGACAGGTGATGTAAGGGACCTTTGCCTGGGTCTAGATAAGTATTGTTCCTGAAATTTTCTTGAAAAGCCACTCTTGCTTTTGCAAGTGGTGCTTGTGTCTCCTTGCCTGTTTCTAGAGGACAGTGAGAGAAAGTTCCTTGCATTCAGCCCTGGCTGCCTTCCCATCCCAACTCATGGTGTTACAAGAGCCTGTCTTGAGTGCCCATGCAGAAAGGTGTGTCTGCACCTCCTCGTGGCTTGCATCTCTCTGTGGATTTACTGACCACTGAACAGTGAAGGAGAAGAGAGCTCCAAGGCTCCAAACTCACACTGTAAAAGCTAGAAGTGTGCTAACAAACCCTGAGCAGTGGGAAGGCAATATTAACCATATTAGCTACAATGACGGGGGCTGGCCAGCTTCACTCGTCAGGTCAAAGCTGATCTCTGGGGATGGTCAGGGAGGCTGTTCCCCACATGGAACTGGGTTATACGAGCAGGTGTACGGAGCAGGTTTTATGTAGTGCAAGAACAGCTGGAGGCCCCAGCACTGATCAGGTTTCTTGGCTTGGCCCTCAATTATACATCAGGGATTGCCAGCACTGCTCGGTCTGGTTCAAAGCAGTTAAGAACTTCTGCCTTCTCCTGCTGTCCTCCATGGATGACACATCAAAACTGGCTCCCAACATAACTCCAGTGCAGCTGAATGCTGTTCAGCTCCATGGAGAGTTTGGTCTGGTGTGTTGTGATGTGTCAGAGCTTGAATTCCCACTGCCACAGCGACTCACGCTGGAGCTGGTGGAAGACATGTCTTCATCACACTTCACATGATCCTGCCATGGCTTCAGCTTCCACCCAACTATAAAAGGCTTCTTCCTTGCATTCGTCTGTGGGCAGATGGAGATTTCTGGGACATAGGTGCAGAGGGACCCCATGGCTGTGGCTGTACCACGCTGCTTGAGGTTCTCCAGACTGGCAGCAGTGCTTATTTGGGGCTGTTCCCTTGAACAGGCTCTCATGTACCTCTTTTTTCCAATGCACTGATGGCATCTAAGTCCAGCCTGATGAATGCTTATGATAGAAATCTAGACAAGAAATGAAAATGCTGAAGTGTCCTTGCACATGAGAGCCTTTTGCTCATGTGATCACAAGCAGTAAGACTGGTGACTTGGGGAAGCAGCCTCCACACGATGACCAGTTGAGCATGGCATGTACTCCACGAGCTCCTGTGGAATGTTGCCAAGCAGCATCTGCTGGTGATTCAGAACTGTCCAAGTCCTCCAAGCCGTTTCTGAGTGGGCACAAAGAGTCCTGAAGCATTGTACAAAAAAAGCATAGATGTCCCAGAGCTGTGTCATGAGATGACAGTGAGTACTGCCAGGTTGTGACATGAGAAACCCTGTGTGTGACATGGCCAGCATCATGATGCTCTTGTCTAAATGCACTGATTCACTCTTGCACTAAATGGCAAAGCTACAGAGAAGCTTCACACCAGCAAACCCTGGTGAACAGTGGGGCCAGTTTCTGAGTAAACTGGAATTCCTTGAGGTTTCTGGCCAAAGTGTCATGACTGTTCAGCCATGAGGCTGGGGAAGCAGAGGATATCAGCATTACACGGTGGTATAATTTAAAGCCATAACTCCAGGGACTGTAGCTGAATGGCCAGGCAGGGGCTGCTGAAGAGCTGTGCTATGAGACGAGCTGATCCAGAGAGCAGCTCAGTGGGGAGGCACGTGGCTCTGGGCCTGGCAGGGTGGGTGAGTGCTTGGGAAGCTGTAGTTTTATCTCCTCTGAGATGCCTTGGCCGTGTGTGCAGGACATGGCGTGCTGCCAGGGCTGGAGATGGCGCTGCCCTGGAGGGAGCAGGGCTGTGGGGGCTGGGCTGAAGCTTTGGCAGGTCTGGTGCAGCTCATGAACGGGATGGCTGCTCAGGAGCTGTAGGAAATGCAAGTGCTGCTGGTCTGGGGGGAGACCTTTAGGGAAAGGAAGGTGGGTGCATTGGCTTCTTCTTGGTGGGTAAATGATGCACGTCCTGAGCATGGGCTCCCACAGCAGCACAAGAGTGTCCTTGCTGTTAAATGGCCCTTGGCATCGTCCTACTGGCATTTCCCAGGTAATTCCCAGGCACAGTCTGGGGGTTATCCCAGGCTGGAGCCGTCCCCAACAGGCATCAGTGATGTGGCTGTCCTTTGAGAAGGACATGTCCTTTGACAAGAACAGCTTAGAGGGATAGATGAGTTGAAAAAGGGTCTCATGCCCACCGTATTGTCTGGTGCAGCCAGGATGGTGCAGAGTGGGGTCTGTCAGCCACAGGACTCTTGGATATCCATTGTGCACTCCAGTCACTCCACATAATGGCCTCCTAGAGATTCCTCCTCTTGTTTATAGTCACCTCTGAACTCTCCCCGACTCTTGTCAGGTTAACACATGCACTCCCCAGCCCTGCAGAAGCTCAGGAAAATTCAAACTAGGAGGGATCTGCACTGGGAAATAGCAGCTGAACCCTCTGCATCACCGATCTCCTGCAAAGTGGGACTTCATTCGAGTACTTCTGGTTTATCCTGATTTAAACATCCTGACAGTGGTGCAGCCCAGTGGCTCTGGAGAAGCTCTACCGTTTGAACAGCACTTTGCAAACATACAAGCTGTGAAATTTCCTGGTGCCACTGGGGTTGCTTGAGAAAAAGCAGCGAAAAACTGCTGCTGGCTACTGTATTACAGCCCAGCAGAGCTGCAGGCAGGCCGGCCTCCCGGCGTTGTCACAGAGCTAAAATTGATGGATAATAGGGCTAACAAAATAAAAAAAGGCTCTTCCTTGCGCTGCCTGGGGAACAGGAAACTCTGCAAGGCGAGCGCGTGGAGGTGAACAAAGCGTTAAAGGCTGGCAGAGCAGCTGCTGCTGACCTTCTGGTCCCAGCACCGCTAAACAAAGCTCCTGTTACAGCTGAACTTTAGTACCAACTTCTGCTGCTCCAGGGATCCTCGCAAAAGTACACTCTGAGCTGCAGTTAGCATGGGCTGAGCAGGGGGTGAGGCAGAGAAACAGAGGGTGGTGATGCCCGCAGAGCCTACCCTGTCCCCTCTCCAGGCTCCCTCAAAAGCCACCCTCTGTTGTCATCAGCAGTAGAGGACCCCTGAAATTGAGGGCTGCTGCCAGACCAAGGTTTTTTGGTAGCCACTGGTCAGTATATCCACCATTTTGCTGAATTTTGAAACAGACTTTTGGCCTAGCCACCATCCTGCAGCGATGAGTTCTGTGGATGGACTATGTGCACTGGGAAAATGTGCTTACTTTTGTGCCTAAAATGTGCTTAATTGCAAATTTTCAGTGTGCTCCTGGGTCCTCTGGCACGGAAAATAATGAACAACTGTTTAATATTAATATTTCTCTTCTTATTCATGGTTTTACAACCTCTAATATCATATCCTCAGAGAATTCTTTCCTTTCAGAGGAAGAATTCAAAGCTATTCAGTCTATTCCCACATGGGAGCCTTCCATAACCTAAACTTAATGCTGCACATCCTTGCTGTCCTCCATTACTTCCACAGAAAGCAAAATCTGAGGCACTTCTCAGCAGAGGTTTTACAGGTATGGTACAGCTCTTAGTGGGACATAAAGATGTGAAAAGCATTTTCAACCATTGACATTTCTCATCCTCTACTGGGGATGATGATGCAATTACACACCACTGGAAAAAATGCACTTATTTCTGTGTGAGACTTGATAAGAAGGATGAGGCAGACTGGACAAAACATATCTGGGGTCTCCTTGTGTCCACAAACTCTGGGGAAGAATTTGTCCTGTGAAACTAAAAGCAAGACTCAGCAGACCTAGATGGGTGTGTGGACTGGTTGTGGCACAGAATAAAGAAACAGGGCAAAACCCAACAAGTTTGCATTAAAACAGTAATAAACATCATGATGCTTTCTGCATGAAGCTGAGTTCAGTTGTGATGCCCAGTTTTGACAGTCTGAGCTCGAAATTTGCCCTTTTCCTCCTCAGTGCTTTTTGTGCACGTAGCTCCCAGTGTGGCCAGCCCCAGAGCTCTCCACTGCTGACTTTTTGCTGTTCAGGGCAAGAGCCCTTCTGTCCTTGTCCTTATTGTCCCCAGATTGTTGCCATTACACTGACAGGAGGGTGGAGGAATTGGGTGGTTGCTGAAGGTGGGCATCGCTCCCCAGGTCATCCAGGGATGCACTTGGGAGGCTGGTGGGTTGGCAGCAGAGTACCTAATAGTACTCATTGTGTTTGAGGCCAACATTAAAATCAGCTCTTAACTGCTGATATTATTTCTTTGGCCTTGGGAAAGTAGGGAGCCTTGGAAGGAAAGGAATCTTACTGCTTAAGGAGCTGGGAGACTCTTAGGACTTTCTTATTCCCAGCTCAGTGGTAAGAAGTATCTCAGAGTGGAAGAGCTCTCAAGGCCATGGCATGTGTGCATTTTGAGTTTGTATATTGCCATACAGGACCATTCTTTGTAGGCGTGGAATTCTTTGTTTTGGCATGGATGGTACGTCCAAGAAAGCAATGAGAAACAGGGGATGTGCACACTGCTTCTCCTACCAGGGGTTTATCCAAGATTTTAGCAAGCAGTGTTCGTGGACTTACTCCATCTGAGCAGAACAATCCCTGAATCCCCTCAGGAGAGGCAGTAAACAGCCACTGTACCATACATTTTTTGAAACCCACTTGTTTTGGCTTGAACCAAACCATAGCTGGTGGAAATTGGTTTCATCAGACAGCCTCTGCAATATTTATTACTTGGGGTGGCTCCTCACCTTTCAAATGAAGTCCAGACCTAGCTCCATACTGATATGTGTCTCAGGATGGCCTTAGGATGGAGAAGGACCATAGCTTGAAAATCACTTTGCTTCAACCCCAGGTGAGAGATGCAGATTCTGCTTTGCAGGAAGAATTTCTGGTTGAGGCCATGAAGTCATGCAAGGACATGAGTCTTGCAGAGGAGATCAGTTTGGGAATCTGGAGGCTGTGGGGCAGCTCCTTCCCCTGCCAGGACACCCACAAACCTCCTTTTTCCATCAGGATGCAAGGCAGTGCAGTGTAACATTGCCAGAGCTCCTGGCTGAGTCACACCACCCTGGGGGCTTTGCCCCAGTTCCTGGGATTTCACGAATTCTCACCTTTCCCTTTGAAAACTTGTGAACCTGACGGTTGCTGGGGAAGACTTGAAAGCATGGTGCAGGCATAATTGGAGAGCTTAAAGCCTCAAAATTTACACTAAAAGCTGTCAGTTCTTGGATTCAGAAACCTGCTAGGGGTGGGCGCGGGAGGAAGCAGGCAGCAGCACTGATGCTTTTAGCAGGAACGCTGCCAGCATTAATATTAACAGAGCCACCACGGTCCAGGGCTTCATTTGCATTTGCTCTGTGACAGAACTCATCCCAGAGCAGAGTCTCTCACAGCGCTGCAGAAGTGAGGCATGAGACAGCTCTGTCCTGAGAAGCTCCTGATCCAAGTACCAAGGGCTCTGACTTGCAGGACCTTCTCCACAGCCACCTTACCCTCACCCGGCCCCTCACATTGAGCTCATCAACCTCTGCCCTTGCCCACCTGGGTTATTAAAGCTAATGAATGTGGGAGTCATTTTTTACGTGGCTGGGATGCAATTAGCTCAGCATCTCACTGAGAGTTTGGGGACCCTGTGGTGCTGGTACCCACTCCCATCCCTTCATGAATCACGGTGTTTGGAGAAAGGACACTGTAGCAGAGGTAGAGCAGACATTTAGAGAGGTGCCTGGAGCACACTCAGTCTTTTCTCCATGGGTGCCTCTCAGGAGAAATCGCTGCAGCTGTGTGAGAGATTCCGTGCCTCCCCCTGCTAGATCTGTGTGGAACTGGTGATAGACTGGTATGCTGGGTTCACGTGTACCTGGGGTACAGTGAGAGTTGTTCTGGCATGTTTGGAGGTCCTGTACATCCTCCCAGGTCGGGAGGATTTGCAAGCTCAGTTGCACCACCGCCAGTATTCATCAGGAGCTGAAATCATGGTATCAGCAGCAGTGGTGGCCAAGTTTCCAATCTGGTCGGTGCTGCAGAAGGCTGCCAGAACTGAGTCCTCACCCAGGACCTCTGGGAACGTGCCTGGAAACTGACTCACCCCTGTTTCAAACCACCCACGTGCTCTGGCAGGAGACTCTGTGCAGTGGTCTGAACCAAAGCCTGGGGTCTCCCAGCCTGGGGCTTTTCCCCTGTAAAGCTGGTGATGAGCCTTGCCAGCTTCCCAGGGCCTTTATTGTAAATTGAAAAATGGTTTTGGAGGCTACCAGAGGTCCATGTTCAGAATGTCCCCATGGTGCTCTGTCCTAAGCACCAGGTTTGGTTTGGTTTTTTTAAAATCCCCTAAGTCAATAGTCTGGTGCACTGTGCAGTGCAGCCTGGACTAAAAGGGAAGAAAACATACCCAAAATGCAAACCTCCAACCTCCACAGTTGCTTTGGACACCATGAACTACCAGTAGACACATGACTAGCAGGAGAGAGGATGGGGAGAGCAGAGGTCCATTAGCGACTCCCTACCCCCAGCATATGGCTAATTAAAATTTCTAATTAAGGCACTGTGGGGGTGAAGAAAGGAAGCTCTTGGCCTAAAGTCCCCCTCCTTTTTCTGTATTTCTTTCGATAGCTTTATAAATTTCCCCCCTAACTTAACTAATTAATATCACCTAATCAGTTAATAGAATTAGCTAATTAGATTGCTTAATGGAATTTCTGAAGAGCAGATTTAGAAGCTCTTAAGGAGACTTTAATCACTTTTTATCTGGGAAGCAGAGCACCAGTGTCTGCATTCATTCAGCAACTTAGAGTGATCACTGTTATCAGCAAAACATTTCTGAAAATCACTAATTTGGCTTCATCCTGCTCCAGAGTCACAGCTGCAGTCACCCAGGATTGAAAGGTCAGGCTGAGCCTGGCTGTTTTGCCCCTCCAAGTTGCTGTTGCCTGCACTTGATTACATCAAAAATCCTCTTTTCTGAAGTGCTCGGTGCAGTATTTAACAGAGCCAGTGGTGGGGCACAGCGCTGTGAAGGTAACGGAGCTCCCTGCAGGATCTGGAATGGTTTGTTAGCCCCTGGCACTTTCCAGGCTTGTTTGCTGGTGGTGTGCTTGAAGTGGTGAGTGATAGCAAATCACTCCCTCGGCCACCGAAGCGGCAGCAGCAGTTGTGTTCACAGAGGTCAAAGTTTTCTCCACAGTGGTGTGCAAACACACACACAGACACACAAACACACACACAGAGCCGACTGATCCCAACACTGAGACCACAGCGAGGGGGAAATGTCTGTGCTGAGCAAAACACGGTGCTGGGTGAGCTTGTGCTGCACCGCTCTGCTGTGGGCATGGATGGTTTGCAACCACTGCCAAAGAAAAGGGTCTTCAAGGAGCACAGGGCAGCTCTAGCAAGTTATTTGTTTAAAGCTGGCCAGTTAAGAGGGATGAGAGTGTGGCTGGGCTTGCAATGGTATCCAACTACAGGTAGTCTGGTCATGCTGGGACATCCAAGTTGCCCAGAGAAGTTGTGGATGCACCATCCCTGGTGATGCCATGAAGATTTTTTGCCTTTTCTTTTAGACCCCTGTTATACCTTTTTTACAACTTCTGTATTCTTAGTGCTTTTTGGCTACATTCTTGGACTTGTTTGTCAAGCTGAGAGACTCAACATTTTAGAGGTTTCGTACGTAGGGATAAGTGTGCCCCAGACAGCAAGGTCCTCTCCAGAACACATTCTGTAAACTCTGATAGAACCATCCAGGAGAAGGCTCCTTGGGGAGGGGGGCTCACTCGAGCCTCTCATTGGGGAATTTTTGATAGCTATGGTAATTAGTAACACCTAGAATGTTATACCAAATCTTTTGGGGGTCTGCATTGCGGTGTGCATTTTGGTGCATTTGACCGGGATGTGTGCACCTAAGGATCCTTAAAATAAATACCAAGATAAAATCCCTTTTTCCCTTCTAACCGT
Organism: Corvus brachyrhynchos; assembly: GCF_000691975.1. Taxonomy (NCBI): domain Eukaryota; kingdom Metazoa; phylum Chordata; class Aves; order Passeriformes; family Corvidae; genus Corvus; species Corvus brachyrhynchos. The sequence continues at coordinate 3,784,007 of NW_008246064.1, forward strand.
GTTTGCCTCTTGATTTTAAGACCAGGAAAAGGCATCACTGGAAGTATCCAAGGCCAGGTCGGATGGGGCTTTGAGCAATCTGGTCTAGAGGAAGGTGTCCCTACCCATGGCAGAGGGGGTTGGGACGGGATGAACTTTAAGGTCCATTCCAGCCCAAACAGTTCTGTGATTCTATGAGTGTGTGATCCAGAGCTGTTCTGGCTTTGGGCCTTGTTTCTTTTCAGCAGTGAAGACTGGAGGGTTTGTCCCTGCTCTTTTGGGGACACCTTGAGAAAAAAGGAGACCTTTGTGATCCAAGACCGCAGCATGGTGAACGGTGGGGAAATGAGCTAGTCTGGGAGATCCCAGTATGCTCATGCTTCCACACCAAGGGATAGATCCTGGATGACCCTCATTGCGCCTTGCTGGGTTGTTGTCTCCCAGCCCACCTGGCTGGGTGCAGTGCTGGGAGGAGAGGCAGGGATCTGGTCTCCACACAGCTTTGAAGCAGTCTCTACTCTGTGTGCAGCTCCCAGCCCTGATGTGAACTGGTTTGTTATCGGTGAGGCTGTCAGCAGCCACAGCTGAACAGTGGGATGTGCAGTTCCAGAGTCCGGAGCCTGTCTCAGGCAGAAGTTCAACCTGGCCATCTGGGAGACACTCAGTTGTGTCCCCCCTGGGCAAACTGTGTCCAGCCTGAAGCAAAAATCAGAGTGACACAGCTTTAACATCAAACTCTGAAGGCAATTTAATCCATCCATGGATTTTGGCATCACAACCTGAGCTGGATGCAGGAGTCAACAGCTGTGCTGTTCCTAGCAGTTGTTGCTACACTGGCTGTGTGACCTTCTGTTCTCACCCTGAGCATGGTGTGAAGCAGAGAAGGACCCAATGTCAGCTTTCATCATTAAGGTATCACTCTGCCTCTCTGTCAACTGTGCCCTCATGATTTCATTAATTACACTTTGTGTTACTTAGACTCTTCATACAATGGCATGCTCTAGGAGCCCCTAAGAGGTCACTATTTTTATTCTCCCTCTCCATATTCCTTTTGTGAGACCTCCTCTGAAGCTCTGCATCCAGCTCTGGGGTTCCCAATGTAGGGATGACATGGACGTGGTCAAACAGGTCCAGAGGAAGCCACAAAGACACTCACAGGGCTGGGCCACCTCTACTATGAAGACAGGCTGAGAGAGCTGGGGTCGTTCAGCCTGCAGACAAGAAGGCTCCGTGGAGACCTTAGAGCCCCTTCCAGTGCCTACAGAGGCTATAAGAGAGTTGTAGAGGGACTTGGGACAAGGGCCTGGAGTGGCAGAACAAGGGGAAATGGCTTTGAACTGAAAGAGGACACAGTTAGATAAGATATTAGGAAGAAATTCTTTACTCAGAGGGTGGTGAGACAAAGGAAAAGGCTGCCCAGCAAACTGTGGATGCCTGACCTCTGGGAGTGTCCAAGGCCAGGCTGGATGGGCTTTGAACAACCTGGTCTAGTGGAAGGTATCCCTGCCCGTGCCAGGGGGCTGGAACTGGATGATCTTTAAGGTCCCTTCCAACCCAAACCATTCTATGGCTTTTCAGTGGTTACCAAAGCAGGCTCCTTCTCCAAAGTTTGTAGCATTTTGACCAGAAGCTGGCATTGATGCCCAGCTGCAGCTCTCACAGTGGCAAAGTGGAGCTGGCAGGTATGACCTGGACCTGTGCAAATATGGCTGCAGAGTGATGCGGGCTCCTGGAGAGACATCAGCCTCTATATGAGAGGAAAATGGAATTACACTGGGCTAGGACAGTGGGCAACCTTGAGATTTCCAAAATCTCTTCTGAAGTGTTTCCCTGTGATGTGTAATGCTTTCTTGAGCTGAAAATGGTCAGTTCTCTTCCCTGCCTAAATGTCCAGAGAACGGTTTTCTCTCTGATTCCTGCAGAACAGGACTCAAACCACAATCCAGGCAATTCTGAAGGTCTCAGGGTGTCAAGGTGTAGCTCAGGCAGGTCAGCAACAAGGAGGGAGCCTTTCCAGAGCCTGGTTCAGGTTCCTGCTGTGATTCACCATCAGGAAGAGAATGTCTGTATGTGCTGGCTGAGCAGGACCAGTGCCTAGAGCCTCCCAGCTGAACCGTCTAACACAGGCACCTGAATCTTTCTCCTGAGTCCCTCCAGCACCAATAAAATGGTTTTAACGAAGTTCCCAGCAAAACCAAGCCCCATGAAAGAGCTCACTGTGCTGGGACTAAAACTAGATGCACAACGCCATGTTGTCTTAATAAAGAAATTTCCCAGGGAATTTGCCCCTCTGTTTCCCCCTGACTTGTGGATTTCCTGTGGACAAGTTGAGACCTCTAGATTTCCTCAGCAACTGTTGGGTTTTTTTATGCTATTAACCTCTGCAAGCCATCCCAGCCCAGGGATCACCTTCAACCCAGCCCAGGCAGCTCTTTTGCTGGAGAGGGCATGTGCTGTGCCATGCAGTTGTTCTCTTGGGATGAAGTGGGACGAGAATGAGCCATTTACAGATGATGGGCCTGGCTTCAAAAACTTGAAATTTTACATCAAGTGAACAAACAGTTAGAGGGGTCTTGCAAAGATGTTCATGGCTCTCCAGAGTAGACAACTGGATTTGATATTAACATGATTCTCTGTGCAGATAATTAAGCATTTTTAATATGGTGACTTGCCTCTTCCTTGGAAGATATGAAGCCATTGAATGGAACCTCTGTGACGATGCTTCAGAGAGCAGCACAGAGATAGTGGAGCAACCAAAATGTCAAGGTTCCTCTCTTTGAGAATCTAGTTGCTCACAAACTTCACTTAAAAACACTGGGGAAAATATTATCCAAGATTCCCTGGTCCCCAAAACCTGGGGATTAGAAGAACAGCCTAAGAGGAGGGTAACAAACCTTTCTTAGCACTAAAGTTGGCCTGAAGAGTTGCAGTCAATTTCTGGTGACAGCAATGATTTCCCTGGCGTGGCAATGGGGTGATGGTTGAACATTTATCCCGCTGGGTGCCTGGTGTTGTGTTTCCTGGCAGACAGGTAGGCTCAGGTTTGTCCCTGGGCACTTGTAGCAGGAGGGGCTGAGCATGCAGGTGCCTCTGCTGCAGCTGCCTTGGTAACAGGGAGATGATGAGGACCATATGGCACCAAAACAGCATCACTGCTCAGTAACAACTCTTAACCCTTTGGGGGGCGTCTTCTTCCAGTCTGAGGAGAAGGGCAGGCTTAAATCTCTGATCTGGGGCCCACCAGTGCAGCATCTTGGCTTTCCCAGTGGTCCCCTGCAGATGCCCAGGGAAGAGAGGAGAAATAAAGGAGTTCTGAAGTGGCTCTTTCACCTCCCTGATGTCTGGCTATGGGTGGATTAGTACGTTCCTTATCCACAGAGTTGTGTCTGCAGCTTTGTGTTTCAGGTCTCTTGATAGACTTTGAGGAATGTGTCTAGTTTGTAAAATTTCTCCAGCCTTATGCAGCAGCTCGTGCCCCCTGGCATATGAGTTCATGGAAACAATAGGAATATCATTCCTTCTCTTTCTCCATGGAGATTTCTTATCCCGCTAGGTAGACTTTTGTTCTACTCTCTTGGTGATGGCAAAATTTGTTTCACTAAGAGTACCAAAATCCTGCTGGGAAATTAAATTCAAACAGTAAAATAGGCCAAAAATGCTTAAGGACTGCTAGACTAGTCCATCTAGATGAAAGGAGCTGGAAACAAAACAGGGAAAGAAAGCTGAAAAATAGGAAAAATATATATAATATTTCCATTGGACACTGGAAGGCTCTAGCAGTATGGTGCATGGAGTCTTTCTGAGACGGTGTCTTTAGATCCAGTAGCTGATAGATTATCTGGGAGAAATTGCCTAATTCCTTTTTGAGGAATTCCTTTTTCCCTTGTGCCTCTCTAGCATCCACAGCATCCTGCAGCAAGGAGCTCCACAGCCCAACTGTGCGTGGGTTAATGAACCACATCCTCGTGTTTGTTTAAGACATCTGCCTGTTAGTTTTGCTTGTTGGTCTCTAATTCCTGTACTGGTGGAGACCACGGACACCTGGCCCTTGTTTATCTTCTTTGAGTCACTGATGAGCTTTTAGACATATCCCTGCATTTTCCCCAGTGACTTTCAGAGACAGACAAGTCCCAGATTATTGGAACATTGCACAGTGTGTTGTACAAGGGACATTCCATAACTCTGCCTAATTTGTCCATTCCAGATGTTTCATATTCAGAAAAATATTTGTGACAGCAGATTTCATGTAAACTTCTGAAAAACACAGTAGGATGTGATCATTCTGAAGAGGTGGATAATGTTGTGAGTGCAGTGGTGCAGTGAATGCAGTAGGAGGATGGATAGAAGTTTTAATTAAAATTCTTGTGTCTAAATAATGTCTCACATTTGCACAGGCCCGCTAAGAGAAAAAAAAGAGGAATTTTTTTCTTATTGAAAACTCCCTTGAAGCAGAATACCCCAAGCAGGGTCTGGTTCATTGCTGAAGTCTTGCTTGGGGATTGTGCTCTGACCCAGCATAAAATGGTTAACACTGGAAAGCCAAAATATCCCTCTCCTGGACATTCCTCCAATGTGTCCATTTTCACAGGCTCTGACTCCTGTGCTCCTTGAACGTGGGAACATTTTCTGGTTTCCCAAACTGCAGGCTTGTGTTAACTTTCCCCTAGTCAGGTCAGCAGCAAAGCTGTGTAAACAAATGACCTGTAGCCATAATCTTCTTCAATTCCCCCTATTGATTTCACTCTGCTGTTTGCCTGCCAGATATTAGCAAAGCTTCCTTCGGAACTGGGGAAACTTTGGAATGCCTCTCAGACGGGGTGAGTCAGGGCAGGCTGCTGCTGTGTCGTGATCCTCGGCTGGGCTGGAGGAAGTGTGCTGGTTTGGGCTGGGAGAGAGTTAATTCTTTTTATGGTCATGTGTTTTGGCTTTGTGATGAAAACAGTGCTGATAACACACCAATGTTTTCGTGATTGCTGAGCAGGGCTCTCAAAGCCTTGAGGCCTTTTCTGCTCCTTGAGTGCCCCACTGGGGGTGCACAAGGTGTTGGGAGGGGACATGGACAGCACAGCTGACACCAGCTGACCCAAGGCATGTTCCAGACCATGCAGTGACATGTTCAGCAGATAAACCTGGGGAAGGAGGAGGAAAGGAGGACATTCAGGGTTATGGCATTTGTCTTCCCAAGTCCCATGTTGGAGCCCTGCTTTCCTGGGCTTAGCTGAACACCTGCTTGCCAGTGGGAAGTAGTGAATTCATTCCTTATTTTGCTTTTGTTTTACCTATTAAGCTGCCTTTGTCTCAACCCACGAGTTTTCTCACTTTTATTCTTCTGATTCTCTCCCCCATCCCACTGGGAGTGAGGGAATGAGTGGCTGTATGGAGCTGAGCTGCTGGCCAGGGTTAAACCACAGCATAGATATGGCTGATAAAAACCCTTCAAGAAATATCACCCATGACAGTCCATGACATTTTGATTTTGAAAGTGTACATTTTGCTGTATCAAGGGGTCAACAATTAGGTGGACTAGCTCTCTGCTGCATTTTGAAAGCCATTAATGCCATGGCTCCAAAGAGCAGAGCTATTTTGAGGTGGTTTCCCCAGAGATCGGTCTTGCTCCACCTGTTTAAAGCTTTGTACAGGTCATTTTGCAGTGATACAGAATATATAGGGGTGAGGAACACTTTATGGCGTTACAGATGACACAGAAATTTGCAGGCTAGAGAATGAGGAAGATATGGGTTATTCAGAGATATGGATTGTGTACTTAACTGGTCATGGTTCAGAAGGATGCTTTTAGACCAGCTAAATTGAAGGGAATCCCTCTGGGAGTGAAGAATGCAAGGCTGTGCTTACAGAAGAGCCAGCTCTGTGTTTGAAAGCAGTGTCTTGAGGAACGACTTCAGGGTCATCATGATAACCTCTCAAGATGAGCTCTCACCATGGTAATTCCATGGGGGAAAGAAAAAAAAAAGGATAATCTTCAGAGCAGCTAAAAAGGTATGTAATAAGAGCTGGGACAGGGAAAATACAGTCTTGGGAGAAAGCTGTGCTGAGTCCAGACATGTTGGGAAATCAGGTGGGAAGAAGAGCTCAGAGAGACACCCAGAGATGGATGATCATATTTGGAAATCAAATAAATTCACCCCCAAACTAGACCTCAGCGCCCGAAGGCTGGAGGCAACAGACCATTGGGCTGTCTGGATGATGGAGTGAGCTCTCTCCAGCTGTAGCTCATCTCTGAGATCTTATTTAAGGATGGAGCTAGAGCAGTGGTGGCCTCATGGACCAGTGAGGCTTTGGCTGTGACCCCCCATTTTCCTTACTTCTTTTCACATCTGGCAGCTGTTTCTGGACCACAGTAAGGTAAACCTGATGAGTTTCAGGCCCTCCTAAAGGGTCCTAGGAAGGACTCCTGTATAGGAGTCTTTGGGTTTCTTAAGGACAAATCACAGAATAATTAATGTTGGAAAAGACCTCTAAGGTCATCGAGTCCAGTTGTAACCCCAGTGCTGCCGTGTCCACCACTAAACCCTGTCCCCAGGTGTCACACCCACGTGCCTTTGGAATACTTTCTGGGACAGTGATTCCACCACTTCCCTGGGCAGTCTGCTCCAATGCCTGAGCACTCTTTCAGTGAAGAAATCATTTCTGATATCCAATCTAAACCTCCCCTGGTGCAAGTCAAGGCCATTTCCTCTGATCCTGTCACTCCTCCCCTGGGGGAGAGTCAAACCCCACCTGGCTGCCCACTCCTGTCAGGGAGTTCTAGAGAGTGAGAAGGTCCCTCCTGAGCCTCCTTTTCTCCAGGCTGAGCCCTCCCCAGCTCCATCAGCTGTTTTTCATCAGCCTGGTCCTCCAGACCTTTCCCCAGCTCTGTTGCCCCTCTCTGGACTTCCTCCAGCCCCTCAATATCCTTCTTGTCATGAGGGGCCCAAAAACAAACACAGCACTCGAGGTGTGGCTTCACCAGTGCCAAGTGCAGGGGAAGAATCACTTCCCTGCTGGCCACATTATTTCTGATGCAAGCCAGGTGCCATTGGCCTTCTTGGCCACCCGGGCACAGCTGGCTCATGCTCAGCTGGCTGTTCACCAGCCCTAGGTCCTTTTCCTCTGGGCAGCTTCCCAGCCACCCTGCCCCAGTTCATGACTCGCTGGGCTGTGATGCAGGAGGCCACTTAGACAAGGCAATGCTCCCTTAACCCCAGAGGTTCCTTTTCCATGTGTGGGTACAGGCATGTAGGCACTCATGTGCCGGTGAGTGTGCAGCCACATCCTCGGGATGCTCATCACCACCGGTGACGTCCAGGGCAGCACCCTGACTCTCTGTTCACTCAGCCAGGGATTTTGCCTTCCCCCTGTTCATTTGCCCTTCAAATACTTTGAAGCACACAATTTATACAAGAGGGAGCTGGCTGCCTTTTGCCTCCCCCACAAAACAAAAGGAGAGAGACACACACACAGAGAGAGAGAGAGAGAGAGTTGTATATATAAAGAAAAAGCTCCAGAAGAGCAACCTCACAGCTGACAGCTCAGCCAGCATCTCCCCCAGGGACAGGAACGCATTATATTAACTGTGATACACCGAGGAGCCCTGCACATACATCACTTTCCAAAATGTTTTTAAAAGTTCATTAACTTCCAGTGGAAAGTTGTGGCTGCATCAGTCGCCTGGGAGCCATTTTCGCCGACTCTTGGGCCCGGCTGGGGAATACTTTGTTGATTTAGATGGGTCTATTAGAAAGTGTAAGTCTGCTGGGATATATAAAAGGCAAAGCTTCACTCTCCTGAACATTTCCTTAGTGCAGCACTTTAAAAATTGCATGGGAAGCAGCCTTTGAATGCCTTGCTGCTTTTTAACGGCTGGACTTTCAGCTTGGATGTTTCAACTTGGTTAGTAACCTGTAAATGACACCAGTAAAAGGAATTTGAAAGGGGAGAGAAGAGAAAAAGATGAGATTCATCCAGCATTCCTATGGCTTCTGGGAATTTGTTTCTAACCAGTAATAAAAGCACCTGGCACCCAGTGAAGTCCGTGTGCTGGAAAATTGGATGTGACCCACCTTCCCAAGGGAAAAGTTGTGGGTTTGAGGGGTTTTTTTGGGAGGAGATGGAGGAGGAAGGATTATGTCTATAACATCAGAGCAGGGAGAATAGTGGGGTGAAATATTATCAGAGTTGTCTCCACTGCTTTTTGGAGTTGGTCTCCCAAAATTGGTACCTCTCCCTCCCGCAACAAATAATTAAATTTTGTTTTCATTCCTATCTCTTTCATGACCTCAACTGCCAAAATTTCATCAGATTCTGTATTTTCCCTTCCTTTTTATTCTCTTTTCCTCCAACTGAACTGATGCAAAATTAGAAAAAGAAAGGGATTAAAAAAAAAAGTAGCTATCAAACTGCAATCTTCATTTAAAAGCGAGAAAAATGCCAACTGTTTGCTAAATGTATTTAATACATTTATCCTTCCTTCTTCTCAATCAGACCAGATTTTTCTCAGTGGCCAAAGGGAAACTGCTGTATGTGTCTGGCTCTGACATGCGCTGTACATCGTTAAGCCTAATACATATTTATTTAAAATATTAATGCAGATGAATGAGCGCTGCCTGGCTGATAAGTGTGTTCAGAAGACACTTTTGTGCACATTGTCTTCTGGTGCTCACAGAGCTTCATTCAGGAGCCTTGTTGGAAGGAGAAATATACTGGAGAATAAAGGTTTGCTTTTACCCTATAGGAATTTTTTAATTACTGTTTTGACAGAGAACAAGTTTAACTGGCTCTTCAGCCACAGACTATAAGGTCATTGCTATCACAGACCATAAAGAAGATACAAAAATGAGGTAATAAAGTATATGGGCTGTGTATGTCTGGCAATTTAACATTATTCTTGTAACCCTGTGAGTCACCTGTGACTAATTTAAAAATGCTGATGCACTTAGATGAAAGCCACAGTAAACCACCTAAATCAGATTCTGAGAGCAGTAAACACTGGGGGTGGGGAGGAGGATGGGGGTGAGGAGGGGACCCAAGCTTTTATCTCAAAAGATGCAGTCAAGATGTGCCCTGGTCACAGATGCCTGCTTTGCACCAGCATCCCGACGTGCTGTTCACCCCCTGCATGTCTGTGTGGTGCCCGAGTGCTTTCCCTCCAGAGAAGGAGCTGAAAAAGGTCAAACCCAGAGGGTTTTGGGTAGGCACTGGCTCCCAGGGGTGAACAACAAGTTCCAGTGGGTGCCAGTGCTGGGCTTCCACTGAATGGGCTGTGGGTGTTACTGGGCATCTGGTCCCAGCATCTCTTCAGCTGTTGCTAAAGCTGTTTTATCCCAAATAAAGGGAGGGCAGAGACATGAACTGCTGCTTCTGCTGCCCTGTGGCCCGGAGACCCTACCTGTGTCAAATTTGGAGTACTGCTCTTTCCATTTCTTTTTCCCTCCGTTCTTTGCCAGCAGCTGCTTGTTTGTTTTTCAGCAGTCGGTATCATGGGGCTGGAGGAAGGTTTTTTGTAGTTAAACGATATTTTCAGGCAGGTACTCAGGGCAAACAGGCATCAGGTTTGGGCTGCTGGCTGCAAAGATGTGCACATGCCCTCCACGACCCTTTGCCATAGGGACTGAGCCCTCAGCAAGGTTACAGAGTCATTTTGTCCTGCTGAGACCGATGCAAATCAGCTCCAAAATCCCGCTTGTCCCCGTGCCTCCACCTGTGAGTTCTGAGTCCTTGCCTTGCAGGGACCAGTGCACAGCTCACCCTGGGGTGAGTGGGTTCAGGGAAATGAACCAGTGGGAAACTATTTGCTTGTTGGGGATGGGTTTTGCTGCCTTAGCTCTCCAAACCAGCTGCCTGCAGAGGGAGGGCAGGTGCCTACAGGGAAAAGATGGGATGCCCAGCCAGGACTGGGGTGGAGGCTGGGATTCCCAGTGATTCCTGCCGAGTTAAAGATTCAGGAAATATCCCACATCTGGAGAGAGCTCTTTCCTCCCCATCTCCCCTACCCCATGTGGGGATGCATGAGGCCTTTCACATGGAGGTGCTGATCATTTTGTTTCCATGCAGAACAGAGGAGCATTTTTAATGTAATATTTCAGTTATTTTCTATCCACAAAGCCAGGATTTCCACAGTAACTGTAACACAGAGACAAACATTATCCCTATTACCATTGTTTTGGGTTGTGAATTAGTACTGGCTCTAATAAACACAATTTTGGAGTTCTCTTTAGGGAGAATGAGGTGAATTCCTGATGTGGAAAGCAGGCAGGGAAAGGAGAGCAGATACATAATCACAGGGGCTGAGGACACTTGAAGGAAACGGCGATGGTTGATAGGTATTGATCCCCCTCTTTGATGTGTTCAGCAGCTGCAGGCTGGGGAAAAAAAGCCTTTTGTTCCTCCTGGGAAGGTGCAGGAGGCAGATTGTGCTCACTGGCCCCCAGAGCAGATGGGCCAGAGCTTTTTTTGTGTGCTCTGTGGCACAGGGAAGGCTGGTCTGTGGTGGGAAGGAAGGGATGCTCCCGTGCTGAACAGCCCCAAACCCAGGTTTTCTGCTGAAATCTCATCAGAGTAACCCAAGGCAGCATTACCCAGGGCTCCTGTGGGATTGCACAGCCCCATGGGGCACGTGCCACTTGATTTTTGGAAGCCAAGTCATTCCAGCTGGTGGTAATGGGGAAGATCTGCCATGATCTGCTATGCCCTGCCGGTAAATCTGCTCCAGGTTTCAGAGTGGTTCTGCCCTACCTAGTGCAGGACCCAGGGCTTTGCAGGGTTCCTGCAGAGGCACGAGGACAGAGATGCAGAGAGGATGCTGGAGGATGAGCCATCAGGGCCCAAAAGACCCCTCAGGGAAGGGAGGAGGGGAGTGGATCTCTGTTAGAGGCAGGGTTGGTACTCCCGGTGATCACCTGAGCAAAACATCCTCACTTTTCCACTCCTCCCCTGATGCAGCCATCAGAGCGATCCTGCCTTTTCTGGGCTGGGAATCTGACCATGCCAGTTTTCCTCCTGTCTCTAACCTGGCCTGTGGTTCAGGCTGAGTCACTCCACCTCTCCCTGCTTCCCTTTCCCCTCAGTGCTTCGTCTTGTCAAACGAGCCCATGAGCTCTCTGCTGCCGGTGCTGCCTCTTGTGTGTGTGTTCATGTGTAGCACAAGAAGACACCAAAACCCACCATTGACCTCTAGCCCTCACTGACATGCAGATAACAATGATTTATTTCTGGCAGTTTTAGCAAGAGAGGCCTTGATATTCAACACTCGAATTTTTTACTTCCCTGGGAATGCAATTTTTTGTTGCCAAAAAAGTTGCAACATTGGCTTCACTATGACACAGAGTGAAAAAGGTGACTTGGGAACAAGCTTTACCTGAGTGTTTTCTCTGAATAATGAAGTCTGACATATGGTGACAGGATCTTTGGGAAAGATTTCAACATTTTGGACATAAATTATAGCATTTTCAGCTAAATCCTCAACATTTACAAATGGTGATTTGAAAGGGAAGAGGGGGAAAAAAAAAAACAAGCTGTTTGCTTAGACTTGGTGAAAAATAGGAGAATACCATTGAAAGCCTTGGTTTTGAGTCAAAAGTTAAGTTTTGGCAGAATCCTATATTTCATGGAGAAAAACCTCTTAATTGTAAGACATTGACTGAGCGACTGTTCCTCCCAGAATCCCAACAAGACACACAGTGCTGCACAAAACCGGGAAACAGACAGAACCTGTTCCAAGCAGCTTCCAAACATGCAGACTCTTATCTCTCACTTTTGATTTTTTCACTTAGTAACATATATTTTGAGAAATGGAGGTAGAGCCTAGGAGCAAAATTGCCCAGTGTGTGACTTTCTGACATATAATCAATTGTCTGCTCACTGACTACGGTCTGGCTGTGTTAATATGTCCGTGAAGTCCTTCAATTTATCAGGCAGGGCAGAAGCATCTCTGAACCTAGAGCTGGCTGACAATAACAGAGGGGGAGCAAAGTACCCAAATATAGCCACTCTTCCCTGAAGTAACTTATCATTCAGTCTATATTCATGGATTAGCCTGTGCTGGGGTTTTCAGCCTCTGCCAAGCTTGCAAACCGTGCACTGATTTTCACTCAGGATGTGTGAACAACGGTTTGGGTTGGGAAAATGTTAAACAGTGTATAGTAGTAAGGTGTTTCTAGATAGAATCTTTTGAAAAAAGAAGTTTTGGAAGAAAAATCTTTTATGGGTCAAATATGTTCCTTTTGGGGGGATTTATGATTGCCTGAATCACACAAAACCATTAAATTGTCTTATCCTGTGGGCAACTGCGACACAGGCATTATCCAAGGAAAACCATGTGGAAATCCTTTTTATATGATTAAACCACATCAGATATGCTACTGCAGACCTTCCAGGAAAAACCTTCTTAGGGCACAAACGTGGACTTGATTGAGGCTTGGGCTATAAAAATACTAGCATTTTGGGTGCTTGGCACCCATATGGGAAGCAGGCAAGGAGTTGAGACACCATGTGACTGTGGCAAGGCAGTGGCAGCAGCCAAGGTGTCCCAAGACACAAACTCACCCCAGCTCCTTTTCATCTAGCTTCCAAATCCACAGCGATCCACGGGAAGGATGTGTTTGCCCTTTGCAAACATCCAAGCTTTCCCCCCTGTTCTGCCCTTTAGCAATGGCAATCAGAGCATTTCTCTGCTGAGACCTTTATTCTTTGTTCCTTTGTTTCTTTCTCTGCATCCCCTTTATTTGCATGCTTCAAGGAGTTTAGCTGGAGAGGGAGTCTCACTGATGGAGGTGAGCTGAGCACCCCCATCCATGTAAACTTTCCCGGGCGACAGCCCCCAGTGCAGCTGAAGCTTGGACTAGATTAAAGAAAAATATAATAGGGATTTTTAATTTCCCTGTGTGGAGCTGGGAGATGAAGAGCCACCACGAAAGAGCTTTGCCAGGGGCGGTGAGTCGATGAGAATGTCAAGCCCGGTGAGAAACTACTAAGAAGTACTGGAGCAGCATTTTTATTCGGAAGCAGTTCTCATCTCCAGCACTCGCTGCTCTGGGCACCAAGCTGGAGTACAAAATGAGATCCCTGGGGTCCTACCAACAGGACAACATCTAAAGAGCCCACTCAGTTACAATCACATGGCTGTTGTCACTCCCAATCTCCCCACGTTCTCCATGTGAGGGGAATGAAACCTGAGCTTGGGGACTCCACTGCCACCTGCCCCGTGCAGGCTGCAAGGTGGGACAAGGGTTTCTTGGGGTGGTGTCAGGTGTTCCTTGAAGCTGCTGCTAATGTGACCCTCCTCCTGCTCAGTTTCCTGTGCTATCCATCATCTTTTGGTGGCTACAGCAAGTACACCGTGTTTTGTCTCCTAAGCCTGGAGTTTGTATCACTTGGCTTTTCACAGCACTTCTAGTCCTGATGGGAAGTAATTTTCAAAAGCACTGACGTAATTTGAGTCATAAATGCCATCTCCCAGCAGGACTTAGGATCCTGCACACCATTTCAGGTGGAATTCAAAGGGAGTTAAATCAGGGCCTTGCACAGAGAGGCTGGACGTCCCCTCAGTCCCTTCCTGCAGGGATTCCTGTGGTTACTCCAGACCTTCACAGTGGACAATCTAACAAGAGCCAGACAGTGCAGTCAGTACTAGCATCTGTGTTTTAAGATTTAGAATGGGACAAAAAACTGGTATTATATATTTCCTTTTTTTTTTTTTTTTTTTTTTTGCACTAAGAGCATCTTCATGTTCAGGGTGCTGGAGATTCACTTCTAGTATGTATCCCAGAAGCACCCAAGCACAAAGGAGAACAGAAAAAAGTGTCAGACCATTTTGACATGGCTTTTCAACTCATAGTTTCTCCTGATTGTTCAAAAAAAAAATTAGTTTTCAAAACTTAAAAGTATGAGGTTTTTAGTTTCCTCTGTTATGTATCTATGAATATAGGCACTTGCTGATTTCAACCAAATTCGGCAGGATGTGTCCCAGAGTATCCTAAGTTTTCTGAGGAAAAGGAAGGAAAAACTAAAGGTCCCACGAGGGTTAAACTCCTAATACATGCCCCAAAGTGGGAACAAGGCTCACCTTTTCAACCACTCATCTTTCAAATTGACCTCCCTCCCCTACACCAAAATCCTGGGACACAGATGCAAAGGAAGCCAGGTTTCCTCAATTTCTGCTTCCTGCCAAACATTCGGGGAGTGTCTGGCTAACAGTTGAGGTTTCAGAAACTAAAAATGAGCTAGAGGCTCAAACCCCTGTTGCACATCAAAATACCAGAGTGCTTTGGCTTTACTGGGTCCTTCTCCCTGCAGTGGTTAACTTGAATTAGCTCGTTCGAGAATGATGCCTTTTATCTGGCTGTCACATGCATGTTCAGAGTGCACAACAGCAAGGAGAATAGCACAAGAATAAAGGCCTTTGATGGGGATTTATGGAGGTCACGTGTCTTAATTTTGCAGGGGTGGAAGTGCGCACAGAGGGCCCGTGGAATGTGTGCTTGGCAGGGACCTGGGAGTCTGGAGACCTGGAGGAAGTGGAGACACTTAGGGGAGAAGGGAAAATTCCTGGGGGGAGAAAAAATAGACCCATATGCACCTTTACTGAGTGGTTTTTCCCTTTCAGGACCAGGGGATCAAACGGTCTCTCCTTAAAGCAGCAAACAGGTTGGAAGTGCACACGCAAGACCATGGGCAAATTGACCAGTTCTACCAAAATTTGGTGTCACAGGTGCCTTAACGAGACATTTCAGATGTTTCATCACTGGCTGGTTACTCAGTGCTGTGTTGACACAAAGCTTTTGGATGGCTGTCAAGAGCTTTTGGAAAAGGTGAGACCAGCTCCAGCAGCACTGGGTGTTTCCCAGCAGGCAGTGACCCCTGTGAACACAGACCTGCTGCACCCTTTACACCCACCAGGAGAGGCCACAAACCCAGAACAGATCAGCATTTCCCTGCAAAACCCAGTCCTGTAGGGGCTGCTCAGTGGAGTTGGTGCTAACAGTGAGAACCACAGCAGGTGACCCCAGTGAGAAGTAACCCTTAGACACCACTGCTAAGCAGATCTGGTATCTCTTCTCCAAGATGTTGGCACTGGAGGTGGGACCAGCCAACACTTCTTCAAGGGCTGGAAACAGTGTCCAAATGCACTTGAGGATTTAGAGACAGCCAGAGGGTGGGTGCAGTGGAAGAAGGGATGCAGTCAAGGAGAAAATATCCAGGTTCTGTATTCCTGCAGAGGAGAAGAGGCTGCGGCCAAAGCCTGCTGCTGTCCCCTTTGCTTTATTGCTCCTGCCAGCAGGTTTGTGCTGTGCTGGCTGCTGTTTTCCCTCTCCCTTGAGAAAGCTATAGCCCCAAGCAGGGAGAAAGTGCATCACTAAATTTTTCAGGGCAGGGACTGGAACTGGCCATGTTGGCTGCTTTAAGGAGACGCTGATGATCTGATCCCTGCCAGTAACATGTAGTTCCAGAATCAAACTCCTTTGGTTCATAGCAGGCAGCTCCTTGGTGGATCCTGAAACTCTTGCACCAGATGATGTTCAAAGAAGTCCCTTCCTCTCCCTCCCAGCCTCTCTCCCTTGGCCCAGCTCCTTGTTTGACCCCTGATGAGGTCACTGAGATACTTCCTCCAGGTCAGTCTCACCAGGTCTGGAAAAGCTACAGCAAATATCATCTCCTTCTGTCACAGGAGGAAAGTGCCAGTGGTGATTGACAGAAAAAAACATGTGAAAGACCATGGGGCAGACACAGAGTAACAGAGAGATTTTGGACTCTGTTCTTGCATGCTCTCCTTCCCATCCCTGTATCTCCTTCCCCTTATCTCCTCGGTGGGTTGTGCCCCTTCCCAGCCCCCGCAGGATGCCTGAGGTACAACAATGATTTTCCTCTTCCCTCGAGCCGAAGGACTGCTGTGCACACGTATCCTCACAGCAAAGAGGGCCCTATTGAGTGCTGCTTGGCTCCAGCCTTAAAGCAATTTAGCAATCTGCCATCTTAAACTGTCTAATGACAGCTCTTCAAGCAATTGGAAGATTGCAGCCTTCAGTAAACTCTCGAGCTGAGTGAGAGCCGGTTTGTGCCTCCTCCACTCCCTCTTGGCACTCGCAGTGGAAGTCAGGCTGCTCCCCATGCACTTGGCATGGCGTTAATGCAAAGGCAGGATTCTAGGGATGGGTTGAACAGGGGCCAGGGTTAAGTCTATACTGCTAAATAAAATGGGTTAGGTAAAGTAAATAAATAAATAAATAAATAAAACAGCTTGCTCATGGGCACAGACAGCAGCTGGCAGAGCTTACAGGTCAATACATGACTCTCCTCTTCAGGACAGGATGGCTGCATCCAAACCACCCATTAAGGACGTGTCCCAGGATCAAGCACCAGCCTGAACCTGGGCTTGTGTCAAGAGTTCAATGGCCAGAGCTTGGCCAGGACTGTGCTCTTAATAGCCTGGATGATCACAGGACCTTTTGGGGATATGCCTCAGCTGACCAAGTTTGGTGACATTTGGGTAGCCCCACACTGGTTATCGTGTCTGCAGCCTTGGCTCCCCGTTGCTGTACTGAATAAGTGGCAAAGCAGCGTGTGGAGGGTTGGCACATACTCATGTTTGCTGTGCAGCACGTTTAGAGGCTCCAGTGGGATGCCAGGGAGTGTAAAACTGAAGCAGGGATCTACACAGTTGCATCACAGCTTTGCCATCAAACTGGGTAGAACTGGAAAAAAAAGACCGTAGGTTCTCCATAGTACAAGGCAGGAGATGAGGCCTGGAGGGACCCTGAAACTCCTGGAAATGCTGAAGAGAGTGACCATAAGGAGCTGTGCTGTTGTTTTTCTAATAGCTGGATGCTGGCTGAGGAGAGATGGGGCAGGCAGGGCTGGGGTTCTCTCAGCTCTAATGAAGCTGTCAGGGAAGCAGCAATCAGAGTACACTCGCTTCCCAAAAGTAGGCTAAATCTGGCTGAAGAGATTACATTTTTTGACACATTCAAACCTGCCTGGGAAGCTGACAGCAATCTTGCCTGAGGAAAGGAAAAATGAATAAAAGACATGGTGTATTACATGTAAGGCCAGGGCAGTATGGAGGTTATGGGAAGAAAGGCTGTGTGAGGGTGATGCTTCACCCACAACCATGAGGAAGGCTCCTGCTCTTGTTCAGCTTGTCCACTACACTCTGCATCATTGCACGCTTGGGCAGACCCCAATGGATCCTCTTCCTGCACCACCTTGGTCATGCAGAAAGTCATCCTCACCATGGGCACTGGAAGCAAATTTCCAGGTCCCCATGGATGTCCTGAGCTTGCCACAGCTGGAAGGGTAGGAAGTTTCATACATGACAAGGGAAGTCTGGGATGCAGATCTGCAACGAGAGTTGTGTAAGCAGGGCATGGTGTGTCTGTGCTGGCAGCTGGCTTGGCTGGACACAAGGGTGATAAACTCAGCAGAGCTCCATGCAAGGGGAGAAGAGAGGGAATAGCATCATGGATGTGATTGGCAACAGCTTGGCATGCTTACAAAATCCAGACAAATTGCTTTGGCCAAATTGGTGTACATCAGGACTGGTTTCTTGTTCGTGGAGTAGAGGACACTCACAGACACGCTTTCACCCTGGTTCTCCAGCTGCAACTCATCCCTGGTACAAACTGTGGGAGTGTTGTCTTCCCAAAGCACATGGGAGCAGCCCCCTGTGTATCTCAGGGCTGTGATAGGGAGAGGTGTGGAAGACAAAGCCAGCACGGGGGGCTCTCTGCCTGCAGTCACGATACTGAAGGGGTGCTGTGCCAGAGGATGGCTGTGACTGCAGCTGCACCAAGGCAGACGTGCTCAGTCAGCTGGGGGACCTCACTGGGGGACCACAGCATCGCTTGCTGACACCACATGCCCCCTCCACATCGGGCACAGCAGCCAGAGCCAAAGCCTGAACCCACGGAAGGTTTTTGCCTCTTCCCACTGTGCCTTAGACTCCACAAGGCAAACCATGGAATTCCCAAACTGAGGCTGGAGCCAAATGATCCTGCGGTTCGTGAGGAGATTTGATTGCACAGCCCTACTGGAGTGTTATCACCTCAGCCAGCTCCAGGGATGAGCAGAAACTGGAGCTGGGCTGAGGCCAACGAGACCAGCATTGGGCTGAATGTGTATCTCTGCAACCCTTGGAGCTCTGGCTTTCATCTGTATTTCTTTACAGCTTATCATGTGTGCACTAGGGCTCCGCAGATAACAATCTATTAACAGTAAAGTGAATTAGATCACTGCCTGGTTATTTCCCTCAGCTGAGGCCAAACTGCTCTTGCCCATTCAGGAAATTTGTGTTACTTTATTCTCTCTGAGCACGAAAGCATGTCACTCTAATTACCTCCCGTCTCATTCGGCCCGAGCAGCTCTGAAACGCTTGCGAGACAGGAGAGCTATAACCTCATTAGAGCGTGTTATCATAGGAGATCAGACACTGGCAGGGGTTTGTTGTGACGAGCCGTTCACAGATGTTTTCTTTTGAAAGTACAAAAGGGGAAGAGGAATCTGAAGCCGGTGAAGGGGAGCCTTGAAATAACCCCTCCGGTAGCAAAGGACCGCAAGCAAGTGCACAGGGTCACATCCTGCTCTTGGTTCGGCCTGCAAAGAAGCTCAGAGGGGGCTGTGGGGTTGCAGCAGGCAATTTAATGCCCTGGAATGGCCCATTCCTCCCCACATCTCAGAATTAGGAGAACATTTATTGAACATACAGGTAAATGTGTGCCAAAGCAAGCACCTTTCTGGCAGCAGATAAGCGGGCTGGTGAGCAGCAGTCAGGGTGGATTTGTGGTGTGATGGAGCCTGACTTTGCTGCTTCACAATTGTTTTCCCAAACTCTTTGGGATTTCCAATCCAGAGATGCTTAACAACTGCTTTTTGGGGTTTTTTCCTCATGAACAGAGACTTTACCTTCTCCTCTAACTGCAGCAAACTAAAATGTCAAGCAACCAAATTCATTATTGCAATCTTTCTCCAAATTAAAGAAAAAGCCCTATTTTTTCATTTCAAGTGGACTTTTTTCACTGGAAAAGTCCATTTTGTTCAAGCTGAGGAGAGAGGTGATTAGAAATAGCTACAGCCTTTCCAGTGACCACGTGTAGGAGCAGAGCAAGTAGGCTGTGATGGAACAGGCTGTGCCCAAGCCCTGTGTCCACTGCTTGGAGAAGGAGCCTGGCCGTGCTGAGGGAGAGTTGGGACGAGCCCCACCACACCACCTGCCTTAGAGTGTTTTAACATTACAAATGATGCATACTCTTGTTGGAAGACAGGACTTAAGCATTTAAAGAACATCACTGAACAGCTTCCCAATGAATCTAAACCTCTTCGCTTAAGTCAGAATAAACTTAAATGGTCCTTTTTATTATTAGCTGTTGGAGAGAAGCTGAGACCATTAATATTTAATAAAGCCGGTGCCCACAAGCAGCTCACGGCTGTTGCATGTGCCAGGCTCGTCTGGCAAAGGCACAAATCCTACCTTACCAAGGGAGTCCAGGCAGATTCTGACAATTTATGGATGAAAGCAGCTTAATGGGATGTTAATTTAAGCCATCAGGACAGAAATGGGAAGGCAGCCTTCGGGAGCAAAAGATAATGCAGAGCCACTGACATCCCAGCCTTGGTGCCATAGGATTCATCTGTTGGAGCTGGTGGGAGTGCAGCATGGGGACGAACATGAGACCCACAGCTTGGAGATGTTTCATTTGGTGGAATCACCACAGCCAGAGCTGCTGCAAATGGTTCCCTGCCCAGTTCTCCAGCATATTCTTATTTTCGTGTTCATTTTGACCCCTTGTTCTCTGGCAATGTTGCTGCCCCTAATGCAAGCAGAGCCAGGACAGCCTGGAACAACACCCACTCCCTTCCCAAGTCTGTTTGGGTTTGTGGGATGCACTTTCACCCTCAGGGGATTCTGAAGTGAAACAATGAAGGCCCTGATCTAAAGCCCTCTGAAATCAAAGGGAGGTTTGGGTTAGTTTGCCTTTTTTGGTTTTGGGGTTTTTTTCTGCCTTTGACTTCTACTGCTCCAGATTCTCAGCAATTTCCATCAAGTAAGAGCTGATCAGCCCTGGGCAGTAACCAGTCAGTCAAGCTGAGCACCTCTGCATGTAGACACACTTTAGCAATGCTGTCTGACAGACCCAGCTTCCAGTGGAAGGTCCCATTCTTCTCTAACTGATGGTTCAAGCTGAGGGCCTCACTCTTAACACCACTAAAAATTGTGGAATTAAGTAAAGACCAGGATAAATGCCACAATATAAATGTGCACACACAGACATCTGCAGCAGACAGCAGTGCTAAAGCCATGGGCAACTTTCTGCTGAGCTGCAGTACATATTGGTGAAACCACTTCCACCTTTCTCCATCGGAGAAACCTGGGCCAACTCTGACTTTCTGATGCTGCAGCAATTTGGACCCACCCACACAACTGACTTATCAATTAGGCAGTGGTCTCAAATATGGCTTGAGGGGGTTTCCTGCCCCGCTGGGTGCCAGGAGCTGCAGATTTCAGCTCTCCTGCAATGACAGGAGGGACAGAAAAGCACAGCTCTGGGTTTTCTTTTTCTTCTCTCTTTCCTTTTTCGGAGTCTTCCATTGGAAACTTTTCCTGTGAGGATCTCGGGGACAGCCCAGGTAATGAATCCCTGAGAGAAAGGGCAGTCAGACTTTAGCTGGGGCAAACACACAAGAGTTGACTCCTGGGACCTGAGAAGGAATTGTTCAACTGCTCCCTGCTGTGGTGTGTGGAAAGCTGAGGAGCTCATTCTCCTCCAGGACAGATGCCACGACTGCTCACATGCCAGTACCTACAACAGATACAACCCCAGGGGACTCCACGCATCCCTGACCTCTGCAGGAGGGTGATGTTTGAAGAGAAGAGAAAAGGTTGCACACAGGCACGCAGGCAGACATTGACTGAGAGTGAGAGGAGAGTGGCTGTAAGATTCAAAAAGGGAAAATCTGCTCTGATGGACACATCAAAGCCCAGAAATGGCTGGGGGAGCATTCTCAGTGGCAGGACAAAAGGTGACTTTTGCGGCAGTGGAGTCTCAGAGTCTGTCCCATGGCCCCCAGTCTCCTCTCTGGCTGGCAAAGCTGTTGCAAAACTGTCTCTGCCTCTAAGGCTCTGGCTTCACATCATCCCAGCACATGTACAGGATGCCTTCCAATGTCTGCAAACACAAAGCCTGAAAGGAGCCAGTCTGCTCCCAACCCCTTTGGGCTATTTGGGGAGCAGAGGCCACAGGGTGACAGGGGGTAGAGAATAGATGGCAAAGGGGGCAGAAGGCTGCTTAGCCCAGGGGAACCAAACGAAACACAGGGGCATTGAAGGCACGTACCTCTTACAGTTGTGGAGTGATTTATTGAAATCTTAAAGAAGGAATTGCCAGGCGCTCTTTGTTTCCATGGTACCATAAAAAATGGATGGGAAGTGACTGGGCTGTCTTGTAGTTTGAATGTTTCATTGGCATGTCGAGGAAACCTCCAGAGGATGCCTCGAGGGCATGAGAACCAGCTGATGGAATGTGCTAGTTTGTTAATTTAATAGGATACAGCGTTTTCCCTTAACACCACACATGCAAATCAGGGTGGTGAATCAGGTCAGCACATCTCCCCTGCACTGGCACTCGGCTCTCACACGGCATCTCCTCATCTCCTGCAGGATGCCGGGGTGCCCCAGCCCCCCCTGCAGCCCTCAGCAGGAGCCGGCTGCGGGAGAGGTTTTGGACTCCAAAGTGTCTAGTGGGAAATGAGAAACAGTATTTCTGTGGTGTGAAAGCCAGCCTGAGAAATGTGGTGGTATGCAAGGCAATACCAGCTCCGCTGCCTGGAAGGGAAGGGATCGATGTGCACAGCAACAGGAGTATTAAAAAATTCAGGTTGCATGTGATTCACTGGGGACTCTATCAATGATTCCTTCGACATGGTTCAGGAAAAGACATATCAGATTTATTTTGGATTAGCAAACTTAGTGTTGAATTTTCAACCCAAGG
The DNA here is from genome assembly GCF_000691975.1 of Corvus brachyrhynchos. Taxonomy (NCBI): domain Eukaryota; kingdom Metazoa; phylum Chordata; class Aves; order Passeriformes; family Corvidae; genus Corvus; species Corvus brachyrhynchos. Next base: position 3,805,960 of record NW_008246064.1, read on the forward strand.
TACTGAATGCCATATTCAGGACATGAATCTCCCAAAGCTCACAAGGTGCTTCAAATCCCACAGAAAGGATATCAAGCTCTAATAAACTGCATATACAAATTTAGAGTCCTTTCAATGAAACTGTGATATTTTGATCCCCATTCCAAAAGGAGGCTGGTGAATCTAACATAAATATTGTGTATGAGTGTCTGTGTGTGAGTGCATCCTAAAACCCAACGCACAAGTCTTGCCTCACCTGTCACTAGAGGTGAATCCAATATTTCCATTGAGCTGAACAGCTAAAGCCTCATTTTGGGAAGGGTTCAGTCCTGTCACAGACACAGACTCTTCAGGGGATAGACATAATCCAAAACTAATTGAATTCAGTGGAGCTCTGCACATTTAAACCAGCCAAAGACATTTGAACAAGACAACTTACCCCATCCCCTCTCCTCTCTGCAGCCAGGAGAGGATCCCAGTTAAAGTTTTGCTCTAAGACACCCTGGAATTGCTGTCCTGGAGCAAGTATCATTTCATACTTCCTGAAGCTTATGCAGCTGTCCTGCAAAGCTGCTGTGTGACGCTGGGCATGGGCTCCATGTCAGCAACCTCCCTGGCTGGTGGCAGGGACCCCGATGCTGGCAGGGACCCCGATGCTGGCACTGACGTGCTTCAGTGCTCTTTGGGGAGTGACCTAAGGGATCCCAGCCTGGCACATCCCTCACCTTGCCACGGGAATGGGAATGCCTGCCACGCGTGGGTGGCTGGGCTGGCCCCACCCCAGCTACGGCGCGCAGCCAGAAGGTTTCATTTTCTGCTGCCTGTTGGCTTTGTGCTCATCTTCCTCTCTGTGTCTTGTGCATTCCCAGAGCACATGGCTGGGTTTCAGGCTCTTTTCCCCACACTGGAGATCTGCTGCTCCACCAGCCAGGGAAAAAAAATGGTGAGATATTCCCATCAAGCTGCAGAGGTGGGATCTCATGGTGCTTTTTTTGCTTCTGTCCTTTTTTTATTTTAATTGGGGAGGGAAATCACTGATTTCTTTTGAGAACTTGCTGTTATGTGGGAAGCACTCTCTTTGAACTCAAGAGTTTTGTTTTCAACCACAGAGACCTTGAGGATCCTGGAAAAGAGGTTTTGTGCTTTGAGAGGAACCAACCTTCCCCATGTCACCCCAGCTGCTCCCAGTATGAGCCAGGAGGATAAACACGCAGCAAGAACCTTTTCTAGAGAAAAGGAAAAAAAGAACAACTGTCACAAAAATCTGACTGAGGCTCATTCTCAAACACTTCAGTGCCCGCTGCACAGCAGGAAAGCGGATCCAAAGGGACAGTTGCAGCAGTCATGTTTGATCTCTTACACGCAGGAGGCCAGAGGCTGTGTCAGTGCCAAGTCCTGCATCGCTACCAATAGCTGGCAGCTGAATGGGCCTCTGCTCCTGGCAGGACAACTGATCCTAATTTAATGACTAGGTGGTGAAGAATGGACCGCACCTCTTTCTAATCAGCGATTAAGTCCTTTTGGTGCTGCATTTACTTTGTCTGACTCCCATAGTGTGCTTCCCCGTGGCTACATCTATGTTATGGTGGAGAGCTGTGGGCTTGAGTTAGCAGAGCTGAGTGTCTCTGTCACTTCTGGGGCATTTCCAAGCCAGCTAAAACCAGGACGTGTAAGAGCCCAGCCTGACTGCAAGTGCACAGCCAGACCACACAACACCCACTCAGACTTGAACCAAGTGCCTGAACTTTTTGGAATTCCTCCAAAAGTTATTCTGCTCAGAGGTAGCATTTTAAATAGACTGTCTATGTGATAATCTGCTAGGGGACATGAGTTTTAGGTGTGTAGGGAGTGCCTACCCTGGAACAGAGGGTGGGTATAGCTGAAAAAATTTCAATTTGTCCTAATAGCTGCTTTTCCTTGACACCAGGATGTATCCTATGGATTGCAAAGCCTGCCTTAAACCAAGATAAATTAACCCAATATTTTGTTTCAGCTCCTGTTCCCCTGTGTAAAGAATTTTTCGGTCTGTTTTCACTATGTTCTCATGCACGAAGTGGAGAGGGAAGTGAAAATCTATCAAAGGAGATGTTACGAGAGGTTTTTCAGCAGCATGACTGTGACAAGGCTGTGCTGTAGCTCTGTAGCACACTGTCTGTGGGATGCTTCGGTACAGCCGTGGAGACAGATGGCTGGTGCAAAGTGAAAAATCTACTTGCATCAAACAAACTATCCAGCAAGCACTCGTCAGGATCCTATGCAAAGCACGGCCAATCTGCACCTGCAAGTCCATATGTACTTGTCCCATCAAGCATTCTCAGCCATGTCCCTAGAGTGACAGCAAATCCACTTAGGCTTTTTTTTTTTTTTTTTTCCATCACCACTTCTACTCCAGGGGTTTTGAGAGGATGTACAGCATCCTGTAGTTACGAATTCCCAACATGTGTCCAGTTTAGCATCCTCTCCAATATGTGACACTGACCTTGCTGTGTGATGGTTGCCAGACAAAGGGAATTAACCATTCCTCTGTTCTTATTTAGTTAGGAAGCAGTAACCTTTCAGTGCTCCCTGATGTATCAGATATGTCAGAGCATCCCACTCTGACTTCAAAGGAATGTCACAGGAATAGGAAGCACAGAACCAGCAGCAAAGCAATTAGTTATACGATCTGGTAGGGCAGTTCCCCTGCTCCACTTCCTAATGCCACTTAATGTGCTTCTATTAATGTTAAAACATGTGTTAAAAGAGATTGGACACTGAGAAATGAAGTCCCTCCTAGAAAGGACTGGACACCACTTTGATGTGGAATCACAGTGAAAAATCTGAAAATCCACAGCTGTGGATTCGCAGCAAAGTGAGGCAGAAGAAAAGAAACCAGCACAGGGAATGGATTTAAGGCCTGCACTGGGGTACACTTTTCTCTTGCAGGGATATTTCCCATGCAGTTCAGTTTATCTGAGTTTAAATACAAGAGAATCAAACTCTCTGCCTGAAATCCTCCTCTCACTAAACAGTGGGATGCAGGCAATTGGCACTAGAAATGTAAGTAGTCTCACAGCAGCGGGAAAAGCAAAGTCTGCCTTCCCTTAACTATATCCTACAATAACTATATTTCCTCTATGACAAGAGATAGCCTGTGCACCGATTTATATTGATAAATATAAACTGGTTCATGCGAAATGACCAGCTGGCCACTGCCAAAGCTTTTTGCTTGCTTTTCCCTTGTTTGCTAATAATCCATTTTTCTCTACTAGCCCAGAATGTGTGCAGCCAACACCTGACTCTGGAACACTGCTGATAGGGAAAATATAGAGAGGATTTATGCTGCAGGAGTCCTGTTTCTAAGCCCTTCTAATATCCCAGCCCCATCCCTGCAAAGCTGGGCCCCTGCTTTACACCAAGTGCACGTTCTTCTTTCACCACATGTAGGTGCATTTCAGGACAACCTTCTCTAAGAGGAGATTTCACCTGACACCTCTACAGGTTAAAGAGGGACAAGGAAGAAGACAGGCACCCAGCTCAGCTGTCTTGCTCCTATCCCATTGATCTGGCACTGCAGAGAGCCAGGTAAATGACTAGAGCATCAAGAGTGCAGGAATACTCAGGGGTTGGTGGTCCTGCCTGGGTCCCGGAAATCCGGCCCTTACTCTTGATTTTTGGGAAATGTTTTTGTATTGGTGCACATGCCTCTGGGGAAACATTGCTGCCCCCTGATAGATGAGGAAGAAGGAGTGATGGGTTTGTTGTGACCAGCAGGTTCACCCTTGTGAGTCTGCACCTGCCCCAAAGGAGGGTGTTCTGCTGCCTGCTGAGGAGTGAGACCTACTGGCACCAGCCACATCCAGACAGCTTTAGCCCATGAAGGTCTGAACCCACATCTGCATTAGCAACATTAAAAACCTGGAAATATGCTTGCACTGGTCCACTGCTCTCCATTATTAACTGCTCTGGCGTTCAAAGGCTCCACAGGCTTAAAGCAGACATGGAAAAATAATAATCTGCCAAACTATAGCACAGGGTGATTGTAACTGGCCCAATAAACCACACCCGTGTGACCCATGGGCAGAGGGCTGGATGCTGATCCCCTCTACATGAGCCCTCAGATTTCTGTGCAGCAGAACTGCCTAAAGCCTGTGTTTAGAGAAACAAGGAGAAAAGGATTATCACCCTCCCTCCTTTGGCTTTTCAGGCTGGGAGTGCTCCGGGGCAGGACCTGCCTGGCTGTTTGTACAGCGGCTCAAAGGGCTCTGGAGCTTTGCTGTTCCTTGCAGGGGCAGCACCATGACTGCTGGGTTAGCATGGACTGGTTTATGTTTTTCTTTGTCCTTTCCATGCCCTGATTTCAACATCGAACAAGGATCAACCCTGTAGCAAGCACAGGGATGTTTTCCTACCATTGCCCTGGGTGATGGCTGGATCCTGCAGCCAGCACAGCAGGTCATGGTGGCTCGCTCTGTCCTTGGAGGGTGCAGGGGATGCCTAGCACCGTGCCAGGACCAGGGTTGCCCACCTCACCTCCCTGCTGCAGCGAGGAAGACGTTGCTGGTGCTGAGAGGGGGCAGAGTCAGTGGGGAAAAGGGGGAGACGGAGGGAAAACACTCACACCAGCATCCCTGCAAATGAGGGCAGCCAGGGACAGCGCCTGCTTGTAGGCAGGAAAAAGAAAGGGAAGATGAAGCTAAGGAAGAAACAGAAGGTTTCTTCCAGGAACAAAACCTGTAAATGCGAAAGGTGTGTTTCCCCCAAAGCCATTATTTTCTGCCAGCATGTGGGAAGCACAAGCTCTCTCCGTCTCGTGCAGGTGTTTAGTGAACCCTACAGCTCACACAACAGATTTAGGCTTGTGGCTCTTCGAGCTCCCCTCCTTTTTCTCCCTAAAGTGCCCTCCATGCTCAGCTTTTCATTCTTTACGTCTCCAGCTCTAATTAGCTTTTCTCTCCTGCTGCTTCTGATGAATTGCTCTGGTTTTTTTTTTCATATCTTTGGGGCCCTGCTGCTTCTTGGGGAGCTAGGGTAGAGAGTTATATTTCTCATCCCTCTCAGTCATTATGAAAGAGAATCCTCTCAGATGAGGACATCATTAAACTGATTTGGGATGCCTGGTCTATCTTCACTGTGTTTGCATTAATGTGGGTAAAATAATTAAAATGCACAGGAAGTGTAGGCTGGAATAATCAGAAAGGCTGGCCCTAACCTGAGGAAATTTGGGGACAGGGCACCAGTTTACTTTTTAATAGGTGCCTCTACTTTAATTGCAAAACATATTTGAGTGAATTCTTCTCTTTATTCCCATATCTTTGCATGTCAGGGTGTATGGAAGACAAAGAGATGAGACCTCGCACTCAGAACTGTGTCTCCCCAGCCGTGAGGTCACTGTAGAACCTTGACATTTAATAAAACCTTAGTGCAGATATGGTGGAGAAAGAAAGAATCCTTATTTAAGCTATGAATTTGGACCTCTTCAAAGCACCCAGACTCTGACTTCTCTTCACAACCAGACAAACTCAAAAATTATTTCCAACATAAAAGCAGAGTTGAACCTATTTAGAGGAGACAGAGTTTTAAGGGAAAAAAATATGGAAAATATTAAACACAAGGAGATGATGGTGCCAGGAGTGGCTTTTTATTCTGCTGATGGAGTTGATAAGCAATCCCTGAGATACACCCTGCAGTGAATGAGCAGAAGAATAGGGTGGTTTCAGTGGGCATAGATCTGGGAGCCACAAAACCTCACCTTTGCCACAGCACCTCTAAGCCTGGATCAGCCACCTCCTCTCTGAATTGCTCATACCAGTCTGGTGACACTTCTCCTTTTTTCTTCTTTATGTGTTGGTTTTGAAGAGCCTTGGGGCAGTGATGGCTTTTGGGGCACAGGGCTCCTGATGCTCCTCAGACCCACGTGAGGATTGAATGGTGCTGGTGCCATAACCAGGCTGTGGGAAAACCTGGCTTGACCAGATGCCACTGAGGTCTCTTCTTGCCCATAGAAGTGAAATAGCCACAGCTTGCACGAGCCAAAGGGAGGCTCACGGGGCCCAGGGGAAGCAGAGCACAATTAGTCTGGGCTGGCTCCATGCTAATGTGCCTAAATGGCTCTGCGCTGGTGTCCGTGGGTGAGCAGCTCTGTGGACGTGTTAAGCAGGAGTACCAGGTTCACTTCAAGCCTTTGCACATAAATGGGTTGCCTTGGGCTGCCTTACACTGAGACACCAAGCCAGGGCCATCTCAGAGACTGTTTAGAGTCACAACTGACCGAAGACCAACCATAGAAAGGACTCTACTGGCCAGGACCTCAGCAGCTCCTACAGCCTCCGTCTGCTGTGGCCTCTGGAGGGGTTTTGCACCAGACAAGCACTGCTGGTTCCCTCCCTGTGCAGGATCCTGCACCAGGCCCCAGATGGGCCCAGAGAGAATGATCTCACAGCAGGGAAGAGGCACATGCAGGTACCAGAGAAGGGTGGTGGGGCACAAGTCAAAAAGAGCAAGTTTCGTGTCATGTGTGACCCAGAGCACTTTGTGCCAGCTCTCTGGCTGGGTGGCCCCTGCCGAGGCCATCAAATGTCCCTGTGTGCATGTACTCCACAGGTGTCTCAAATAACAGCAATGGATTCTGAGAGTGGCACTCAGCTGCCTTTAGGAAAATATTTGCATCTCAGGCTGCTGTCCTTGCTCCTCAGTAAACACTTGGCCAGTGGTGTCCAGGGTTCAACTCATCCCAAATGAGGGGTCTCGATTGAGGGAAATGGATAACACACTGTAAATGCTTCCCACCTT
>NW_008246064.1:3812729-3820455 GCF_000691975.1 Corvus brachyrhynchos
GGAATGGATGGCTCAGGTGGACACATCCAAGCTGCAGGAGTCTAAACTTAATATGCCTCACATGACAGGGAACCTGCTGGGGTCCAGGATGGCAAGGCTGGGGGTGCAGAGCACCTGGTTTGGGATACTCAGTGTCAGGAACCCCTCAGCAGGCAGGCAGGAGAGGTTTTGTTTGAAAACAGTGCAAGATGCCCAAATAGTCCTGTTCCACGTGAGAGAGAAAACGTGTGAGAGCGGGTGTGTGTTTGTGCATGTCCCTGTGGGTGTGAAGGAGACAGAGATACCCAGGGAGAGGAGAGGGACAGTGAGAAGCAGAAAGAGATGATTTAGGACCGTTCCCAAGGTATGTCCTGTACTTTCCTCCTCTCCAAGGTCTTGGCACCAACTCGTTTCTCTGCACAGAAGCCAGAGGTGTGCTCCTCCAAAGTGATACTCTATCAAGCAGGAAAGCCATTTACTTTCTGCTGGCTCTGCAGATTTTCAGTGCCTGCAACTGCAGACCTAAAAGTTTATCTTACCAGAGGAATTTATATGAGGCTGTGAGATGGGCTGGTGTTATATGGCTCTAAGTAGTTACATGAAGCCTCTGCGGGCTAATAAAACAGTATTAATTGTATTGCTAAGGTTGCATTTTAAACATTAAATTATGGATGGCTTGATAGCATCGTGAAAGCCAGCATCTTGACATGACCTAACCGTTATCTATGGAAATGGCTAAAATGCCTTTTTGCAATGTACTCTGGTTGATTTAACTCTTTGAGGTGACACTTAACACTAAATTATTTCCTCTGGCAGAGGGAGAGCAGAGAGGGCTTCTCCTCCTCCTTCCCCTTCTCCAGCATCCCTATTCTCTTCCTGTGCTGTTTCTGAACTGCTTTTAACCTCCTCAGCTTACTTTAGCCTGGAAATGGCAAAAGAAGGGGAGGGACACTAGCCCAGGTCTCACACCATTCCCCACTTTGTCCTGTGCATCTCTGAGGGTGCATAGCAGAGGACCCTGGGAATGGTGGCCGCAGGAGGTGGGGGATTGCAGGGAAAAGCTCAGAGGAAGCCCTGAAACAGTGGGAGTGGGCCCTGGAGGGATCCCTGCCCAACTCTGCCCCCAGCCCAAGGAAGAAATTAGAGAGGGAATGCACAGGCCCCTGTTAATCTAATTAAAGGGGTCAGCCCTAAAGGCCAATTACAACACAGCCAGTGTCAACAGAAATTCTTCCCTCGTGTACTGGTTTAGGGGCAGGGCTGCAGCAGAACCTTTCAGGGCTGGAAACAGCGTCTGCTGATGGAAGAAGAGGCAAATAAGAATGTAGTGGTTTTGTTTTTATTTATTATTGCTATTTATTTTAAGAGATCGATGGGCTCAGCACTGGAGGTGGCCAGCTGAGGAGCAGACACACATCCCCAGCGTGTCAGGCGAGTCCCAGCCCCAGTGCCGCTCCCCTATTACCCATCCCCGTGTTTCTCCCTGTCTCCCACAGCAGGTGAGGCGCAGTGTCTGCGGTGGGAGCCGGGCTGGGGGCACATTCCCAAGGCAGCAGCGAGGTCCCGGCTGGCATCCCCGGCTGTGAGAGGCACAGCTGGTCAGTGGGGCGGCCGCGGGGACCCCGCCGTGCCCAGCATCCCACGGCTGACGTGTCACACTTGGCAGCTCTGTGTTTGCAAAGCTGCAGCTCTGACATGTCCCCGCTGACCCCGGCAGAGCAGCCGGCACGCTGCTCCCACTGCTCCCGCTCCCAGCTCCTGAGCTGCTCAGAGACCCAGCTGGAGCTCCCAAAACCCCCAGGGGGTTTTAGGAGAAGCCCTTGGCTCACCCCAAGGCTGATGCACGCAGACTGAGGGAGACATTAAGCATAAAGGAAAGGAGGATTATATTTTCTGCCACCATCCCTGTGGTCCCTGTGCAACACTGCCCTCGGAGCAGCGGGGTGTCTGCCAGGATGGAGATCCCCATGCCTGCTTGGATTCGTGCCACAAGCCACAGGACCTCCTGCCCCATTTCCTCTTCATTCAGGAAAACATCCATGCACTGGCAGACGTGGACATGAAATGCAAATCTCTGCTGCCCACGGCTCACAACACACACCTGTGCACTGTTGCAGCCTGAAAACCCCAGATGTGGCCTCTAGGAATCAGACAAAATAGGTAAAGGGCAAAAACTCACGCTCTGGTGACCTTGAATTTTTATACTAATAAAGCTACTTGGTGGCTTTTTTAACAAAAGGGAAAAAAAATCCTCTCATAGGTTGCTGTCCCCTAACAACATTTTGACATCAGAGACCCATCATGCCTCTTGTATTATGGAGTGCTCATTTATCTTGGAAGCCAGTAGCAGCTGCTCATGTTACAAGTGGGAATTTCTTCCCTTTGTTTTCCTCGATGTTGCTCTCCTGAACTTCAGTTCAAGGGTTGATTTAAGTGGATCTGCGTTACAGACTGATGAGATATTTCCAGTGAGAGAGATGACTAAACGTGGCATGTTTAATGTCTTTGGTGGATAAAGCTCACCACTCATATCTGGGTAGTTCAATGAGCTTTACTTTGTAGAGTTCATAATCCGAGAGCTGGGTTTATGTGGTACAAAGTGTACCCAAGGGAGGTACAGTGGTGCAAAATACATGTAAGAAACTCATCACGTTCCCCACAGCCCCCAAAGACCCCTGCTACAAAGCAGCTGCCCTGGGAAGCCAAACTGTTACATGAATCAGCCCAGGAAAGAAAAGCCCTGAACAGGAGCCCGAGTGCTCAACAAAGCCAATAATAACTGGAGTATGAAGAGGAAATAAGGAAACCCTGCCACAAAATCCCAGGGGATGATTTATGGGAAGTGTTTGACAATAATGTTTACATTTGATTTATAAGTTTGAGAGCTGAGATTTCTCTTCTTGGAGCACAGAGGAGACATCTAGATGCTGGTGGGACAGGAGAAGATGAATGCATGTACAAGACTTTTCCTCTGTCAGTGTTTTTATCCCTGTCAGTGTTAAGGACAAGCTGGATGGGGCACTGAGCATCCTGATCTAGAGGAAGGTGGCCCTGGCCACGGCAGGGGGTTGGAACTGGATGAGCTTTAGGGTCCCTTCCAACCCAAACCAATCTCTATCCTATGAAACATCAGCTGTGTCCTTAAGGCAGCTCAGCTCTCTTGCATGACTCACAAAAGAGTTTGTTGAGCCTAGAGCTGTTCTCCTTGCTGAGGAAAAAACACCAAAACCTTCATTCAGCCTGAAATCCTCTGTTTGGTGTCTCGGACTGGCAGCCCCATGGAGAACAGCTCCAGAGCTGCAGCTGTTGGGGGTTTGGCTGGGGGTCTGGTTGGACTCAGGGAGGATACCTCATCCAGGACGATGCTCTTGAGGGGACAGAGCTGGTGACAGCAGTGCTGCATTAGCTGGTCCATCATGTGGGCAATGCAGAGGCTGCCTGGCTGGGCTGGGATGAGCCAGCTGGCCCTTCTGTCAGGCAAGTGGTGTGTGGCTGAAGCCTGATCCATGCCCAGGCTCTGCTGGTCTGTGCAGTCTGGATACACAGAATTCAGCCAGCTGGCTCTGGGATCACCACCCTGGGCTGAAGCACAGCTCCTAAAGGCAGAGAAATGCAACCCAAAGAGGCTGAATCCCTCCCTGACCTGCACGTTATTAGGGATCAAGGGTCAATTTCTCCAGAGGTAGTGGGAGCTTCCTGCCCTGTTCCTGCTGCTGCATCCCAAAGAGATGAAAGGCAAATCTCTGGCAAAAATTATGGCAGAACACGGCCTGAGCTTTTGCAGGAAGTCTTGGAGCCTGTTCCTTGCTGAGAGGGGGTTGCTGCAATCCTACGTGAACCGTAACACCAAGGCAGCGTCTGCACAAAGCTCTGGGAAGTGAAACCAGCGCTCCCCACCCAGCTCTTTTCCCTGGTTCCCAGGCTGACGGAGACAGCTTGGCTCATCTTTACAGCTGCAGCTTCCCTCTGTTCCCAAGGTCTGCTCGCCCTCCTGGCTTCTTCTTTGTTCTTCAGACCACCAGGACAGAGACACATGCAAAGCCAGCCCTGCCCTGGCTCTGCAGCGGTGGTCTCCATCTCCCTTCAGCAGACTTAAGAGTTTTTAAGCAATCATGATTTCCTGCTGCCACTTGCTTTCACTGTACAGGCCTTCTGTGATTTGCTTGGAACCCCAGCAGATATCCATCAAGGACATGTCCTTTCCAGCTGGCATTTAACAGGTTCCTCTGATGGTGGCTGGTGGTCCATTAATCTGCTCACCCCCAGCAGATTCTCAAAGAGATGATTTGCTTCTTGGCCTTTTAGCAACAGTGAGTTCATGCCTTTTTGTGACCCTTGGTACTTCCTCATCAGGTGGTGGCTTGGAATAACTTTATGGAGGGTTGGTATTGATGGGCATCTCTGTGACTACCTGTGTTGTGTCTTAGTCCACCACTGCCGTGCACAGCTAGTGACAACAAGGGGACACCAGTCCCATCGATCGGTGACCATTGACAGATCTAGGACTTGGGTTTGGAGCGGCTTCTGAGGGCTCAGATGCTTCTCTGAAGCTAAGCCAAACCCCTTTGGCCTGGAAATGGAGCTGGGAAATATAATGAGATTAGGCTGTCAAGTGAGATTTATGGTCCATCCTTCTTCCAGCTGGGTCAAAAATACCACAAGTGCAGCTTCTTCGAGAGAGCAGTGGTGCCTCTGCTCTCAGACAGAGCCAGGGAGAGGACGACAGGTGGCCCTTCCTTTCAAGTCAGTGCTTGATTACTGTTTTGGGGAAGTTCAGCTTGTGCTCCTGGCCCGTCTGCAGCTGGGGACTTCTGCATCTTGATAACATGCTCTGAGAATGGGACTCGCCCTGACCCCAGCAGTGATGAAGGTGACACTTTGGGGGTGGCAGCGGATCTTGGGGACACTGCCATGGTCCTGCTGCTTGTCCTGGTTCACAAGCTCCTTACAGACACCAGATTTTGCCTCCAGCCTCCAAGGAGCTTCCTCACTGCTCTGCCAGCTGTGCTCCCAGCTCGGATAGCAGTGATACAACGTGTGGATCACCCACGGCTGCTGCTGGCAACTTCCACCCTCTTTCTGTTCCTGCTTAAAAATATGGGTTAGCAAGGACCTGATGTTTTAAAAGGGTTTAAGCCAAGCCCCAGCTGCTTCAGAACATGAACTAGGGGTCCATTGCGTGAGCAGCAGAGCTACCAGAGAGATGAAAGCAGCCAGTGACAGGGGACTGGGTAAAGTCATCTCCGCCACCCCAGCTGGCACTAGAAAAGGGCACAGATCCATGCCCTGAGCCTTCTCAGGCCACACTATGGGGCACCTTTCAGGACGTTTGCATCAAGCCACAATCTCTGTCACTGTGAATCAAATCAGGCTCTGGGAATTGTGAAGAAGTGGAGAACAGAGCAGAAAATATCATTGTGCTGCTGCAAATGTCTCTGGCGCATCCACATTGACTCAGTGGATGACTCAGGTTCTAAGGGAGCTTGGAATGTTGTTGTCAGTAGCTGGTGACTTTTTGGTCCTGCAGCACTCGGAGGAAACAAGATGTTTGGGAAAGATTCATGCAAACTAACATGAGTGGCTGAAGGCCTGGGAGGAGAGATGTTCCAGTTTGGAAAATAAATGATCAGAGATACAAGAAAACTCCAGAGAATTCCTAAGGGATGACTGACGGCTCGTTGTCTTGTATAATAGAAGAATTAGGAGCAATGGACAAAACAAGAAGCTGGCAGGTTCAAAAGCTACATCCTCCTGCTGCCCCACTCCAGAGTGTGGGTGCAGCTGGACCCCCAGAGGCATGATAAGACCAGCCGTGAAATTCATGGGGTGGCACCAAGATGACCTTCAAGCTGACCTCAGCTGGAGAGGATGGCATGGCCTCAGCATGGTTTTCACACACAGTTCATTTTTTTAACCCCTGTGTTGAAATCTTTTGGATGCTGTTATGTATTTGTATCACTGAAACCACTATTTAATTATAAAAAAGTTAATAACCATTGAAATTTGCAAATGGATATCACCTACCATCAGAGCACATGGGTATACCTAGGAAATTCAACCGCATCCCTTCTCAATGGTCCCAGAACCCCAGTCCTCATCACTTTCCACTTTTTTTTTTATAATTTCATTGTGCCCTGAGAATTACTGACACTGAAAACTACTTGTCTGCACTGTCTGTCTTGTAGGGTGAATTTGTTGGTGTCCAATGGAGTGTAAACTCCAAAAGCAGCTTCTCCTGGTGGGTTGGATTCTCTACCTGGCTAGTAAGAGATGAGCTTGATATTCACACCTTTATCAGGTTTTTATTCTTAGGACTGAAGGGGGTCAGGCTCAAACATTTCTCTTCCTAGCCATACCATGGGGGAACTTGAGGACTTTGAGTCCAGACATCCCTCCTGGTGCGGGGCAAGCTCATGTCAATGTCATCTCAGTTTTGGTGGCTGGGACACAAATCACAGAATCACACAATGGTTTGAGTTGGAAGGGACCTTAAAGATTATCCAGTTCCAACCCCCTGCAGCAGGAAGGGACACCTTCCACTAGAGCAGGTTGCTTGGGGCCACATCCAGCCTGGCCTTGAACACTTCCAAGGATGGGGCTTCCACAACCTCTAAAAAAGTTTTTATGAAGTTTTTTTTACAAAGTTATGTAAATTCCATACCACAGTGGGTTTGCACTGGCTCTCCTTTCAGACTTCAGCAGGGTGACAGAGAGATATGAGACAAAAATGATCTTTTCTTAACCATTCTGGGTTCTGTGCATGTTTTCCCCAGCCCCCTTAATTTTGCTTTTCCAACTTTTCTTTCTATTTCCTTTTTAAATATTTTTAAATCTATTACTTACTAAAGCAAAGCAGTCAAACATCTCTGGAATTCCTTTTTTTCCCTTCCTTTTAAGAAGCATCCCAGAAACCCTAACCACCCCAATCCTTACTGCCTTCAAATAAACTTTTTTAATTCTTCAGCTTGGCGCAGCTTTCCACGTCACAATGTATTCTGCTTCCTAATTTCTCAATGGGATTTTTTTCCAAGCAGTGCTTAAAATCAAGAGTGCTTCTTTTGTCTCCAAACAGCATTTTTAAAATTCTCTATGCATGGAAAATCTCCCAACTTTTGTCTTACACGGCACAAAGAGAAGAAGCATTTGGAGGTTTTTGCTGCCGGCCGGCAGAGCCGGGTGTGTGAGCAGCTGCAGCTATCGAGAGTCTCCTCAGCAGCTGTGAGCAGCAGCTCAAAGTCAGCTCTGGCCACATCTGCCACCCCACACTTGTGGTTTTTGCTGCTTAAAGGAAGTTTTAACATCCTTGTGTCCTGCAGTTTGTCCTCATCCGGGTGCAGCAGCTCCTGTGGCCAGATCAGGCCTTTCGCAGGTGCTTGACCTCACCTGAGCCTCCTCCTCTGTGTGCAAGGGGATGCTGGTGACCCCAAAAACGTCCCTCGGGCCAAAGGGGCTGCCCATGGCAGATGGTCCCCATGCACCTGGGGCCCTCCATGTGCCACGAAGGGCTGCAGCCCAGCAGGACAGAGATGGAAGCACAGCTGTGGAGGGGCGGCACTGCCGAATCTGAACAGCTGGAAGCATCCACAGCCCTTTGCTGTTTCCTTCCCTCCCTCTTTCAATTAATTGGCTTCCTTTTTCTGCCTTTCTTTCCCTTTCTCTCTTGCTTTCCTTATTTTGATTTCACTTTTAAATTTATTTTCTCTTTTTCTTGTTCTCTTTTAATTTCTTCCTCTTTTCCTCTCTTTCC
>NW_008246064.1:3820479-3845383 GCF_000691975.1 Corvus brachyrhynchos
ATTCTTGTTCTTTTCATCTTTCTATTTTTTTTCCTTTTACTCTTTAGGTTTTTTTTAGTTTTTGCTTCTTTCTTTCTTTCTTTCTTTCTTTCTTTCTTTCTTTCTTTCTTTCTTTCTTTCTTTTTCTCTTTTTATCTTTCTATTTTTTCTCTTTATTGTTTTACCTTTTCCTCTTCCTTTTTCTCCTTCTTTCTTGCCTTTTTTTTAATCTTTAGCTCCTTTTCCTCTTTCTTTGTGTGCCATTCTCTCCTCTTTTTCTCTCTCTCTTTCCCACTCTTATTTAATGTCTTTTCCTTGCCCCTTTGTTATCATCCCCCAGCCCCCTCTGGCTGCATTCCCCACACTCTCACTGGGATGCCGCTGTCTTTGCATCCATCCCCGAGGCATCCTGGAGCTGTGGGCAGACCCCTGAGCCAGCAGTGCCTCAGAGCTCATTTGTGAGCAGCAGGGTGCTTTAATCGAGGATTTCCCACCAGCAGCACAACTTCCATCCTTGTAGGAGCGCAGGGAGAGCTCTGACATGAGGCGGAGGAAATTATCCTGGGGGTGAACCACCTCACTGTCACCTTCCTGGCTCACTGGCCTTGTCCCAGGGCAGATCCCTTTTCCATCAATCTGGCAGTGATGGGATTGCTTGGGATGCTCCCCAGCAGGTCCACTCCACCACCAGCTCCTGCTCTGGCCAGCACATCCAGGGCACAGACTGCTTTGGACTGGTGAAGAGCATCTGCATCCTTCTGCAATGGCTTGGAAGGTGGCTGGCAGGCTAATTTAATATAGCTTGGTCTCAGTTCTTTTAATTATGTCTTTATAGTCTTTTAATTAGCCTGAATCCTACTAATTTAAACCACTCTTGTTCGGAGAGACTTCTGCTGAGCAGCTGTTCTCATTCAGAGCTTTCTCTGGGTTAGGAAGAGGAGCCTGGGACATTTGCTTCTCCCCTTCGGGCTGTTTTTCTTATTTTGCTGCATCAGCAAAAGGTTGCAGAGTAGAAATGGTTCCTCTGAGATAGAGGAACGTGACTTACAAACCATTATTTGTGTCTGGAACCTGTTTACAAGGTTCAGACAATAAGGAAAACCAACCCACGGTGTTTCCTTTGCATGCGATACTGCTCCAGTTTCCCTTCAAACAAGGCAGGGATTAGGAACTTCAAGGGCCAGGATGACAAGCTCATCTGAAAGGCAGGGCTCATCCAAAATAAGAAGTGTCCTGGCAGCCAGGCTAACTTCAAGGGAAAGCAATTGGAAAGAGAGGTCCAGGAATTGCTGTTTTATTCCTGCAGCATGCCAGACTGCTGGCTGCAAACCAGGCCTGTCCCAGGAGCTGTGCAGTCCTGAGAAAAAAAGAGGTTCCCTGGTGCACAGCACAAATTAAGATCCCAGCCCAGAAGTTCACATGAGCTTCAGCTCAGGTCTCCTCTGTGAGGTGGCTCTGAATCCCCTTTGTCACTGAGCTGCAGGGGAAAATAAAAAGGATTTGTGAAAAATGCAGCTTTCTACATCACCAACAGCTGGTGCTTCAAGCAGTGTTGGGAAGTGCAGGGCTTGGGACCTCAGGGCTACTCCTCAGCTTCCAGCAGCACCCATCACCCTCCCAGGGCTCAACTCTGCTCCCTTGGCAAGCACAGGGTGTTGTCCAGCGTCAGATTTTAACAGGGGAAAAAAAAAAAAAGAGAGGAAAGACTGTGCAACAGCTGTGAGGGATTATCAGTGTGTATCACACTGTCCTGCTCTGCAAGAATAAAGTATGCTTTAAAGTTCAGGATAGGCATTATTGACTGCATTTAATTGCTTGTGTCCCATCCTGGGCAGGGGCTCCACGGTGCCAGGAGTAATGCAAACACTCACAGGGGACAATTGCTGCTAAGAAATCAAAGTGCAAGGCAAGAGGCGGCAAGTGGGAGCCAGCCTGTTTTCCTCCTTTAATAATTCCTCCAAAACATTAGTCTTCCAAAACCAAATACTGTGGATGGTCCAGGGAATTGAAATCCATCACAGTGAGGCAAGCAGACAGCCTTGCTCTTGCTGCAAGTCAGGAGGGAGGTGGGAAGAAAAGGGAGAGCCGAGGGGGAAAAGCATCACCGTAGTGTGGCTCATTATCATGCCTGCTCTGGTTGTTGTCTGAGTTTATAATCCAGGCTCCGTGGTACCATAAGAGCTCATTAGTTTGGAGCCTGAGCTGGTGACTCAAACGCAATTAAGAACAATGAAAGAAATGTCATCGCGAAATACACTTAGTGGATTTCTTTTCAAAGTTGTAGTATCGTTGTGATTATTTGTGGTACGAATTCACAGCGCTTCTCCGAACAGGCTGTGGTCATTCTTGCAGAAAGAGGAGCCCTTTGTAGCAGGAGCGCTGGCTCCGGGCGCTGCCGCTGGCGCTCGACCGGCTGCTGCCGGGGTTTTATGATTAGGAGGAGGTTTAGCAAAGTGCAGATAAGGACCAGGCTGGATTTCGCACACAAGAAAAATAACTGACCTGTGAAACCCAGTGCCAGCTGTCGTGGAGGTTACACAGTGCAGCTGGACCTATGTATAGATAAGGGTTATGGGTGATAAGAGTGCAGCGGTGGCTTGTGAACACACTGGCCTGGACACAGAGCTGGCGTAGAACCTCTTTAACTTGGTGTTTGTTGATTGTTAACTCCATGGATGAGACACTTTTATGTGTTATACCTTTCCCTAAGCAGCCCCTACCAGTCATTTTTCTACAAAAAGATGAGTGTCCAGCCCCAGGTCTGAGGGGGAGCCAAGCAGCCGGTGCCTTGCTGTGTGGTTACCAGCAGCCACGCCAGGAGGTGCAGTGGGAAGGGGACTGACCTCCCCTCCCTCAACCTCCCGTGAGCCCACCACTGCATACACCAGGGAGCAGCCCAAGTCATAAACCCAGGGGACAGAGAGGTAGAAAACATCACTCAAAAAATTTCCACTGACCCTCTCTTTCAAGGGGTGAGTCCTTCTTTGAGTAAGTGTCTGTTCACTTGCCAAAACAGCTGGGAAACCAGATACTTCATGCTGCAGTACAACTAATTCCTGTTTGCTGATGCTTGGGATGCTTTTCGGGAGAACTGTTTTTCAGTTTTCATCCTTTTAGACAAAGCATGATTAAATCTAATTTTCCATTGAGGGAGGGGAAAGAATACATTTCTGATTATGCCGAAGAGTTTTAAAGCTGTAGCAGGGGATTGTCACTCTGAGAAATCCATGCTCTGTGAGGGGAGCTCTACTGGGGGATGCTGAGCTGAAGGAGGGGTGTGCCTTGTCTTGTGGCATGGCTGGGAGTAAGACACATGCAAACCTATGGCTGTGTGTCCTAAATCCTTTAAGCAACTTGGCCAAACTAAAAGTACAATGCATGCTTTGGTTGGTGTCAGATAAAACACAAGATTCCCTGTTCATCCAGGACAAAGTTTGGTGGAAGGCAATGCCACAAGCAGCTCTGGCTGTTTGCTGCCCACCAAAGCTGGGATTTTTGGGAGAGTGAGATGCCATGGAGAACCAGATGCCTGCATCATATTGACCTCTCTGCTTGCCAAACGTGCTTCTTTTCCTTGGGTGGGCTGAACTTTGCCAGCTGCTGTCATCAGTCAAGTTTATAGCCTTTGCTGAAGCTTGAGGTGGCAACACAAGCACCCTGCCAAGCACCAGGGCAAAAGATTCACACCTCCGTGATGGTGTTGTGTTTTCTCAGGTCTTTTGCTGGTGCAGCCTTCAAATTCCTCGAGAAAGCGTGAGTCTGCCTGCAGGAGGGAAATATGTGAAAAAGGGATTTAACTGGTTGCCACTCATTAATTGCCCCATGGTGATGGCCAAAAACCTCAGAGGAAATTCCTGTTGTTATTATTATTATTAAAACTATTAGCCATAACAATGATTTTCCATATTATGGTAATACCTGAGGTGTAAGACCACCGATTTCTGGTTTGATCTATAAAGAATGAGGGATATCACCACCTTAAAACCAAAACTAAAACTTTGGTAGGGATTTCTCAAAGCCAACATGAAAAACAGCTGAAAAAACCTCCTCCCAGCAAGACTCAAAGCCCCTTCCTCAACTGGCCACTGACGTTTTATTGCCTTTATTTGCGTTTCTTTCCCACATCAGTTATCCCCAGGATGCCCGGTGTTTCTTGCTGCGACCTGTAGAGGGAACTGTGCAATGTAGCAAAACAGTCCAAAATGGTCTGGTGTGGCCCTTTCCAGGAAAGGGTGTTCCTCACCCATCCCCTCCATCCTTAAGCAGACCTCACATTTTCCACTCACATCATTTGATCTCAGGTGGGCTGGCACCGGACTGGGTTTCCCAGGCAAGAGAAGGTGTCCACACTCCATCTGTGGGCAGCAGACAGAAGATGCAAAGCACCCTCCAATCCTGCTTTATTCTTCTTTTCTTTTTTAAATTAGAAACAGCTAGTTAGTGGAATTTGTCCATTGCTGTGACTCATGGTGTCTCAGTTTTTGGGGTCTGCCAGTAACAAGTTAGGAAAGGGCTGTTTCAACCCAGGACAGAAGTGTCCAGACTTTCCAGGCCCCCAGCCAAGGGTGAGCAGAGCCCAATGATTCTGGAGAGAGCAGCAGACTTAGCACTACGGCTGAGGTTTGGGTCCTGTTTTATTGTCACTCACAACACTGAAATAAAATGACCTGGGACACTGTGGAAGAACACAAGCTTTCCTTGCCCCGTGGCAAATCGAGCCCACTCCCCCCCATCCGATGCTGTGGAACTCCTTGCTGGACAGTTCAGGACACTGCAAAAGCCTGGGAAATAAAAAGCCACCGTGTCCATGCAGATGTGCCCATCTCACCCAGCACAGAGCAGGGTGTTTTGCCCCTGCCCATCAAGGCAAGGGGCTAGGTAGAGCTTCAGAGCCATCACTCAGCAGATATTTTCTGCTTGCATGAGGTGTCAATTCTGTCAAATTCAATGTTGCTGATGTGGCAAAGCACAGCCTGACTCAGAGCTTCTTGAAAGCAGCAGAAAGATCTGACTGAGGCTGGAAAAACCACTGGTTTGGATCCACTTTTGTACTGATACTGATGATATGGAGGAAATTACACCCAAGCTAGAAGTGACTGGTGCTGAGGTCTGCAGATGCCCAAACCTTCCCCTGGGATTCTGCCCCTGGAGAAGTTCGTGTGTGTTCAGAAAATGCAAATCTCCTTGGAAAGGGGTATGATCTTGTCATGGTGGATGGGTATTCTCTGGCCTGAATTTCTCTTCATTCCCCTTGGAAATGTTGGAAAAAACAATCTGACAACTAAAGACAAACAAGTAAACAAACAAAAAAAAAATCCGCTCCCAAATATTTATTTGGTGACACGAGATTAAAAAAAGAATTCAATTGGGTTTTAAGACCTGCAATTTTTAACATTTCTTGGAGGACTGCAGCCTTGAGCATCCTGGGTTTGCTCTCTGCCCTACAAGATAGAGCAATGAAGAGATCCCCTCATTTTTGATTTTTTTTCTTGATTAAGCATATCAATCTGTAAAGGTAAGGAACAAATCACCACTACTTTGCTGAGGTTTTGCCTGTGCAGTGAAGAAAAAAGCCTATCCTGTGCCATGATCCCACTCTCTCTTTTCCAGATTTCCACCCCATTCCATGGGCAACGATTGTTCTTCAGCCAGGTTGGATGGGGCTTGGAGCAACCTAGTCTAGTGGAAGGTATCCTTGCCCATGTCAGGGAATGAGATGATCTTTAAGGTCCCTTTCCACCCAAACCATTCTGTGATTCTGTGATTCTGTGATTTTGTGATTCTTTCCCATTTACAGCCACTGGACCCTCGTGCTGGTGGGACACAATTTGACTTTGGCAAGTGAATGGCAGCCAAACACACACTAATCAGAGGCTTCACAGGCTGTGGTGATGAGTTTTATCTGGCCCATTTTCAGAGCAGAATCAGGGGTGAGGTGTCAATCCTTCCTCCTGCTCTTAACCTCTCCAAAGGGAGCAGAAGCTCTTGCTGACATTAAAGACGACTGAGCAAAAGGGCACGAATATAGGCCAGACTTTATGTAATTATATAGGGAGGAAAACTGGGATGTCTCTTTGTAGAGGCTGGGAATGTTCCACTGGAAAACTAGGTTAGACCGAAAAAAAGAAAGAGCCTCTGTAACCCAGAAATAGCTGGGAGGTTTAAGTATAATTTTCCAGCCCTGTGTTATTATGGTGCTAATTCAAGTCTGAGAAATAAATGTAGGTAAAGGTCTCCCAAGGTCAAGAGGAGAAGCAAATCACATTTACAGCTTCCTTTTCATAAAAAGTCTCTTCTCCTGATTGAAAACTCGCCATTCACATGACATTGGTCCACCTCAGTGCTTGGAGGAATATTTGTGTTTAATTGATCCAATTATTAATTAATAAATGTAAAAACAAGGCCATTCTTTGGAGCTGCCTGGAGCACATCCTTTCACTTTGAAGGTGAATTTTAGGAGCAAGAAGAGCCTGGAGGTCCTTCATGTGCCCTGGGAGCTGAGCTGGAGGTAGCCAGCAGAGAGATGGGAGCAGGGATGTGTGGGTGTCTCTCCTCCTTACAGCAAGGAGATGAGATTTCAGCCTCCATCCCTGCAGCTTTCCCTCAGGCAGCGAGCGATGGCACAGCTCAGGCCAAGCCAACTGCTTCAGAAAACCCAGAACAAGCTCACTGCAATGTTTATTGCCCTTTGAATTCACATTTATTTTTAATTTCTGTGAGGCTGATGAACATTAGCTCCCTTCACAGAGCACCGCCCCGCAAAATGCTGCATGAGAAGGTGTTGCTAAAAGAACAACCTCAAAACCACATCAGCTCTCATCTGTCCACAAAAACCTGCTTTTTGCTTAGAGCAAAGTGGCCAGAGCTGCCAACATCTCTGCCCTGTCATGGGAGATTTCTAAGAAATGTCAGCCATGCGAGGAAGGATGAGGAAGTCAGTGCAATGCTTTTTTCTGGGAAGGTGAGACGTTTCCCTCATTTGAAATGTCTGTATTTAAACAAGTGCTAGGAAGCTGGGCAGAGTAAAATGATCTGGTTGTGCTGACATCAGAGCCAAAACACAGAGTCTTGTTGCTTTGGCATCTTCCAAGCCTTCACTTCCCATAAGCTCCCAAGCAGAGCGTGCATCTCCGTGGGAAGGATCACCAGCAACTGGGCCTGTTTCCAAGGAACGACCTCTTGGACAGTGGCTGGATATCTGGTAGCAGTTTCATCATACCCTGAGGCAGAAAAACTGATGTCCAGAGCTGAGACAAGAAAAATTCATGGCTCTAAAGTCAAGAGTTCAGGGCAGGAAAGTGCAATGCTAGAAATGGCTGAAACAAATTGGAGGAATTGCAGGTTATGACCAATTTGCTCTGGACTTTCTTCTTTCTTAAAGGTCAGGCTTTCACTGGGGCTTGAATTGTTTTTAACTTGGTTTCTTTAGAACATGGAGCTCTCCAAGGGGCAGACAGTGTCTGGGGCAATGAAGCTGGTGAGGATCTGGGAGAGGAGCAAGGGCAGGAGAGGGGGCACTGGTATTGCAGCTCAGCCACGATGCACAAAGCCAGAGGAGAGCAGACTCCAGCAGCCCTACACGGGACCACTTTGGATTCAACTGCTTTTCTCCTTGGACTCTTTCTCCTGAGTGTGGTTTCAGCAGCCCTGCCAAGTCCACCGATCTGCCCAGCCAAGGCTGCAGGCTGAAAAAGTATAAACAATCCTGAGCAGCCCTTCTCACTTAAAATTGCTCCTGGAAGCCAAAACACTGTCCCTTCTGGTGTTTATCCCCAGAGACATGACAGGTGGCAACTCTTTTCTTTTTCTGAGATGAGCTTAAATCCAAACCCTGTAGATTTTTAAATAGGAGAGCTCAGGCCTCGCTTTTTACAACTGATCACCTCTGAATACATCAAGATGACATTTCTTTGGCAAACCTGAGCCAGGCTCAGGCTAGATAAGGAGTTGGTAGGAAGCTAAATTCTTAGACATCCAATGCCTGCTTGGACGGGGCTTTGAGCAACCTGGTCTGGTGGAAGGTGTCCCTGCCCATGGCAGGGGCTTGGAACTGGATGATTTTGAAGGTCCCTTCCAATCCAAAAGATTCTATGGTTCTATGATGTACAAAATCGCACAAGAGAAGCCCCTCAACCCCCAGACCTCACAGCAAGATTTTCATTCTGCCATTTGCACTGCAGGTCTTCAAAGGCCAAAAGTGATTTAAAGGCCAACCAAGATTTGTCCTGGCTGGTGCAGAATGCGTCAGGTGGCACAATGTGAGATGTGAAATGAAATGAAATCAGAAATACCAGCAAGGCCAGCTGTCACTGTGGGACAGCAGGTAAAAATCAGAAGTCTTGGAGAATTTCCTTGTGTTTTTCTCTCCTGCATCATCCCACTCTGGGACAGGAGACAGGGATGGTGTGTGAACAGTTTAGTGAAGAGTTTTGCTTGAGTTGGAAGGAGGTGAGTGTCTTAGCTTAAGCAAACACAGAGGACCTTGAAGCCACAGCTATTTTATCATCTGGGAGCAATACAGCTGCAACCTCAGGCCAGCAGCTGTGCTCTTGTGAGTTTTGGACCCCGAAGAAAATGGGAGATAAAAGCTGCCTTTGATCTGACTGGACTGGGTTTTTATTGCAAAGTCCCTCCGTTTATGATTTACTGCAGTTTTAGGTTGGATGAGGATGGGAACTGGGGGGAAAGGACCAACACAGCTCGTGGGAGGGACAGGTCATTTGGAAATCTGTGTCTGAGAGCCTGTAGGACTATCTGCTGGGGAAGACAGGCAAGAGAGGCTGTTACTCTCCCCCTGCCCCCTCCTTCACAAGATATAGCCATGCCTGAAATTGCTCAGTATCAGGGACCCGTCCAGAAACCTTTCCTTATCTCCTGACTAATCATGCCTGGATGAGGCCAAACTGAAGCTTGCTTCATCTCACAAAGGACTAAACAAACATTCTGGCTCCCGGTGATGCAACTCCAAGTTGATTTTTCCAGTTACTCAACTTCTCTCTCCCTACGTATAATGTGCTGAACTTTGAAATAAATGCCTCTCTCAGCGATTTCAGCAATTTGTGTCAAGAAAATCTGGATGCATCAAAGTGAGACATAATATTTTCTGACACGGCACAGGAATAAAGCTGCAGCAGTACATGTAGCTCCCGAGCCTGCATCTCAGCTCTGCCACTGACAAGGTCCATGGCCAAGGGCAAGGTAGTTGAACTGCCTGCTCCTCAGTTTCCCCGCTCATGAAAAGGGGATTGTGGCATTTATGCCAAGCAAAGGAAGTGGGATGAGCTCATACAATATACCTGTAGCATGGGGGGGGGGGGGGGGCGGAAGCTGTCTGTGAAGGAAAGGAAACGTGGACTCTGCTGTTTCAGCAGAGAGGATGTTTTATCCTCAATTTGTGCTAAAAAATACAGCATGTAAAGAGGTGCTGCTGATTATTCCTAAGAATCAGCAACATACATTGCATTCAAAGAGCCTTTTCCATGTGCTATTCCTGTTCTCTTGGCTGCTTCCCAACATGGGTCACAACCTCCTGTCTCTTACAACTGCACTGATGCTCCTTTCCAACAAAGGCTCCCCTTTCCCCACCAAAAATTCCCGTACAGAGTTACAAGGATCTCGAAGGGCTCAGCCCCCAGAGAGATGGAGTGCCCTGATGGGAGCTGAGGGCATTCAGCTATTCAGGAGAGCAGGTCCCAGCTTGAGGAATCAGACTCAAAACTCCTACTTTTATGCCAACAGCCTTGCTGATAAAAGACAGCTCTCACTTGAAACCCCTTGGTGAGAATCCCAGGAGCCTACAGGGTCCAAAATCCAGAGCATCCTTGTGAGTTATCTAAAAAAGAGGGAACTGCAGGAACTTAACAGTGCCTAGAGGTGCCTTTTTTCACCCCACGAAGGCTGCGATCGATCAACTTTTATCTTTTAGGCTTGTATAACCTGCCATCAATTCTGTTCACAGCAGGACACAAAAATACCCAGCTTTGGCTGTGAAATTCCCAAAGGCAAAGGGGTGGGTTTGTCTCACTGCTGTTCCCCACCTGGGAGGCACCTTGAGACCCAGGGGATTGCCACCCTGTTTGTCCACTGAGCATCACTTCTGGGAGCCTCAGCAGCCCTGGTCTAGGCAGCAGCCACCCTCAAGACAAGGAAGGAGTCCTCAGAAAGGAAGGGAATAGGAGCCCTCAAGAAAGAAAGTTTCAACCTGAGATACCCCAGCTGGACAATCGAGTCTTTGATGAGGTCATGAGACAAGAATTAATCCTCTCTGCACTTTTCTGCAGCATTTTTTAAGCTTTTTTAAAGACAACTTGCCTTTTCACCCTTTTATGTTCACAACAACCTAACAGCACAGGGATGAGCTATTTCTTTTCTGATGTATAGACAGGAGGACTGAAGTGTAGAAAACCTAAATAAATGCCTCCACTGCATTCACACAGGTGGTCTGTGGCAGAGCAGAGACCTCACAAAGCCCTCACCAAGCCTTTGGTGACCCATTCCGCGGAGGAAAATGTCCTGGAAGGCAAAACAGAGCAACTTTTGGTTTCCCATATTCTCTGTCATCCTGTTTGGGTGACATTCCATGTGAATGAGGCCTCTTTTAGTCCCAAGGCAAGGTTCTTGGGGTGTTTTGCTCTCTCCTTTCCTTTCAGAGCCATGAGGAAAATGTTCCCATGGAGTTTTGCTCCCTGGGTCCAGTTTCAGCCAAGACATCTCTTCCAAGCAGTGCCAGGAGAGTGGCACTTGTGCCTTTGGCTTCTGAAGCTCAGCTGCAGTCAGAGGCGCTGATCTGAGCTGAAGTGACCTCAGCCGACCCGAGCTGCACATCCACAGCCTCATCCAGCATCAGCAGAGCACGGCCACGCTCCCTCCCTGCCCAGATCCCTCCATCCCTGGCTGCTCTGAAAGGCTGTGTGTCTTCTGCCCGCTCCTGTAACCATCAAAGGGAATTTTGAGCCTTTGTCCTAACTCACAGAAACTTTTCTTTAACATTTCCACTGAGCACAAAGGCAATATTTAACACAAAATGTTTGGTGAGGGGTGCGATGGAAGAAGAGGGTTTGGGCAGGCTTGTTCTTTCCCTCTGCTTTTCCTGAGTATTCTCAGGTTTTGTCTGGATTTTGCCCATCTCTGGATCAAAGGTTCCTCTCTCTCCCAATGAATTCATCCTAAGTAAATACATGTATCTGTGTATTAAGATTTAGACTGTGTGGCTGTATGTGTGGCATGCAGGCTCTTGCTATCAATGTCAGTACAGTTATCAGAATATTGATAAATATTCTTTATATATATGTGTGTGTACACACAGATATATATATATATATAAATATAAATATATCAAGTGTACCTATACATAAATTATAACCACACCTGAGCTGATGTGGTGACTCTCAACCTGAGGTGGATGAGCGCCAAAGCCCAGGGATGTTGACGACTGGCCAGAGACCAACATGTGGACCTCAGCTTCCCTTGAATAAGAGAGGGATGGAGGAACTCCTTAGGCTGGTGGTTTATGCACCTTTTGACATGGGAATAACCTGACTGGGATATTACCTGGGCTGCAGTCAGCAGGAGACTTGGGGAAAAACACCACCAAACAAAATCTCCCCTTCCCAAAAGTCCTTTAAAAATGAATCTTGGAGCCAGCCACAATTTAAAGTCACACTGAGGCTTGCTGTTGGATGCCAGGAATAATAGGCTCTGGTTTCAAGGTCTGCCAAAGAGTCATTTCATGGTTACCATCATCCCAAAATGCCTTTGAGCTCTAGGGTTAAAGTGACTTGTCCACCAGGAATAATCAAAGGAAATTTGGAGAGGATTTTTGTTCCTGAGGGCATTCTGTGGGTATTCCCCTGGATCCAGCTGATGGGTCTGCTTTCCCTGCTGGGGATACCTTCCTACCACTGCCCAGAGCCTGCCCTGCAGCCAGGGCTCAAATTGCAGCTGCAGCACAGAGACAGCTCTGTGTGCTCTCGTGGGCCCAGCCCAGGTTGTTCATGGAGAGCCCTGGCTCAGGTGACATCCCAGCCTGGCCTCAGCTGAAAGCTAGTGGGTATCATAGTCCCTGGGGTCAAGCAGAGCAGGGCTCTAACCTGCCATTGTCACTTCTGCCTCGATGTCAGAGCATCCAGCATCCCCTCCATATTTCCCATCAGAGGGAGCATCAGTGCCAGAAGGAACAGTGGGCCACCAAGGGACAGTTAAAATGCAAGGAAAGGAAGGATGGGATTTGGGATTTGGCACATATGTGGGTTTGGGTAACTCCTTTCTTCTTCACCTTGCAGGAAAGGAGTCCCTGTCTCCATCCCCCAGCCCACAGGGACACTACCTGGCCTCATCACCTGGCTGCAGCCAAATTAACAACATGTATTCAAGTGCCATGTAAATGGTTTCAGGCAGACATGGGCTCCTTCAGCTCTCCTGGCTGCTGCTCAGAGCTGGTGAGAGACCAGGCACATGTCCAGAGGTGTCATGGGAGTGTGCAAAGTGCTGCTGAAACCCAGCAGGAGATGAGCACTGCATCACCTCTGCCCCACAGCCTGATCCCTGAGACACCAGGCAGGACTCCTGTGGAATACCCAGGAGTTAGCAGGGCATGATGAGGGTTTCTAGAGCAGTAGGACACCAACAGGACAAATCCTCTGCCAGTTTAGCCTTGCCAAGCTCTCTAGGCCCAGGCTGCTGAGCTGCTCCTCCTCCACTGAGTTTCACATCTTCACAGGATTAAGCAACCCCTAAGAAACTCCTCTCTTCTTGTCTTCTGCAGTGGTTTGGGGCTCCCCAGATCCCACGTTATAAATAATCCAGTTAGAGAGAGTCTTGAGAGGCAAAGTGCAGCTGTAGACCTGGAGTGACCCACAGCTGTGAGTACTTGGATGAGCCCCATCCGAAACAGAAAGTTCTGCTTGTAGAGACAAAACCGGACCTGAGGCAGGAACACAGAACAGGAATTTGACCAGAGGTCAAGAGGAGCTGGCTGCTGTGATTTTTACCTCTTCATTTGTCAGTATCTTACACTTGGCAGGATTTTTAATGAAGGACCTAAATGGTTTGAATACAGAGCTGGAACGAAACGATGATTTCCCCCAAAATCTTCCCATCATAGCTGCAGAGAAAACTCCTGATGCCCCAGGTCAGACCTGGCTGGTCACCACAGTGTCCTCCTGATATGATGCCACTGTCTGGCAGTGCCCACTCTGAGCTGCCTCTGCTTTCAGAGGGAACAGACAGCCCCGTTCCATGGCCAGGAGGACAGAGAAGGGACCTGGGGGACAAACGCAGGAGTTGTCTTGGCCCTTTCCTAACTCAGGTATCATATCAGCATCACACTCTAGGGTTTGTTCAGACCTTAAACATTTTAAATGTGAGAAGGGAAATTCTGGAGGGCAAGTGTGCAATGTGTATCTCACACACAACCTGGTTAATTGAGCTTTAAATTGATAATGAATCAAAGCAGAAAAGCCAGGTAAAAGAACTACTCTTATTACCCTCTCTGAACCCAGAATTATCATTTATTGGTGGCTCATTTGGTCCTTGCACTGCCTCAGCCTGGCTTTGCTTTCAGCACACGGGGCCAACCCTTTGGGCTCTGCTCCTCTGTCCTGGCAGTGGTTCACATCCCAAGCAGCAGCCTCATGCTCTGTGGACACAGGTGAAATATAGAGCCCAGCCAAGAGATTCCAGGGCACACAAGAAAAATCCCAGTGCCCTGTAGCAATTGGAAGTGCTCAGCTGCTCTGGGCCAGAGCCTCAAGCAGAAGGCTCAGCAAGGAAAGGGGGACATTCCAACAGGAGCATTTCAGGGACTGCTTCCCTTTGGCTTCCTCTCTGCAGAAAGTGGATCTGGTTCCGCTAAGGCACCCTGGCCACATGTGTGGGCAGCTTTACAGCAGCCAGGGAGATTAAATCCAGCCCTTTATTATCCACATGAAAACTGAGTTCCTGCAGTGGACACACTGCAGGGCTTGTGGCACACTGATGAGCCACCTGGAGTCCAGCCAGGTTGTGGCTGGGTTTTGCACATGCACACACTGGCTACAAGTCACCAAAATCTTCCCACCATCTGATTCCCACTGATTCCCACTGCTCCTTCCCTCAACTTCAGCATTCCCAAAGGGAATCCTGTGAGTCCCTCTATAAGCAAACTTTACGTGGAGAGCTGTTGCCCAATCCAAAACACTGTTGGGTTAAAGAAGTGACATCCAATTAGACCCAACAATATTAATCAGCTTGAGTGTGGCAGCATCTTTAGCAACATTGCCACTGCCATTTCTGCTTATGAAGTTGTTCTCGTGGGATTTTCCTCTGGGTGCCTTTTCATTGTCAGCGCACGTGTTCTGAAACCACAAGTTTGCTCCTGAAAACAGATGGTGACTGGGGGCTCTGTCAAGTCAGCTGTGAGGGGAACCTGGCCAGGGCCTCTGGCCTCTGGGGCAGAGTCTTCTATCTGCAGGGTCTGTCCTTTCCCTCAGTAGCTGGTGAAGAAGACCCATGTCTGACAGAAAACAAAGGTAAAATAAAGACCTGCCCTGCAAAGCTCCCACTGGCCTAGTGGAAGGTGTCCTTGCCAGATGAACTTTAAGATCTCTTGCAACCCAAACCATCCCATGATTCTATAGAGTCAAGGAGAATGCTGTATGGCTGAAGACTAAAGGGAAAACCTTCCTGTGTGGGAAGTGCTGGGTTTGCCAGGATCCCATGGAGCACGCAAGGCTACAGCAAAAAATTCACCCCGTGTACAAAAACACACTGTCCTCCTAGTCAGGACCTCAACCCAACATTAAATCACTCTTAGTGGCGTTTTTATTAGCCTGACAGCAAACCTTGTTTTGCTACAGAGCCAGCTCCTGGGTCGTGACATCCAGATGTCAAGGTGGGGCTTTGGAATACCAACGCTTGCAGTGTGGTCTTGTGTGCTTGGATCCTACCTGAAGAGTGACAAGCAGGCCTCCTGTGGTATGTGAGAGCAGAAGGAAAGTCCCTTGGACAGGAGGAACCAGATCACCACAGCCCACAGCACCTCCTCACACTCACAGCATGACCTTGATCACTGTCCCTTGTCCTCACCCCCCAGCCCTCACACATGCCAGTGCCACAGCTTCTCTCTGCCTGGATCCATCCCTGCTGTGAGGATCTCCATAAGGAGTGCAGCATCCAGATCAACACTGATGGCTTTGGAAAGAGACAGGTCCCTGCAGACAGTGATTCGCAGCCTTGAGAGCAGCCTCCTGTGGAGATGTTACTTTGCCTTGCACTTGCTGACAGTGCTTACAGTTGTTTCCCTCAATTAAGTGCTCATATTACATGGCTAAATCAGGATCTGTGTCTTATAATGCAGATTTTAAGTCATCTCCTAAACCTTGCCTTTAGGGGAGTGAGGAGACCTCACAAGCAGGCCAGCAGCAACCAACTACACATTTCCTCCATGCACAAAGACCTTCCTCCATGCACAAAGACCTTCCTCCATCAACCTTCTCTCCCTTAAAGAAGTTTCAGCCAAGCAAAACTTCACCCCAGACAGTGTGGGGGGGCCAGGAAGTTCTGCAAATACAATATGTTGGGACTAACAGCCGTGTTCATCAATAACAGGTAATGTGACCTGACAGGTATTGATTGGGCAGCACGGTGTCACATTTGCTCTGTATGCAGGTCACCCAGGCACAGGCTCTTCACATAATTGTGTCCCATCTGAGCACCCTGATCCCTTCTGGGTCACTCCTGTGCCTCCCTGACCTGCTCTCTTTCCAGCCAAGAGATCACCTTCATTAGTGTCCAGCTCTAATGACATCCCTGTTGATGTGTGGGGCAGGGAAGCTGGCCTTTTTCAAAGTGCAATCATAAAGCCGTGTGTCTGTTTTTAGCCCAGCTCCATGTCTCCCCCTCCCCTCTTGCCCAAGCCCATTTTACATTTGCTCTGCTTGTGGGAAAAATGGGAAATGAGCTGGGGAGGGAGGGGAGTTCCAACAACTGAGGTGAGCGTGCTTGGATGGGACAGACCTGGGCTGGGGAAGATATGGAATGGGAAAGGTTTTAGGCCAGTAGGGTTGAGAGACATGAATTTTAGGGTTCGAGTGGTGAGAAGAGAGTGGTGGGACAGGACCCTGTGGGATGTCCCTGACAGGATGTTCTTTGAGAACAAGGGTGTGTAGCTGCCTTCCACCTCTCCACCCCTCCAAACCTCCATCCCTCCAGTTCTCCACCCCTACATCCCAGCACCCTTCCTTCTATCCTTCCATCCCTCCACCCCTCCATCCTTCCATCCCTCCATACACACACACAGAGGAATGGCCTCCCACTGCCCCACAAGGAGCAGCAAGACCTCCATCTTCCCACTATTTTTAACCTCCAACAAGAGAACAGTACTAAAAACATCCCATGCTGTGGTTTCACTGGTGGGTGAAGGATCTGCCTGTGCACCTACTCCCACTGCCTGGGCAGAGCTCAGGAACGAGCTCTCAGTTTGGCATTTCTATTAAACCACCTCACTGTGTCATTTCTTTCTCCTTTTTTGCTCCCTTCTCTCCAACCACAACAACCTTCAAGCCAGCTTGTGAGGGAAGAGGAACTCATGTTGATATTTTTTTTTCTTTCTCTTGTGGTTCCTCAAATGATTAATAGACAATGTGAGACTTGTGCACTTCCCACTTAGGAAAAACCGAAATAAGTCTACGGGGAAATTCTTTGGGTTTCATCTGGCAAAGTTAACCAGATAATCCCAGAAACTGGGAGTCTTGGATCTGTCTCCTGAATAAAGAAAACTAGACATTCACCTCCATTGGAAGAGGCTGTGCTTTGTACAGCAATAGCAATAAGACAAACAACAATTTTATTCCAGTGGTTTTATAAGCAGCCAGAAAGCAGGAAGATTTGTTCATGACAAGTTTTGCAAAGAAATGTAGTGATTTAAGGTTTGCTTTTACAATGGCAGTGAGCAGGGGGAGATGGTGGAAAGCAGTTATTTGAAATATTTCAAACCACTCAGACATTGTTTAGCTCATATCTAACCTTCCTGAAGCACTGCAGACACCCATGGAAAGGAGAGAAAAATCCAGCCTGGGCTGCTACACAGAGAAACCCTGTGTTTTCCAGTCTGGTTTTCTGTTCCAGGTCCCCAGGATGTAAGCTGCAGGGATGGTAACGGATGCTGCTGGAGCTACTGGGCTCTACAGAAATCATTAGGCTTAGTGGTAACAGGTCATGTTCTCAATACCTGATATTGATGTTCTGCCTGATCCAAATCTTGTGCCAAAACACAGAACCCAAGAGATCAAGAAGTCACAATTTCTCCTGACATTTCCCTGCTTTAAGTGGTGCAGATGAGAGCTGCTCTCAACTTTCCTTAGGGCATTTTATGGCATCATCCTTTGGTGGACTTGGCAGTGCTGGGTTAAAGGTTGGACTCAATGAACTTAAAGGTCTTTCCCAACCTTGGTGATTCTGTGTTCACAAGGCTGAAGGAAAGACACATTAAAGTTGTGATTTTTGGATTGCAGACAGTGAGCAGCTCATTAGCATCCTCGTTAAACTCCCTGTTGGATGGTGATATTAATATGAGTGATTAACAACATTATGAGATATTTTGACATTGGAAACAAAAAATGAGTCATTGGTCCTTTCCCAGACTGCAAGGTTGCTTCAAGTTTAGAAAACTTGTATGTTCAGCCTTTTAAGATTTTTCTGCCCAAATGGGAGGCCTCAAAACTTCTCTTAAAAAATTGAAAGAAAAAAATTCCAGGATCTGGACAATGGCAAAAAAACCAAACCCAGAGATGACAGCCTGGGAGCCTTGAATCCTGCCACAGCAAAGATCAAAACACTGGATTCCCGTACTGCAATCTTGATTATGGGATGCTCCAGTGGTTTATTTTGCCTTGCAGAATGTTTGTTGAAGGGAGGAGGGTTTCTCATAGATGTGTCCCAGAGCTCTGTGTGTGCGTGGTGTGTGTTGCAGAGGCAGCTCAGTGTTTTTACCCGCTGTGTTTGGCTTGTGTAAAAACAAAGGGAAACCAGCAGCATCGTGTAAGGCTCAGAAGCAAATGGTAAAATTAAAATGCAAAGACTCATTTTGGGATAAGGCTGTGGGACTGAGCTGAAATCTGCTACACATGTTGCTCCAGTCTTAACTTTTCTGTAATTCTGGAAGGAATCAGAAAGCAAAGCTGTTGACTTCACTAAGTGTTTGCAGGTCAGGCTGTGGGGATAAATCCCTTCCATGCTCCAGTTTTCTTATGCCAAGGAAAAGGAGAGCAATGTCCTACACTGGGCAGGGGAGATTGCTCTGCCCTGACATGTGGGAGGAACCACTCCCTTCCAATGAATCTCTCAGCATGGAAATGGGGTAGGGACAAGAACCTGGACATAGGGCTGGTGGGATGTGTGGTGGCACTGGGGTCTCATGAGTGGCCCAGAAGCACCACCACAGCTGATGGGAACTGCTGAGCTGCTTGCATCTGGGATGAAAATTTGGGCCCTGAGGGGACACTGGTTGGCATCTCAGCCTTAGCAGCAGACAAATAACACTTGCAGAACATGCTGAATAATAGGGAATAAAAAAACCTGAAGAAGGATTTCAGAGGTGTGTGCAGGCCTGCTCAAAGCACTGCAGAGCCCACTGCTCCTTTTCCTGGCCTACATCACCCTTCAGGGCTCCCAGCCTAAAAACCCAAAATGTGCAGCACAGTGCAAACAGAAAATAAGGGGGGAAGAGAGGGGCATGTCTTATAACCTACCAAACCTAGCATCAGTACCAAGGATAAAGGATTCTGGCATGGATGGATGGATGGATGGATGGATGGATGGATGGATGGATAGTCCAGATTCAAGAGATCCACCCTTTGAACTGATTTGAGTTTTGATACACATAATGTATGGCCAGATCCCCAGTTAATTCAACTGTACCTTTTCTGTCACATGGCTTTGAAAACATCCTGATCCTTCTCATTATGGACACACACACACACATTTTTTTTTTTAAAGCCAATTGTATTTGGGGAAAAAAATTCTCAAAGGCTGCCATTACCCAAGAAATGCCATAGCAGGGCCTGATGATCAGTCCTTTAAGTGTGCATTTGGAAGATCATGAGGACTGGAGCAGCCTTGGCACTTCCTTCAGTGACCTCATGGTTCTGGGCTCTGCATAAGCATTGTGTGCCAGAGAACCTCACTGTCTCTCATATAAAGGGAAATTGTACTAACCCTGGTTTTATAGAGAAAGTAAAGGAACAAGACAATTTTGACTATTAATGTGTGTCTCTTTGTTGCAAGAGCTTCTGCAAGCATCAAGGTCTCCTGGTACTTTCATATTTCATAAAAACACATTGAAGAAAGGATGTTGGCCTTATGTGACCTACTAGAGCTGGGAGCCAGGGCCAGGATTAGGACTCCAGTTCTCAGCTCCCAGTGCTGGATTCTCCTTATTAAATGACACCTCATCATTACAATAATGAGATCATCCTTGTTATTTAATTACATTCTCCTTGTTGCTGCAAATCCTCCGTGTGGCAATCCAAGCACTTGCTTTCTAAGGTTAGCAGGAACACAGAGATATGTTTCCTGCCTTACAAATGATGTGTATCACTTGCATCTGGCCTGACATCAGCTGTTTCCTGCTGTGGCCCCGGAAAAGCTGAACTCACAAGCACGCCCGTGCTCTGAGCAGTAACACTGCCAGCACTCACCTCCTGGTTCAAACACTCAGATGTGAGTTTAAGTTTGTAAACCTGTGGGATTCCTCAAAAGCTGCTCACATCAGGGAAGTGAAGCAGATACAGGATCAAGGCTTCTGGGGCAACAACTCATTTGCTTGTTGCAAAGATGTTGCTTTTTAGGGGGCAAGCCAGGAGGAGGTTCTCTGCTCCAAGGGGGTTTGGACATGGTGGGATCAGGCTCTATGTCCAGCTCTCCTTGGCTTTGTGCAAGAGATACTGTTTGCCTCAATTATATTAAATCACAGCTTCTAAGAGGGAGGAGATGTTACCTCTGGGAAGACCTGTTGCTTCTTGTGCTTGTAGTGCTGTGGCAGAGTCAGGGCAGCTTTTATCGCACATTATTAACTCCTGATACATGGGGGTAAACTAGGGGTCAGGGGAGAAAATTTATTAGCAAAAATTTTGTTTGCAGGGCTGAACGCCAGCACAACTTCATTTAAGGACCAGGCACAGAGGTGTCAGCAGCAGCACGGAAGGACCACATGTTAACCACCACCATTAAAAGTTATTCCACGAAATGAAGAGCACTGGAGGAGAAAAGCCTGAGATGACTTCTTGGGTGACAGCTCCAGGCTGCTCCCAGCTCTGCCTGCAATTCCCCAACTCTCCCAGGGATGGCTGGGGTTGCATTTTTGGCAGCCTCTGTCGCCCTGGGCGAGACTGGAGATGGCTGAGTTTCTGGGTGTGAGGAAAAGGCAGTTGTGCGAGTCACGGCACGGAAAAAAAGGGGCCCCCCCGTCCCCGGGCTCCGGCCAGCCCTGGCTACCAGGGCTACCAGCACTTCCCAGCATGACTCCTGTTTGTCTTGGCACTGTCCCCTTGGGTATGCTGGCATTCCCAGTTAGGCAGCCCAGGTTCTGAGGAATGTGTGTGACTTACGTGCTCAACATTTTGGCCAAGGAAGAATTTAATCCCAGCTTGGGAAGATCTACAAGTTTATGTCTCAACTGCACAAAAATTCTTTTATAACTTCTTTCACTTCTCATATCTCAAGAAACTAAGCCCCGTGTCACTTTTACATTCATTTTCAAGATGTGTTTAGCTAGGTTGCCTGAGAGACAAACAAGCAAATCTTCTTCCTCATTCCAGGTGCAAATTTTCCATCTCTGCCATTCCCAGTCAGACACTGGTGCTTGGTATGCCTGAGCAGATGCCCCAACTTCTCTCTCCCCCAGCCTTTCACCACTTCATTACAACTTTGCTCCATGCTGTCAGAAAGGAGCCAATAGCTCCCCAGGGCAGGGCTGTGTATCTGGGCAGACTGGGAGGGTCTAGCATACTTTTCAGTGCTGGAATAATTAACAATTAAGTCTTTAATTAATAGCTCACATGTATTTCCACCGGCATCTGAAGCACTTTTCAATGGCTGGGTGAGTAAAGGTTCCTCTCATATTTAAGGCTACAGTAACAATGCTAGAAGAAAAAAATCAGAGGCAGTCTCTCCTGCATCCCTGAGAGATGTGGAGACTTCCTGTTAGACAGACAGATGCTGCCTTTTCTCCAAACATCTGGAGAAGGGAGCTTTGATGCTGATGGTGGGAAATGTTCTTGGCTTGCTCCGGCTGGATGAGAAACCGCTGCTATCTGAGACAGCGACTTTGCCATGTCTGTCCTCCCACCAGTCACTGGGACTGCAAGAAACCATGAACTGGGAGAGAAATGCCACTCTGTAACTGCAGTAGGATGTGCTATGGGGGGAAATACCCCGTTAGTATTCCCAGTAAATCTGCAGTTGACCTAATTGCTCAGCTCCTTTGCTTTCTCTCATCAACACATGAACTCGTGCCCTTAGATGAGTTCAAGCAGTGATGCTAAACACCTATGAAACATGAAATTGAGGATGGAGAATACCTGGCTTCTATTTATTATAATGCAATTCCTGCAGAATTTTGTTTCAACACCCCTCTCCCCATTTTTCAGAATAGAGAGAAGGGAAGAGTGAGTTTTACACACAAGCAAGAGCAAAGCCAGCCTTTTACCCAAGCAGGATGTACAGTTCGTATTCCAAAAATCCCTGCTTTGCTAAAAACATCATCTCCCACTAGAAATCAAAAGCAAAAAAAAGTTTGGTGGAAAATTTCCAGCCAGCCCAAGTGTCAGTTCCCAACCCCGAGTTTAGCTATCCTATGTGGGACAGATAAACCCACCAGACACTCTGATCCTGAGATAATATGGCCATGTACTGCCTCAGACAAACAGGTTGACTCAAAGTCTGGAGTTTAAAATGTGTTTGACTTCATTGCAATAAAATCAAAAGGGAAACAAGAAACCTGAAGCAACACCGCCGTCGTTAACCCGTGGTGCTGCTGCCATGAATGTCATATTTGTGTGCCTGGAGTGCAACTGAACTCCTCAGGGTGGTCTTTTATGTACCTGTAAAGCAGTGTCTACATGTACAGCACTCTGTAAATAAATAATGCACAGCAATAACCCTTAATAAAATAGGCTGGATGGTGGGGCAATTTTGCTGTTCAGCTGGATTGCTGCTGACAATTCAGAGAACTGATTTATGGCTTTGAGGTCATTCTGGGAAATATTACACCATGGTTTTGTCATCCTGTTGCCATGTTTTTCTGATTATTTGTATATTTTTATGTTGAGCGAAGCAAGCACCATTCCATTATGCTACAGACTTGAAGTCAGAAGAGAGCGTCACAGTCTTCTTTGTGCTCCAGCTGTTTCTTGCCAAACCAGTGGTTTTCCATTTGTGGTCTGTGCATAATGGTGGGTGGAAAGGCGATTTCAGAAAGGTCTGTAAAAGGATTTATTTTCCCAAAGATCTCCACAAGCTTCTGGCTTTGACAATATCTCAGAAAATATTGAAACCTATTTTGAAGGTGCCATGGAGCAGAGCCCTCCCTGTGATCATCACCACCATCTGCTTGCATCTTGCTTTCCACTTGGATCTTTCTCTCTCCAGACCTCTGGATTTCATTTTGGCTTTGTCTGTTCAACAGCAGAGCGCTGTGCTGAGAGCTGCTCTGGTGAGGTGGTTTGCAGCCTACAGTACTGGGGTCCCTGGTGGGACAGTGATTATTCCTGAGGTTTTCACTATATCTTTACTGTATGCTCCTCTCTCAAGAGAGAAATTAAAGGGAATTCCTTGAAGATCTTGGGGTGGACTCCATGAAGGAGGCTTAAGAGCCCAACAGTCCTTGCCAATGTGGTTCCTTTCCTGTTCCTGCATTTAATGATTCATTTTTTAAAATCATGGAATAGTTTGGCTTGGAATGGACTTTTATGATCGTCTTTTCCCAACTGACCTTGAATGTTTCCAGGGATGGGGCATCTACCACCTCTCTGGGCAACTTGTGCCAGTGTTTTACTACCATAACTGAAAAAGCTTCTTCCTTGTCTCTGGTTTGAATCTACTCTCCTTCATTTCAAAACTATTACCCTTTGTTCTATCACTACAAGCCCTACTAAAAAGTTTTTCCCTATGTTTTTTCTCTGCCCCCATTAAGTCCTGAAAGGCCTCAGTAAGGCCTTCCCAGAGTTTTCACTTCTGCATAGGTTGTGAGCAAGGCATGCTGACCAGGAACCTGAGATATTGTAAAATCATTGCAACCACCAGCATTTCTGATCACTCCTACCTTTAGTAGTACAATTTTATTAGGTAAAGCTCTTGAGTAGATCTGAGGATGGAGAATTTAATCTGGACCTTTGGACTGGGGCCACAGATGGGCTGTCACAGTGGTGTAGAAGAGCTGGGTGGAGAGGCAGATTGAAAAGCATCACTGGGCACCCATTTAGGCAGCAGTAGCAGAAACCTCATCACCCTCTGCTCAGGTTGCTGTTAGTGGACACCAAACTGATCAATAGTCAGTGGGCTGCAGGGAGTGATTCATTGTGGCCTGAAGAAGATGAATCATGCCCTACCCCTCTGCTTCTGCCCACTGACTGTGAGTGGGACCTTGAGGAACTTATTCAGCTGAGAACATGTCTGGAGTTAGATGGGGCAAATATCATCCTCATTGACTCTTCTAACCTCAGGTTCATCACTGCCCCATCATCTGGCCCCCTCCAGAAACTCCATCCTCAGACCCTGAAGACCTCTTGCCTCCACTCCTCTGCTTGAAGGGCTCTGAGAGCCAGCCAAAACTTCATTCCTGAGACAATTAGAAAAAGGCTTCTGATTTCCATTTATGTCTCACTTTTGTTTTGCTAGGCAGAGCAAACTAAACAACTTTAGTGTCCTGTCACCAGACACTGCAGCCAGCTTTTCACTGCACCTGCTCCGGTATAAAGTTGCATAGTGACAATTCCCCATCAGCAGTGATGTTTGGAGATCTCTATCAAGGCAGGTGTTCAGCAAATGGCCTCTTTGTAGGGGGAGTACCCCACTCTGGTAATTGCCAGCACAAGAGCTGAACGACACAGCGACACCAGGCTTTGCAGCCTAAGGCTCTTCATGGGGTGAATATAATCTTCTCCTGCACCTGTAAATGTGATTTAAGAATGTTATCAGGCAACTACACAAACTGTGTGCAGTACAAGATATTTCTGCTCACCGAATGAACTGGGTGGGGGGCACTTTGGGTTGCCTTTTCAGTGGTGTGGGTGAGCAAAACCATTACAAGTAGAGTGATAGTAAACACCAGCTAGACCTGCAGTGCTCCTGCAATCTGCTATATCAGCAAGTATGGAGCTGGAAACTGGAGCTGCACAACAGGCAGAGACTGTAATTTGTAAAGGAGGTGGAGGTTTGATGTGTTTGGTCTTTCTACTACACCCTCTTCTAAGTGGAGAAGGTGTTTCTCGCTGTACTTCTTTCTGGCATTACTCTGAGACTCCATTTGGCTGAAGTTTGCCTTTATCATATGAGTTATAGAGATGTCCAAGTGTTGACTCACAAAGACTATAAAATGTCTTCTAGAAATTAGTTTACCCCATCTCTACTTCTCTGCTGCATTTAACCATTAGGAAGGATCATCATAACAGGCATTAGCAAAATGACAGGCAGAAATCTGCATCCTTAGGCAGAATGACTTTCCCCTTCCTACCTCCCCTCCCAGACTATGCAGCTACAGTAAAAAAACCCCCTAGATCTGAGCTTTGCAGCTCTACTTTCATGTTTGCTCACAGCCAAGCAGCTGAAAGGCCTTGGTTTTGAGAAAGTGAATATGAAAAAGCACCTCCTTGGCCAAGAGGATATTTGCAGTCTTTGTCATCTTGTGGGTCACGTTTATTTGTCACTGATGGGAAAAAGCATCTGCTGGATG